>NW_024715228.1:6126471-6531471 GCF_018991925.1 Homarus americanus
TAAAGAAGGCTAGATAGATTCACGGATGATAGAGAGTGGTAGTAACTCTCGACAGGAGCTGCCATGCACAGGCCAACCGGCCTATTGCAGACTCCTTATTTTCTTATGGTGCCAAACAAAGATCTTTATTTGGTATATTACGATAAATTTACTTTTATGAGAAAATCTACAAAATGGCGTAAACGAACCGAAATAACCACTAATTTGTACCCACTGACACTGCTGGTAGTCAAGGCGGGCGAGGGAGAGGGCTCAGGGGTGGTAATGTATGGCGTTTGTGGTAATGTGTGTGGTGTGTGTGTGTGGTGATGATGATGATGATGATGATGATGATGATGATGATGATGATGATAAATAATGAATGATGACGATAATGATGGCGTATATGTGACGACGATAATGAATGATTATAAATAATGAATGATGATAATGATGGTGATGATGATGATTGATGCTGCTGAATGATCCCCAGTTATTATAAGACAATTCATCATCACTACACACACACTTGGTTTGATTTACAGGGGTGAGTTTAGGTTAGGTTTTACTTCACCCCACATTATGGCTTCGTCCCCGTGCAATAATAACCTACCTCAGATTTCCTCATTTACTATTTATGAATGTTCAGTCATACTAATTCCCTCAGTGGCAAACCTCTGGATGAAAGGCTAAATATAAAATGATAATACACGCGTAGTTGCTAGTGGGGTGGTTGCTAGTGGCCTAGTTACCAGGGGCGTATCCAAGGCTGAGTATTTTTGTTTACCATATATAAGAACACCTGATATCGGGACACAAGCCATCTGGGTAGTTAGTTTATCCAATGTTGGTGCAGGCGAAAACCGGAAATCGTGCTACGTCAGAAATACATTTAAACCAGAGGCGATTCGAACCCTGGACTTGTAAGACAGAAATACGCACATTGCGATATACAACCCAAGATCCAAGTGAACCCCTGCTGTTGGTTCGTCTCCTTGTCCCTGGCTGGATTTTCAACCTGAAGTGATTGCCCTCGGCGGACCGCTCCCGAAATCCCACGTGAACCCTGTTATTCTCTGCAAATACCACCTCTCCAGGATCGCCCACTGGTCCCCAGGTAGGGTCGTCCTCTACACTGATGGTTCTGTTGACTCCGCTACAGGTCGGGCCGGGGCTGGTGTCTACATCTCCCGTCCTGATGCCCCTGAGCCTATCAAACTGTCTCTCAGAGTTTCTGACGGGGCATCCTCCACTCAGGCGGAACTAATAGGCCTCCTTGCTACCCTTCTCACTGAGGAAGAAGCAGATGGTTTCTGTCCCTTGCTTGTCTGCTGCGATTCCAGGTCTGCTTTCGACGGGATTGCATTTGGATCAGGGGAAAATAAGGACCTCATCCTCCGAATACGAGGGTTAACATCCACACTTCAGGATGCAGGCCGTCCTGTGACATTCCTATGGATACCTAGTCATGTCGCTATCTTGGGGAATGAGGCAGCAGATGGCCTTGCCAAGACTGACTGCAACAAGGCCACACCTGACTACGTTGTTCCTCGAGCACTTTTACAGCTTAGGACCCAAATTCGCCGCAAACAGAGAGAAGCTTGGGAAGCAGCCATCCCCCTGGACTCCCCGCCCACCTGGTACGATGTCCTCCGTAAACTTCCTGACCTCTCGTATGTCTATGGGAAAGGGTCGCGGAAAAGGGACGTGATTGCTGCCCGTATCATCATTGGGTATGACTTTGCTTGGGAGATTGGTATCCCCGCATCCCCTGAGCAACGCTCTTGTGCATTATGCAGAAGACCCGACAGCCGCCCCCTTGTCCACTACCTCCAAAGACGTCCCCACACACAACGCTTCCGTGACGCCTGCTTTACCACCACTCCTCGACCCCCTGACGGAGACACGATGATCCTCCCCTGGGTAGACAGAGGCAAATGGCGTAAATAAGCTTGCCCAATGCCCACAGTTTCACCCTGCCCGGGGATCGAAACCGGGTCCACTAGCTTGGGAGGCGATCATGCTGACCATTACACACACACACACACACATAGTTGAGGTGACGCAGGGGATGTATCCCAGCTGGTAAAAGCGTCACTAGTGCGAAGTGACAGGTAGCGACATCATCAGTGTCTGGTATCAGGCGTTTATGTCAGTCATCATGGGAGGTCAGAGATAATGACATAATTTCTTGGTGACTTAATGGTGACATATGAGTCGCCCTGGCGGTGTTTTTGGGACATACTCACACCCACCCTTATCACCATCACCACCCACCCTTATCACCATCACCACCCACCACCAACACCATCGCCACCCACCACTATCACCACCACTCACCACTATCACCATCATCATCACCCAACCCTATCACCATCACCACCCACCACTATGTCACTATCACCATCACCACCCACCACTATCACCATCACCACTATCACCACTATCACCACCCACCCCTAACACAATCATCACCACCCACACCATCATCGCCACCCATCACTATCACCATCATCATCAAAATCCACTAATATAACTCTCACCACCACCCACTATCACCAGTAACACCATGACCACTGTCACCATCACCACCCACCACTATGTCACTATCACCATCACCACCCACCACTATGTCGCCACCACCCACCACTATCACCATCATCGCCACCCACAACTATCACCATCAAATCATCCACAATCACCATCATCACCACCACCACCTACCACCATTATCACCACCCTCACTATCATCATCACCACCCACCACTATCACCATCATAACCACACAAAACTATCACCATCACCACCACCCACCACTATCACCATCATAACCACCATCAACCCAACTATCACCATCACCACCCTCCACTATCACTCTCATCATCACCACCCACCACTATCACCATCATTACCACCCAAAACTATCACCATCGTCACCACCCACCACTATCACCATTATCACCACCCACCACTATCACCATCAACACCACCCACTATCACCATCAACACCACCCACCATCGCCATCCGTCAACACACACACACGCACACACACACACACACACAGTACGAGTACAGCCCGTAGACTTTAATGCTTCATGGTTCAAGGGATAACATTACATTTAGTGATTTCATAAATGATTGTCTTATCATAACTTTCTGAAGTGTAGATAGAAATGTTGAGAGAGAAGAGACAATGTGAATGAGAGGAGATGATGAAGCAGGAGAAATAAGTAAGTTGGGTTTAGGATGAGGTGAATCTGGGAGATAGAGAGACATTAAGAGAGTTGAAACTGGAATATAAAAAAAGTAAACTTAGGTTATATTAGGATAAACAAATGAAACTGGAACAAGACCATTAAACTTAATGAATGAATCAAATGACGTGAAACTAGAATAAGAAGAAAATGGAAAACTAAACGAAAATTTAACTGAGATAAATAAAATCTGAGTGCTTGTGTGATGATGGTAGTGAAGGATGCCCCCCCCCCTCCACACCAGTCCTCCCGTTGGATGTGGCGAAGAAGCCAAACTGTGAACGTGTGAAGGGAAACTATAAATAGGAACTTCTTCTTTCAGCATCCTCTAAATTATGTGGTCGCGAGGAAATGAAATTCACGTTCATTATTTTCTTCAGTTATTAATGTCCATAAAGTCTCGTAAATTTTTGGTAGATGGATATTTTTTAAAAGATTTCATTGTGCAAGATTTTTTACAATGGTAATGATAAGTGAACTATGGACAGGAACCTACGGGTATGTTTTTAAGTTTACAGCATATTAGAGGTTAAATGTGTATAGCAACATAAACGATCACACATGCACGTCTAGACCCACACAAAAACACGTATATTTTCACATACCTCCCATTGCCAAACTGAGCTACTATCTCGCGGCAACAACACATATAGTCACATTCTCCATCGATTCAGTGATATTAAAGATAAGCAGATCAACATTGAAACCAGAAATATAACCGAGAAACAAAATCACCCAAACCAAATTTCTGAGTGTACACCTCAGAGTCCAAAGACAATGATTACGTCCATAACCTCGACTCTCGCCCTTGAGACAAAAACTTCTCTTCCTCCACCCCCGAGAGAGCATAACAAAAAGCCCTTTACACCACCAAGACTAGAGCAATCGGGGGACCCTAACTGGACGCCCACCCTGCTTGTTGCCCCGCCCTGCTTGGCCTCCACTCCCTAACTTGGGATGCCCTAAAAACAACCCTTCCCTTTCGAAGACTCTGGACCCGCCATTGTACTAAACACCTATTTTCAAAGCCCATAAGGAAGTGAATGAGTCATGAAACAAGTCTAACATGATATGAAAACCTAATTCAGTTAAGCTGCATTAAATGATAAGGAAATAAAGTTGTTAAGAAGGCGTCAAGATATAATCCTCATGAGGTGAGTGACTATGAAGGTCGTACAGGAGTCCCGGGAGGTCCAGGTAATGGTTGCTGGCAGGTAATAACACCCAGGTGAGTCAACAATATACTTTTGGTTTAGTTTTTGTTTATATTTGCATTACTAAATACAATTACTTTAATTTTAGTCCATATTTGCATTTATTATACACGTGTAACTATATAGGGTTTAAGTTTACTGTCTGAGCTGTTGTCGGCTGTACATTGTAGCCCCTCGACACTGGCAGGTCTTGGAAGGGCCCTGTATACAGGACGAGGCAGGGGTGGGCACCAAGTCACTTGACTGTTGTATGGGATTATGAGACATGTTCGGTCGTTGTGTGGGGTCAAGAGTTCGATCCCCCGCGGCGAGATCTAGCACTCGTTGGGCGACCATTAATTCCATTTGTGGTTGTTGAAGCATATTTCACGATTACATCTATGGTCAGTGTTGTCAGGTGGATCTGGGACCCGCCTCGCTTTGTCGTTTGGAGGCCTCATCTTGTGATTTATTTATCTCTGGAAAACGATTTCACAAATTTAACCCATATTAGGTCAATCGTATTCCACAAGTTGTATTTCGAACTGTTATTCATATATTACAGTTCTGTTAGTTATGCTAAGCTGGTTAGTCCCAATTAGAGTTGGTAAGAGACACCCAACAGCCCCGGGTATTAACGAGAACAATCGCTCCTGCCTGACGTCACGCTAATGGCGCCAGAAATCACATAAGCAGAGGTCATCCTTCAACGTAACCGTAATGGCGAAGAAGTCGAGCTGCTCTTTACCATTGGCTAGGCTAATGTGTGAACTCCTTACGGTGTGCGTGTCGTGGTTGGCGGCGCCGACACCACGAGAGATGGTGCTTTAACACCCTTAACCTGCCATCTGTTCCCTGACGCGTCCCTGATATGTCTATTGCTACGGCTGGAGGCGAGGCTGAGGGACTTCTCTCAGCAGGTTCACCTGTTAGACTATTAACTGTTTTCAGTTTACAAAAGTGATATCAACTCATACGTATAGTGCGGTAGGTACACGATTTATTTCTGCTGACGTATTAAAACATTACGAAAATCAACAGCGTGTGTCTGGTGTTACTGTGTTATGCATCACTTCCAGTCACTTGCCATCAGATGCTGGTCGGCAAGACGAGGAACCCAAGCGTTTTACCGAAGATGCTTGGCGATTGAGGATTAGATTGGTTGTTAGCGGCAGCATTGGAGGGTTTGACGACCACATAATGAAATGAAAATACGTTACATTAAAACGGAAGTGGGTTGGGTCTCTATGATTCAGTCACCTGAACTTTGAGGCCAATCGTCTAAGGAGAACCACTTAACTAACCGCGACGGCAAGTTTTAACGCTGCCTTATGACTAACTCATTTATTGATGACGAGGCTTTAATATAATGCTTTCACGTGTTAAACAAGTATAACTTTCTTCCTCGTGTGTTAAGGTCGAGCAGGACTGAAGGCTGAGAGGCTCTGGAGTGTTCTTGTGTCGGCTAACGTTTTATACATATAACAGACGTCTTGCTACACATACACCTACCTATAGATTTTTTTCGATACAAATTTCAAATGAGATTACATGAATTAGATTCTATTAGATGCTGACATTAATACCAAACTCAAGAAATATCCAGAACTAATAACGTCTTCATAAATATCCAATTGGAGGACGTCAAATTGTAAAGGTTTAAACTTTAAAGGGTTGCACTGTACTTCTCGGAAGCTAAAATAAATCAATATTGCATGATTTAAAACACAGAGGCATCTATTAACAACAAGGGCCTGAAATATTAATCTGTGAATAGTATAAACGCAAACTATAAAAAAAAGGCGTTGAAAAATATTAAATAAAATTGGGTCAATCTTCCCCCCCCCCCCTCTCAGACAAACACCAAGACGGGAACGGGCGGTAAATTCAACTCACGGCGGTGTTCAGTGCTTTCTAGACTTGTATATTTTTTATTGGTTTGTACGACAGGTAAATATTTGAGAGACTAAGTATTGACAAAAGATGCTTGTAGTTTGTGATTAATGATTTTTTAACGCTTATTCTACTTTATTGTACAGTATATGATATGTGTTACGTGAATCTTCCCATATGTTGGATGGTCCCACGCCAGGCACCATACGAGCCGTGACAATGACTCACTGACACACCTGTTGACCTTCAATCAGCTACGGGTCACGGCGTTGATCCCCCACAGGAAGCGAGCCATAATGACCCTCCGTGCTTGATCCCAGCAGCGGCCTGCGTGAGTGATAACTTCATTGTTTCCTGATGCTCTGCACAAGAGTTCGAGCCCAGGCTGGGGAGCAACACGAGAGTATCACCCAGTATTCCTCTCTGTTGCTCGAAACTTGTTCATCCTCTTGTGACGTAGGAAAATTCTTAGCCAAGTTCACGAGCAACACTTTTTTGCAACATTTAAGCAAATTTTTTATAAAAATTCTGTAATTTTTTTTTTAGCTTTTGTAAACTTTGTGTAACATTCTGGCAGCACGTTTTTATAATATTTTTGGTAGCATCTTTTTTCAACTTTTTTGTAAAAAAAAGTTGAATAAAATGAAGAAAAAAATTGCAAAACATTTAAAATACGTTGCAAAAATGTTGCAACAAATTGCTTTTTTTTGCAAAATGTCCCATTTTTTGTAAATGTGTTCAAATTTTTCAAGAAAAATGTCCATAATTTACTGTAAAAATTTCCCAATTTTGTACATATAATGTTCAGAAAATTTCCGGAAAATTTCCAAAATTTTCCGAAATTTTTTTCACAATTTCCGTAAAAATTTCATTTTAAATTGTTTTGAAAAAAAAATGTTCGAATCAACCTTTCAATATTATGATTCCAGAGGGTTCAACGCTCTGAACAATTGTGTGACTTACCTGGGACATGTGTAGCGGCGCCAGTGTCCAGGTGTGAAGTAGCTTCTTGGTGTATGATAATCATGAATTACACACATTCCCTCATTAACGTTTTAGTTTTTTAAGTCTGATCACTGATATAGGTATTTTTCCTTATACGAAGCATTTATATGTATATTAATACAGTATATTTAGTTTATGTTATATTATATATTTATTTATCATTACTGTTGAGCGAAATTACGTCAAGGAATCTTTTCCACCAATCAACTCCATTGTTACAGGAGTACTACGGATTCAGTCATATTGGCTTGCGCTAGTCAGGCCGCACCTCGAATATGCGGTTCAGTTCTGGTGCCCTTATTATACAATGGATATCAATTCACTGGAGTCGGTGCAGCGAAGAATAACGAAAATGATTCCGGGACTTAGAACCCTTCCATATCAAGATAGGTTAAAGAAACTAAACTTGCATTCCCTAGAAAGACGAAGAGTACGGGGAGATTAGATAGAAGTATTTAAATGGGTGAAAGGAATCAATAAAGGAGATATAGATAAAGTTCTTATTATATCCGAGCAGGATAGGACTCGTAGCAACGGATTTAAGTTGGATAAGTTTAGGTTTAGGAGGGAGAAAGGAAGGAACTGGTTCACAAATAGGGTGGTGGACGAGTGGAACAAGCTTAGCAACTTTGTAGTAAGTGTTGGAACGCTGGAAAGTTTTAAAAGGAGGCTAGATAGATTCAGGGATGATAGAGAGTGGTAGTAACTCTCGACAGGAGCTGTGAACCGGCTTATTGCAGACACCTTATTTTCTTATGTACTGTACTGCGGCCCTGCCACGTGTACGCAAACTTCACCACAAGGGGTAAAGGAACTCTTTGAGGCAACTGTACCTGACACCTGGTAGGCCACCAGGTGAGTGTGAGGTACAGTTGCTTCAAATAGGAGAAGGACACTCCACGACTCACCTGCCCAGGGTAAAAGTTGGTCGTTAGTGTACTATCTTGTTAACATAAAATATTCAAGGCTTAATGAGCTCTTAAACAAAGAACATATTTCAACAACTTGTACACTTAAAGGAAATATTTTCATAAAATGTTTCCTTTCATATCTCTCGTAAGTAGTTAATAATATATATTTTTTTCCTTCCTTAATAATTTTACGAGCGAATTTACTTTGAATTTGGATTGTTTTTAGGTACGAGTTATATCCTCCTCTCCTTCCTCAGTTATTGAAGTAAGGGATAGAAATGTAGAGCAGCAAATTATATTATATAGAGAACAACACGTTATGGAAAATTGTATCATAGGGAAAATGAGAAAAAATATTAAATAACAGACACAGCAGTGATGATGTGCAGAGGCTGTATGACGTGAGTGGTTGATGAGCAAGCGAGAGATCTACCTGCCACCTTCACTATCACCACCATCAGAGCAGCCATCAACCACCACTACTACCATCACCATATCTACTTATCACCACCGCCCTCGCACCTACAATTAGCTCACCTAACTACCACCACCACTGCCACTTCCACGACCACATTTACCTTTCACCACCACTTCGACCAACGCCACCACGGCACCTACCTACTGCCGCCACCAGACCTACCTAGCACCACCACCGCCACAGCACCCATTTAACACCATCACCATGTAATAAAAGGAACTGCCGCTCACGCCTTCGCCCACGATAACCAGCTTTTTTTTTAAATTATTTATTGGGCACCCCCCTACATCCTTGTGTAAGGTGAAGCGCAGAAGCGTTTACAGCACTCAACAGGGAAGCATGCTAAGTTCATGCTTGCCTTTATGTCTCATGAGTTAAGGGCGTAGAAGCCTGAAGAGTCAAGGGCGTTGAAGCCTGAAGAGCCAGTGGTTTATGTCATCAAGTTATTGGAAGCTTCAACAACTCCTTGAATACGAATTCGCAACTTTCGACTTACACCAGGTACCAACTTTACTGCTAGGTGAACAGGGACTAATGGGGGTTAGGAAGTAAGTCCAAACAACTTCCACCGGCGAGGGAATCGAACCCGTGACATCTCGCTTGCGAGGCAAGCTGTTACGAGGGGAACCTGAAAATTGAACCGTGGGGCCGTGTGTGTTTACACGTGCCTGTCAAGCGACAATTACCCCAATTCGTCACCATTTGTCACCTCAAGAAGGACCAGATGCCTATGCCAAGTGCCAGGTAACTCCGCCCATAGATCTGACATGATTATGCCCATATTGTGAACTGGCCAAATAGAGAAAAAAGTTACCTCCACCACTGCACACATAATTACCACCATCACCGCCGCACACCCCACCATCACCACCGCTACCAACGACGGGGAACTGGGCCAAGGGCATACGATGATGACACCACCGGCTAATACTGCACTGCCCCTAAATGAGGCCGCTGACTCCAAACACCGCCTCATGACCTGGTACTTCACGTGATGGATAGTGGGAAGAGGTGTGGTGCTGGAGTAAGGTACCAGGCATATTAATCTTTGAACTTGGTGCCCACTTATTAGGTACACCTGTCTATTTTAACATGGGTGTCTCGCTCGACTTTTGGGAGTCAATCACTAGTTATACCAACCTGTTCATCTCTCTCTCTCTCTCTCTCTCTCTCTCTTTTGAACATTGGTGTGAGAATTTGTTCACCAGGCACATGAGGCTGACTGTAAAGTGTCTTATCATTACATCACAGAGTCAAGGTGTCGTAGATGGCAGCAGTAGATGTATTATTATCAGGTCTTAAGTGACGCTTCTTCGCGATTTGATGATTCCTCCGTAAGTGACCAAACAGGCACCATAAATAATAATGTCAAAAGTAGTCTGTCAGTATAGTCTTCATACTCATCACCACCACCACTACCACCGTCACCACCCTCACCACGCTGAGGGAGACGGCAGCCAGTCACCAACGTGTATACCAACAAGTGTTAAAGACGTTAATCACCCACTAAGCATCCCATCTACCTTGCTCTCTCTACTTATGTTCTCAGCTCATCTTATTTAACAAATATATTAACTCCCATTCTCTCTGGGTATACTTTCCCAGCTCACCAGTCAACCACAACTCTCAATTTCAACCCCAACACCCCAGAGCATCTCAGCAACCAGCGTGGGAAGCTACACACACACACGGCAAATGGTCAGTGAAGGTGAAGAGCAACTCGCTCGTGTGTTGCAAGCCAAAGGGTCGACTCCGAAATTACGTGCGTGGGCAGGGTGGAGGCATTACGGCTGGTTATACATCACAATTTGGTTATTCATCACAATTTGGGTGTACAATTACCACCTGCAAAAGTATTCACGGAGTAGTGTTTTAAAGCCAGGGGTATAGTTAGGTTTTGTAAGTTCGCCCCATAAATATTCTTTTTGGAATGAACTGAACAGAGCATCATGAGGTTTCGCTTGTAAGTTTTAGATGCTGCTCAAGGATTTGGTAAGGACATCGTGGGAAGCTTGAGACAACTGAGATACGCAAGGAGGAGAAGGAGGAGGTCTTGTTTATATCAATATAACTCTACAGATGGAGGAAGTGACAGGTGTGCATAACAAATTACCAGTAAAATGTTAATATGGTTTAATTATTATATGACTAATTACTTCTCGTCATCATTTTCTGTAGTGTGTTGGGGTTGAAATAAACGAAAATACAGATATTATGAAGAAAAAAAATCTTAAACTTTCCAACTCCGCAATTCTTGAAATACACAACCATGAATTTTACCTGTTCTACTGCAACGTAATCACGAACTCACGTTTTTGTAACACTCCTGCAACTACTGAACACTGAGTACACGACTAACACAGCCATTACACATCATTTTTCTTTCTTAAAACAAATAGATAGCTTAGGTTAAGTTACGTTATTTTAGGTTGGGTTAGGTTAGGATAATGGACGCTACAGTGTATATATCCCGGTAGACCAACTCCAGCTCGGTAGACTTCATATTATAGGAGCACAACATTTGTATGTTGAATACTGGATAAACATAGACACATGGCCGCCCCCAGTATAGACAAACTACATAGGATACTTCAATGGCGCCGCGACAACAAGGAACATCAGATAAATCGCTGAAGACAATGCATGATTCATAGAGTCAGTCCTCGACTCATACGTTTAATGATAAGCGAAAATGAATTTGAGGGTGACATATCAATGCTCATATTAAGGTTAACGTTAATAAAAGGAGGAATAATTCATGATGTGGACAAGAAAGAGAATAATTAGTATGGTCTCAACAGGTATGGTCTCAACAGGTATGGTCTCAACAGGTATGGCCCCAACAGGTATGGTCTCAACAGGTATGGTCTCAACAGGCATGGCCTGAACAGGTATGGTCTCAACAGGTATGGCCCCAACAGGTATGGTCTCAACAGGTATGGTCCCAACAGGCATGGCCTGAACAGGTATGGTCTCAACAGGTATGTTCTCAACAGGTATGGTCTCAACAGGTATGGTCTCAACAGGTATGGTCTCAACAGGTATGGTCTCAACAGGTATGGCCTCAACACAAGGTCTCTCCCTAACATAAAGGCCACACATGAGCGCCTCAACCCAGCGAGTCTCGTCATATTGTACGCTTCTCACTTTCCTAATAAAACGTCTCTACCCATGACAGTTTTAGCTTCATTACCTTGTTGCTACACGAGACTTTCTCTTGTTCTTTTTCCGCGCAGAATGCTAATTAGAAGAACAATATGACGATAAGTATGTCGGGGAAGAGGTTACAGTATGCTTTATGCAGAGGGTCCGGCCGTGTGTGCATCACCATAAAAGAAAACTGATTATGCGCACCTAAAATAGCTCTACATTAAGAATAAAATTATAATGTTTTTGGATTTATATATTTTACTTTTAAAAGGATGTTTTTTGACATATTTTAGGTAATTTGTATTGCAAGTAAAACATGTATTTTTATTCGTATTAAAACTTTTGGTAATGGAAATATCCTCCTGGAATGAAATGGAAATAAACAACCAGGTGTGTTTTTAAACGCTCATAACAAACGGTAATTGCACATGACAGTGAAGCGCTTGACCTGTTAATTAGTGTATGCTCTGCCACCTAAGGGTATTGCGGCTGTGAGCCGAGTGAGGCTACTGATGGAGGTCATGGGAGCAGGAGGAAACGCTGGTACTGGCCGTAAAAGGTCGCTGTTAGGGATGAATAAAAAAAATTGCAGGAACTGTTAAACAGATGTAGGAAACAGGTTTTTTGAAGTTGTATGTGAAGGAAACGAGAAGTAGCTGCTGCTCGAGGCTCCTATAGATGTCGCAGAAGAAGGTTGATTGAAGTGACAGGAGGAGGCCACTAAAAGGTATGTCGAATTTATTTTGTACAATGAAAGACAAAAGTCGTGTCGTGAAATTTTGTGAAAACATGCCAAAGGGCTAAACTCTTGGTGCGCTCTGCCTTGTGGTCTCTCATAATGTTTCACGAGTTGTATTTAATCTTCGGACAAAACCGAGACACGACTTTTGTCTTTGATTGTACAAGAAAGTGTAATTATGTTAAGAGGTCAGTTAAGACCACCAGAAGGTAACTGGAAGTTTCCAAGAGATATAAAACGTTAATAAAGGCCTCTGGAAGTCAATTAAAAGTATATGGAGGTCACTAGAGGTCCCCGAAAGCCTCCATAGTGGTCGTCACTCCCAAGGCGTCTCGAGGTGCAGGGAACCGTCTCGGGATGAGGACGTGTATTTTGTATATTTCCAAAATCAACGGAGTGAGAAGCTCATTTCTTTCCCAGGAAAATCTATATAGCGTTAAGGGAAGTGTTTACCCATCTGACTAAGGTCTATAACCATCTATTGGCTGATAGTTAACATTAAGCGAGGTTAATTATGCACTGGGAAAGACATAAAGTTAAAGACATTTACGAAAGGGTTCAGAATATATCTCATATTTGTTTGAGAAGATCCTCGTACGTCCTGGGACGCGGATACGGATACCGGATCTGGGAGGAATTTATTTTTACGTGGAGACAGCAAGACTGGTTTGTTATTAAAGGTATATGAAGGTGGAAAAAGTGAGAGGCAGAGGGAAGGGGGCGAGCGCAAGGACAGAAAAAGAGGGGGGGGGGGAGAATGGGGATATAGAGGGAGAGAAAATAAAACACAAAAATAGGGAATAAGTGAGGGAGAAAAAACAGGAGTCGAGGAACAAACGGGCAGGGGTAAAGATACATCTCCCTACCTAAAATGACGTTTTTCACAAGACACAGTATACCATCTCCTACGACCAATGTCTCACCTAACTCGGCCACCCTCCCAGGTCAGTGTCCGACACACAGGTCAACACAGCACCCGTCTCCTGTTATCCTTCAATGGCATACATTGGCACTTAATTATAATTTTCAGTTTAGCTTTATATAAAGTATAGTATATAAACTTTACGCTGAGTGAGGTGCGTGTTGTGGTAAATATTTGAACAATGGAGTTATATAAAAGTAATACTTTTTTAAAGGTATTAAAATAGATTATAAATATCACTCTTAATTAATAACAATAATACTAACACTGGATGACATTTTGCACTTTTTAATTAAATGCCAGAAATGATATTGTTGAAACAAGATACTAATGATTAAACCATATCGACGTTTTCATCATGACTAACCTAAGACAAAATAAGTAAAATATACATGAAACTTTAAACTATCGAATATTTTATTTACATTAGACAAACATGTATATGACTATAATTCATAAACAACAAAGACTGTGCCAGTGGCTATTAGGTTCTTTAACGTCACAGTCACACTAACGAATAACTGGAAAAAAAAAACCCTCCATGTCACGTGTTTACTTACTTCGAGTACCAATGTGTTGGCGTCATCCCCGAATTTCAGAAAAAAAGTCATTGACCAACTGTTGAGATCTGGGTCTTGACTACAACGACTGCTATTGGTATTACTAAAGTGTGAAAATTTGTCTTTGCGGTTCTCTATAGACCGAATCTTCATGAACAATAAAAAATAGACAAGTTGAGGACTCGGGCTTGGCAGTGATCCCTGTGACCTTGACCCTCGAGCAGCCAGCATGGCTTAGCTCCGCACATCACCCTAGAAACACGGAGAGGACAGCACTCACGGTCGGCAGGACGCTTCTCAAGACGAACTAACACACAGTTAACTACTGGCTGAGGTTGAGAGTGATGGGTGAAGTCCTTAGCTCTGAGGACACCATCTGGCGAAGATTCAAACCAGCGAACTTTTCATCAATCGGCCAAAACCTTTCAACACAGAGAATACTTGTTTGACGCAGGGGGTTATATAAACGATATGTTCCTCTCTGTAATTTTAGTCAAAACATGTTTCCTGAAACTCCTCACACACCACGGTCAATCGCAGGTCCACCCAGGCAAAACCTTTACCTGGTGACGATGATAATTTTTGGATAAACACAATTGCGAACAAAAAGTTCTTTAACCACTTGCAGAGGTTTACTGCTAAGGCCGGGGCATGTGAAATGTTTCATTGTGTTGAAAATATCTAACTCATTTGATTACTGCATGTACTACCCATTCCTCAGGTAACACACCACCTAACAATGTGATCGTTTGTCACTTGAAAAAAGTAACAACAGGAAAATGACAACTTTATTATTTTTAGTACTTTTTCATAAATAAGACCCAAGAGTTACCACTTCTTTTCTTCACGAGGCAGAGACAATTTTTAAACAATTAGCTCAGTGGACCAGTTTGTCTACGACACATTGGGTGAGGCCGCTGCCACAAGGTCATCAATTAAAGAAGCAGCGTTTGTCCGCCCAGTAAGAACACACACTCAAGACTTTTTCTTCTGCGGCGACTTCATCTTACAAGCTCGACCTCTACACCACTTTACTTCCTGCACAAATGAAACAATAGAGAGGTCAGTGACTATTTATTGTATATATGCGAGCTATACCCCGGCCACAGAGGGGCTTCACTACACCAACAAGCTGGGCACAGTTAACTGACGTGCCATTTCACTTTGTAGTGTACCTTCTTTACCGACACAAACCTCGACGTAATGTTGCTCTGCAAAGTCTATTTACCTCAAGTAAATATTACGCGCCATTCATTCCCGATCCCGGCTCTTAGTAGCGTGCCAGTACAGTAAACACCGACCCCGGACCAGCTAAAACAATCGCTGAGCTGAGGATACTTTGTGTTTTGAACCAACTATAGTGATCAGGAGGGAGCCGAGCCGTCGACGGGTGTCATTATGGATTCTTAACGAGTGAGAGAGCATGAAGTCTTCCCCCTTATTACCACTCCCACTCATCTCTCCCAGTCATTTTTCCTTCTTCCCCCACCACCCACTCACTACCCACCACCGACCACTCCCAGTCATCTTCCCTTCCATCATCAGCTCAGCCACCCTTCCTACTTTCTCTCTTCCTCCCGCCCCGTCCCTTCACTCACCACCGCCACCTCTGCCAGCCAGTCTTCCTCCCACCCACCCATCCCACATACCCAGCCTCTCCCATTACCCATTCCCTCTCTTAGTCCCTCCAGTAAATTTCTCCCTTCCTTTCACCCTTCCCACCTATCCTACTTCCTCCTCACCGTCCAGCCGCCTACTCACCGTGTCTACCCTCCTCTCCATCCCTCCAAGCACAAATACACTTATCCATGCACCACCTACACAAAAACACAAGCACCCAGACATGACCACACACACACACACCCACCTACTACCACACGCACCTACACACGAACATGCATCCAAATACGAACACAAGCAATCAGACACAAACACGCACCCACGCACCCAAACACGAACACACGAACTTAAACACGGACATATGCACCTGAATACGAACCAACGCACTGAAACACGGACGCACGTACTTAAACACGAACACATGCACCCACACAAAAATACACACACACCCCGACACAAACATATACGTATTCTATAAAACTTATCACAATGAATGAAAATACAAAGATAACATTCTGCTGTAAATACCAAACTAACAAGTCATTTTATTTTTCAAGAACGTTATTGTACTTTAGTTTTTCACTCTAAACACATTGACGTGTTCTTTAAGTCCGTGGCGGTAGTGCTGAGACCACGACACAAAGTTGAGATATTTACAGTCAACAGAGAGGATTTCTAGGGCAAGGTCAAAGCAAATATATTGTGTAAGCTTGTAAAACTTATGCGTAGCCTAGAAGGTACACACGTATAACTACACACACACGCACACACACGCACGCGCACACACACACAAGCCCTAGAAATGCCATCCCTCAGTGACCCCCACCACCACACACTAGCAAGGTTTGGCAGTGGACTACTCTACCATCCTCGTCATCGACACCTACTGCCACCTGCAGTCCCCCGCCCACCTAGCCCAGACCGCCACTACAACAAAATTCAGCCCATAAGAGCCCGCACTCATAGATATAAGAACAGCACCATCCCATCTATAGTAAAAATAATAAACAACTCCTGATTTATGTACTGTACAGCCCTGTAAATGCATTGAACGTATATTATTGTCTAAATCTCACGTAAGTCTGTATATTTTCAGCCACCGGCTGCAACTCTATTAATAAACCGTTTATTATTATTATTATTATTATTATTATTATTATTATTATTATTATTATTATTATTATTATTACTACACACTTTTTTATGCATCAAAGGGGAATTTTCCTTAGGACTTTGTTGAAATTCATTTTTGCCATCTATCTCTCTTCTGCTTCTCTTACACAGATACAGATACAGACAGCAGGAAGAAGAGAAGGAAAAGATAAAGCTGGTGTAAATAGGTAGATGGAGATAAAGTTTCTAGCTAATAATTTGTTTGTTTTGTATTTCAGATATTTCAACTCATAAATACTCTCATATCCTTAATATTTTCCTGAACGTTAAATTCTGTGTCAAATAAAAGTATTTCACCTAACCTAACCTCCCCAGTGGAAATTAGCTGGCGGTGTTTATTTAATCTTCAATTGATCTCTAAATTGTTGTGTATGATGACAGGCATGACACACTTTGATCCATCTGGTGGTGAAGGTGTGGCATTAATTACCTGCATTAATTAACTCTTTAAAAGTCACCCAGTTGGACAGACGAGTAAACCAACTGAATCCATAAAAGTCACCCAACTGGACGGGGTCGTAAGCCACCTGCATCCATAAAGCTTCGTGTTGCTGGTGCAGGTGTGGTGGTGGTCAGGTGTGGTTGTGTAGGTGATGTAGGTGTGGTTGTGTTGGTGGTGTAGGTGTGGTGTAGTGATGTAGGTGTGGTTGTGTAGGTAGTGTAGGTGGTAGTAGTGGTGGTGGTAGTGGTGTAGGCAGTGTAGGTGGTAGTAGTGGTGGTGGTAGTGGTGTAGGCAGTGTAGGTGGTAGTAGTGATGGTGGTGGTGTAGGTAGAGTAGGTGGTGGTAGTGGTGATAGTGTATGTGGTAGTAATGGTAGTGTAGGTGTGAGTGGTAGGGATGGTTTAAGTGGTGTATGTGGTTGTATTGGTGGTAGTATAGGTGGTACAGGTAAGAAGAACCTCAGCCTACATGTTTACAGCAGCAGCAGCAGACAACACCGTGGATTATGAGAGACGTTCATCACCAGTTACGCTGAGTATGCAAAGCAAGCCTTCTCCTCCTATTAATTAACACCCTGAATCGTTCTCCTATACACGTTCATTTACCTTTAATGTTTCCCATTGATCCTAAATCTCGGGGGTAGACTTAAGAGACATTGAGAATAAGGAAACAAAAGATATTTAACACCTAACACACTGCAGCTAAACAGGTGAGACAGAAGGTACCGTATCTATCACATTTTTCCCCTTTAGACTAGATAGTAGGAAAAGATGAATGAGGTTGCATCAACACGGTGTTACTTTGCCAACACTTTGTCCTACGCTCACTTGCCCCAAAAGGACTCATGTTTTCACCCTGTAGAAGGATGTAAGGATGTTTAAGAATGTTAGAGGACGTCTTGACATCCTACAGTTTAGAGTTTCCGGGATGTTATGTAGAACGACAGATGTGAGAAGGGAGAAACTTTAACTGCCCCGAAAAACGAGAAATGAAAAGACGGGGAAGATGTTTAAGAATGTTCATCGCAATGGGTGTTTCAGTAGTGTGCTGATGACAAGCAGTGGAGGAACGGAACGAGGCCACCGTCTTAAGTCAACATAGCCAGCCAATGGTCAGCTCAAGGAAAAGAAAAAAGAGTGTTTGCTTATACAGACAACAAAACCTGAAACCAAAGTCGGTCATATTTTCACTGACGGCCGACTAGTTTCAAATATTCGTTTAAAAATTTTCTATGGGGGAGAGGGGCGGAAGAGAGAAAGAGCGCGGAAAGGGCGAAGGGAGAAGGAGTGGAAAGGGGGAAGGAGAGGGTGGAAGAAGTAAGGAGAGGGTGGAAGAGGTAAGTAGAGAGTGGGAGAGAGAAAGAGAGGGTGGAAGGGGGAGCATTTACCAACCAAATCATAGCCAGAGAACCGGAAATTAACCAATTATTAATCCCACCCATTCATCTCCTCTCAACCAAACGCGGAACGAACTAAATGATTGACAACTCTTCATTAATGGCTGAAGGACCTTATCATTCCTTGCCCCAATGACAAAAAGAAAAAGAAAAAAGAAACAAAATAAGAAAATAAGACTAAAAATAAATACAAACAATAATATAACCACTGTCTTTTTTGTTGAGAATTTAAGAAGATAAATTAGAAATATGTATCAATAAATCAATAACTACTGAATAAATAATCAATACAAACAACAATATAACCGGCGAAATGGTCACTATGTTTATATATGTTTTCTCTTGCTTGTGAAGTATCGACAGTCATCAAATATTTGAGGGAGAGAGAGATCCTGTACTGTTGTTTCTCACCTGGTGGTTAACATGCAGGTGCGCCTTCCTCACGCTGGCTAAGTGCGTGTTCGTCTCTATCTCCTCATGATAATATAATGATTTATATACAATGTCTATGATAATATAGTTATTTATATATTATATCGTCTCTTTCGATTGTTAAGACAAACTGGAATTATACTTTTTTTTCTATAGCTGAAGTGAGCAGTTGTATATTTTATCTTAACTATAGGATGCATCAAGTCTTGTAAGTTTTCTTTGAATTAAATATGTTTCGTCTAATAAAACATTACCTTCTTAAGTTATGGCCCAACACACCGTGGAAAAGTTCAGAGTCATCGGAGTCAGGCATCTGTGTACCTCGTAAACATATATATCAGGTGGATTTCCATATCCATTTGGTTGTTTTGACATTCTTTAAGGCACCTGTTTACTGATATTTAGGTTAGAATAAGCAGTTGTCCGGCGGTCATCTATACTATACTGTAGGTGCTTATATGTGTTATAGAACTTATAGGTATATACTGCAGTAACAATATAACATAAAAGACAAAACATCGAAATATATGTATTCACCTTTCGTATCGTTGAATAAGCCATTGCATTGTGCAATATGATTAAAAATCAGAAACTGTGTTAAACTATCGAATTTTCTCTAGTCTCGACAAGGGAAACGCAGGAATACCACCAATTTATACTTTAATTGTGTAATAGTTTTTCTGTAAAATTTTCATCGACTTTCATGACAAGTTATGCATGAAAATTCTTTGTAGTGTACAAAAATATGACCAACGGATATACTCAGAGAACTTCACGCAAACCTTTCAGACGCACATCTTCACCCTTCAGGAGAGCAGCCCCTAACGTGGTACAGTGAAGAGTAAGCCACAAGCACCAGGTGTGGCCTAGAGACTAATGAGAAGAGGAACCACACTCTCATCTCGGCCAGGTAACACCTCCCGAGACACAATAACCTGTGTTTTACAAGTGAGATGTTACAATCATCCGGAGGTTGGAGAAACAAAGATCCGACAGTGATGTATGTTGAGCAATACCTCGACTCTGTGGGCACAAGCAGCCATTACCCCTCGACCTCCAAGGAGCACCACACACTAAAGTTACATTATACAGCGCCCTCAGATGGTCGTGAATATTACCTCCGCATAACTAACTTCCTTTCACTATGGAAGGTGTGGTATAGCACTGTCCACCCCCCAGGCCATGACAAATGGAGGTGGTCGGGGCACCGGAAGAGGTCGTATGACTAAATCAGGGGTAATGAGGCCCGTGTCAGCCCAGGCCACTTAAACATCACCACGCTATTAATACGCCCTAACCTCCGCCACTCGTTATGCTGACGGCTCCATTGGATAGCGTGCAGTCACTATATGTTTATTTCTGGGTGGGTGGTAGAAAGATATACGAGAAGAGAGAGAGAGAGAGAGAGAGTCAAGCAAGTAAGCAAGCCAGCAAGCAGGCAATCCAGAATAGCAAGTAAACAGGAAGTCGAGTAATCAGGGGAGTACGATAGGCAGGAAGCAGGCGAGAGGAAAGCAGGAGATAAGGAGTGATTTAAGGGGAAACATAGTGAGACAACCTGCACGACCCGGAAGGTATACAGTAAAGCAGGGAGGAAGGCGAAGGAGGAAGCAGGGAGTCGGTGTGTCTGAAATACTGGTGGTTTGTGAAGGGTGGGAGAAAAGCATGAAGAGGGTGAACTAAAATAGAGAGAGAGAGAGAGAGAGAGAGAGAGAGAGAGAGAGAGAGAGAGGGGAGTAAAGGTGGTTTGCTATTTCGTTATGAGTGAAAGGATTTTGTCATGGGTGAAGATAAGTACCAAGCTGTAACAATGGTAACCAAAGCATATAGACGAGACTAGTAGTGATAGCAGCAGGAGAGTGTGAGGTAGAGAAAGTTGTAATAGGAAAAGAGTGCAGTAAAGGGGATAATAGAATAGGTAATAACAACAAAGAACTGAAAATGGCCTCGGCCTTGCTAGTGGTAAATCTCGCTTCAGGTGAGTCAATGCATCTAAGAGCCAAATCACAGTCATTAAGGTAAACTTTATAACTAACCAACTGTTATATTATGACATAAATGTGTATTAAACAATGAGCAACATTAAAATTATTTGTATCTAAACACAATTTGTCATTGAGACATTAAGCTGTATCATAATAACATTGGGACTTTATATCACCGAATTGACAGAATTAAAAACTATTTTATTTAGCCTAACTTAACCAAACTTAAAAATATCTTACAAGTATTCTTCGAGTTTTCAAAGATATTAAAACTTTCCTCGATACAAATTTTATTTGTTCCCTTGTTTACAAACTGTTTCTACAAACAAAGTTCTAATCCCAAACCAGGAATAAAATCTAAAAAGACTTCTTGCACGTCTGGCAACACGCGCACCGATCTACCACCAATCGCTCTGCTGCCGACCGCCCCAGGGACCTAAATTACGGCTTCCCTCGTCCCCAGAAATTTACAATACAAATAGTGTAATAATCTATCAACCTTAGAAAACAATGACAAACCCAATTTAAACCAACATTTTTCATTGCTAACAAACATTGCACCGGTAGACGATGTAATGGTGTTTGGTTGTGTTACTCCTTATATAGAAGACCTCGGCTCTTAATGACACAGGTAAGTATGCTGGCTGAACACCTGATATAAGACAAACATCAACTATAAAAGGTGTGAGAGAGAATCTGGCGTGAAGTTATGTATATATAGGCTAATGTGTCCGCAGGCTTGACACACGATGCCCCCTTCCTTTACCTCCCTCCCTCACTCCCTCCCTCACGCCTTCAACCCTCCCCCGTTTGTCCGTCCGTCCCTCTTTTATCCATCTCTCCCTCCCTCTTCCCATACCTCCCTCTAATCCTACTCTCCCGTTCCCTCCCTTCCTCTTTCCTTTCCTGCCTGTCTCCCTCCCTTCAACCGCCTTTCCCTCTACACTCCCCTTCTCCATTCCTTCTCTTTATTTTAATCTTCCTTCTTGAGTTAAGTCTGTCATTCTCTTTCTCATCGTTTACTTTGTTTCGTTATCTTATTATTGTTTCGTCATTTTTCTTATTTATTTTCCTTCATTTCTCTTCCCAGTCTATTTTCTTTTTCTTTTTTTACTCAGTTTAATTTATTTTTCCACTCTAATTGACTGTAGTTTTTTCCAAGATAATTTATTTTATTTCCGCAAGGTAATTATTTTTTTCTCTTCGCAAATTAATTTTTCATTCACGGTAACTTAATTTTTCCAAGACATTTAACTGTTTTCCTTTACGCCATCTAAGTGTTTTTTCCCCACGCCAAATACCTTTTTTCCTCATCAATTAACATTTGAACCCACACCAAGTAATATATCTACCCACGCCAAGTAATATACCTACCCACGTCAACTAATATACAGTATCTTCTCACGCCAAGTAATATATTTACCCACGCCAAGTAATATATCTACCCACGCCAAGTAATATATCTACCCACGTCAACTAATATACAGTATCTTCTCACGCCAAGTAATATATCTACCCACGCCAAGTAATATACCTACCCACGTCAACTAATATACAGTATCTTCTCACGCCAAGTAATATATCTACCCACGCCAAGTAATATATCTACCCACGCCAAGTAATATATCTACCCACGCCAAGTAATATATCTACCCACGCCAAGTAATATATCTACCCACGTCAACTAATATATCTACCCACGTCAACTAATATATCTACCCACGCCAAGTAATATGTACCTATGCCAACTTAATATTTTTACCCACGCCAACAAAGTTATCAGTAAATAATTTTAATAGTTTTCCACGCTAAGTAATATTTTTTTCGTAAATGAATTCATATATACATATATTTTTTTTTCTCACTCCGTCATCTAAAAATTATTCCCCAGCCACGCAATTTATTCCCTGCACTCCTCGACTAACACCACTTTTTTCTCCCCGCCACCACTTCATACTACTAAGCGTCCAGTATCTGGGTTACTCCTTTCACAACACGTTCACCTCTTCCTCTTTTGTTTCGAATTCATCTTTTAATGTTTTTGTTTTTTATTGTAGTTACTTACTAACATATTCTCTGTTTATCTGTCTGTGTCTGTCTGTCTCTCATACACACTCTTACTTATCTTGCATCCACACTCAGTCCACCACACACGCACACACTCAATCCACCACGCACGCACACTTATTTATCCTCGTGTCTTTCCTTGTTTATAACATAGATCAAGATATCATTAGACAAAAATAAATAAAACAACTATATTCCCTCAATAATAACTAATACAAAAAGGCAAAACATAAGCAACATAAAATTAAAAATTAAAAATTAAAAATGTGAAAAAATAGCATCAACAACATCAACTCACTTAAAGTAATATAAAGAAGAGCCAAGAAGAGAAAACACCTACATTAACAATAAAAAAAGACGAATATATTGCAGATGAAAAATATAAAAACACAAAAACAAAAGCTAACTCACAAAACAAACTAATGAAATAAGAAGTATTATATAAAAAAACAAGTAAAATAAACACAAAACAAACAAAATAAACTACTGAATTTGCAATCTCAGAGGAACAGCAGATGAGTGTGTTCGTGCTGAGGTGCGGCGGGGCTGTAACGCACACTAGGCAACACACCACCAACGATCAACAATTTTCTACACTGTTATATCATTTCATCTTTAACTAGTACCAGGTGAATGTGTTTTAGTTGGAGATTCAATGCACTTTCTACGTAGGTGAAGTAAGGCAGTTAGATAGTTTTTCATGAGTCAGATTACGGCTCTGTCTAACATACGAGGCCTGGAGAATCGAAGCCTGGGGATCGAATTCTTCTCAAAGAGGCTGTGTTAAAGAGAACTGTTGCTACGACTTTTAATTTTAGAACTATGATCACAGATTCGCTGAACTTGTCAATCCACGATGGTTTATAAGACTAAAGTGAACAATCAAGTGATTATGTGGTGATTAATATCTTTATTTTTTTTACTTATAATTATAATGCTAAAAGGAACACCGTAGGCCCTAAAGACAGCCAATACCCTCTTCCTCTTCCTCCCTCCTCACCTACAGTAAGATCTAAAAGCCATATTACTAAACAATAAAAACAAAATTCAGATTATTGAACATGTCTCGGATCTCAGTTTGACCTGCCGACATACCGTGTTTGGTTAAAATCAATTATTAATTGTTCGAGGTATCGTGTTTACAACTCCATGGCGCACAGACAGTCGCGGTAAAGATATGCTCCTCTTCTATATCCTGAGTCGGCGCGGATTAATAAAAAAGAATAACCATTGTTAGTGTGTAGATAATCACTAGTTTTATCACCTTAAATATGAAACTAAACATATTTGTATTTTTAATCTGGTAAAATCTCACCATACTCTTCCCTACTAAATCATATTAATCATCGAGTAAGGGAAAATATCAGAGGCTCAAGGAGTGACTCTGTGTACCTCAGCGATTGTCTCAATGCTGCCGAAATTATTTGAGAGCTCCATGTCAGGGTCGAGTTTGCTGGGGCATTGTTTACCTCTTGTGTTTGTCAAGCTGTCGGTTCAGTTTGCGTGTTGATCAAGCTGTCGGTTTGTTTGCGTGTCGGACAAGGGACTGTTTGTTTGTTTAGGCCGTAAGCCGATTGTCTGATCATTGTAATATATATAATACGAACGGATTCATCAGGCCATTGACAGTGTAAAATGAAACTGTTTGTTCACGTCAGAGAGTCAATGATAATTTATTATAAACTGAAGGTGTGTGTAAAGAGACGAAACAAAAACCGTCACTCGCTAAAAGAAAAAGACACTCACTTTTTTTCATGAAAGGAAAATGGACTGATAAAAGAAGAAAAAATTCGCTTTCGAGTCACAAGATCGTTTAAAACAATATTTTCCCAGAGAAATGAAAACAAAATGCATCTTACCAGCCTCACCTTTCATAAATTCAGTCACCTGTACCTTAAAATCTCAAACATGAAAACCCCCCACAAAACCCATAATAATTTTCGAACCCATTCTACGTAACATTTATATTCACATGCTATATAATTTTATCCGTGTATAGAAATTATCACCACATAAGTAGTAAAATCATAGACGTAAAACACGATCATGTTTTCTCGTTATATTCTTGTTTACCTACGCAATTCTGAGTCTCGATTTCAAGGCTAAAATCACCGACTCTGTCTTTTTCAGAATTTGGGGGTAAATCTTCTTTTTCTCTCTGGCGGTGAAGGGATTCTAGTGATCTTTCCATTCGTTGTTCTTACTGTCTAGATGTGGAGGTGAGTGTGTCCGTGAGTGCGTCCGTAAGTGTGTGTAATTGAGTCCGTGAGTGTGCCTAAGTGCGTCCGTAAGAGCGTTCATAAGTGATTACTTGAGTGTGTGTATAAAAGCGTCCCTGAGTGCAGGCATAAGTGTTTCTAAAAGCGTTCATAAGTACGTCCATAAAAGTGTGTATAACTACGTCCGTGAAAGCGTGCATAAATACGTCCGTAAAATTATAACATCGCGGACATTAAACGGACGCTGACGGTCACAGACATTGAGGAAGAATTGAAATTGAAGGAAGAATGGACATTGTAGTTGGTAGACAGAAAACATGATAGGACATTAGAGAAACAAACAGACAGACAGACAGACAGACAATAGGAGAGAGAGTCAGGTAAGCCCCTCTCCTACCTTCTACACCTAACCTTCAGCCTCACCACATACAAAACAAAAAATCAAGTCCAGGACGACGACAATTACGGCGGTATCATAGAAGCCTTGGACTAAACTACCTGATAGCGCAATTACACTGTACAATGAGCCCCTTCCCCTAAGTGGGTAATGTAACTGAGTACAAGTCAGCATTGTCAGCATACACATATACACACACACACACACACACACACACTCTCTCCCTCCTCTTCCTCCCCCTCCTACCCTTCACACATCCTTCCTCTCATACACCTCCCCAAATCCCCCTCCCCTTCATACACATCCCCCCCCCCTCATACACCTTCCCTTTCCCCTCCTTCTCCCCCTCTGGCTTCCCACCAACCATTATTTAAGCAAGTGAACATTGAAAGCGTCAACCTTGATTATATTTGTCAAACATTCACATCATTAGACCAGCGTATCTTTAATTTATTTTTTGTTCTCCTTTTCCCTTTATTGAACGAGGTCATGATATATAAAAAAAATATAAGCGGAGTCTTATTGTAAATGGTTTTAATACCGGGGGTCGGGGTGGTGGGGGTGGGGTGTGGTGTGGGTGGGGGGTGGGGGGTGGGGGTGAAGTGGGGGTGTGGGGTGTGGGTGGGGGTGGTGGAGGGTGGATGGGGGAGAGTTATGTTAGGAGAAGAGAGGAAAGGTAAAATAAATGAAAAGTTAAGGGGGAGGAGTTTGAAAGAGGAGGGAAGAAGAGGGTTAGGGGATAAGGGGGAAGTTGGAAGGGCAGGTAGGTTATGAAGGATGGGAAAGGGGAAGGGAAAGAGGGTTAGAAAAGAAAAGGAAAATGAGTTAAGGAAGATAGGAAAGCAGACGGAAAAAGAGAAAGGATGGATTAGGGAGGACAGGAGATATAAAAGAAAAAAAAGAAGGGGGAATGGAACGGAGGGGAGCGGTGTCAAAAAATGGAAAAATAAGAGGGGTGAGGATAAAGAGAAAGGGAGAGATGATCTATGGACGGGTGTAGAAATTGAATAAATGTGATAAACGAGGAAAAACGATTAGAGGCGAACAAATGTGAGGAAGGGGAAGCGTTGGAGAATTAAAAGAGAAACTGAGAAGTGAAATGAACTCGAGAGTTGGTAGATGTGGTTGGTGGGGAAGGCAGGTCGTGGTGCAGGGGGAGGCAGGTCAAGGGGTGGTGGGGAAGGCGGAATGCTTAATGGTGTGGGGGAAGGCAGGTCATGGAATGGTGAGGAAGGTAGGTCATGAGATGTCGGGGAGGCAGGCCTTGGTGTGGGGGGGAAGGCAGGTCTTGGTGTGGGGGGAGAGGCAGGTCAAGGGGTGGGGGGAGGCGGAATGTGGTGTGGGGGGGGAGGCAGGTCTTGGTGTGGGGGAAGCAGATCTTGGTGTGGGGGAAGGCTGAGTCATGGGGTGAGGAAGGCCCAGGTCATGAGATGGCAGGGGGAAGGCAGGTCATGGGGTGGGGGAAGGCAGGTCATGAGATGGAGAGGGAAGGCAGGTCTCATGGAGTGGGGTGAGCAGGTCATGGGTTGGTGGGGAAGGTAGATGTGGTGGGTAGGGGGGGCAGGTCATGGTTGAGAGAGGAGGCCAGGTTATGGTGTGGGGAGCCAGGTCATGATGTGGGTGGAGGCAGGAATCATGGTGTGGGGGAGGATGGTCATGGGGTGTGTGAGTGAAAGGAAGGTCTTGGTGTGGGGGGCAGGCAGGTTATGGGGTGTGGGAAAGGCAGATCTTGATGTGGGTTGAGGCAGGTCATGGGGTGGTGGAGAAGGCAGGTCATAGGGTAGAGGCAGGTCATGGATAGTGGGGGAAAGGCAGGTCATGAGGTGCCGGGGGAAAAGAGCTGTTCATGGGTGGAGGAAGGCAGGTCATGGTGTGGTGGGGGAAGGCAGGTCATGGGATAGTGGGAGGCAGGTCATGGGGTGGTGGAAGGCAGGTCATGGGATGGTGGGGAAGGCAGGTCATGGGATGAGTGGGGGAGTAGGCAGGTCATGGGGTGGGCGGGAAAGGCAGGTCATGGGATGGTGGGGAAGCAGGTCATGGGATAGTGGGGGAGGAGCAGGTCCATGGGATGGTGGGAGAATGCAGGTCATGGGGATGGTGGGGGTAGAGCAGGCCATGGGGTGGTGGGGAAGGCAGGTCATGGGATGGTGGAAGGCAGGTCATGGGATAGTGAAGTGGAAGCGGGTCATGGGGTGGTGGGGAAGGCAGGTCATGGGATGGTGGGGGAAGGTAGGTCATGGGATAGTGGGGCAGTTCATGGGATGGTGGGGAATGCAGGTCATGGGATAGTGGGGGTATGCAGGTCTGTAGAATTGGTGGGGTATACAGGTCATGGGGTGGTGGGGAAGGCAGGTCATGGGATGGTGGAGAGGCAGGTCATGGGATAGTGGGGGTAGGCAGGTCATGGGGTGGTAGGGGAGAGAGCAAGTCATGGGATGGTGGGGGAAAGGCAGGTCATGGGATAGTGGGGGGGAGGCAGGTCATGGGATAGTGGGGGAATGCAGGTCATGGGATGATAGTGGGGGTAGGCAGGTCATGGAGATTGAGCCAGGGGAAGGCAGGTCATGGGATGGTGGAGGAAGGCTGGTCATGGGATGGTGGGGGGTAGGCAGGTCATGGGGAATTGGTAGGGAAGGCAAGTCATGGGATGGTGGGGGAAGGCAGGTCATGGGATAGTGGGGGGAGGCAGGTCATGGGATGGTGGGGGGAAGGCAGGTCATAGGAGAGTGGGGGTGGAAGAGCAGGTCATGGGGTTGAGAAAGAGCAGGTCGTGAGGTGGTGGTGGTGGGATGATAGATCTGGGGGGGGCGATCTTGCCTGTCAGGTAACTCTCACCTGAGAAAGACAGACTACTGCTGAAATTAAAGCCTGAAAAACATAAGAATGGAGGAAACTGCAGCGGGCCTATTGGCCCATACTGGGCAGTTTCATTTACACCCAACCCCTATTGCTCATATAAGCATCCAACCTATGTTTGAAGCTATTCAGCGTATTCGAGTTAATGATGATATTTGGTAACTTGTTCCATTCATCCACTACTCTATTTCCAAACCAGCGTTTACCTTTGTTTAGCCCTGACTTCCATTTATACACCTCTAGCATGTCGCCCCTCGCTCTACGTCTCTCGAGGGAGTGCAAATTAAGATGCTTTAACCTGTCTCTGTACTCAAGGTTCCTAATGCCCGGGATTAGTCTTGTCATTCTCCTCTGGATTCTTTCCAAGGATTCTATATCCATTCTGTAATACGGTGACCAGAACTGAACTGCGTAATCCAGGTGAGGTCTCACAAGAGCAAGATATAATCTTAAGATGACCTCGCTAGTCTTGTAACTAACACTCCTTTGTATGAACCCAAGTACTTTATTAGCCTTGTTACGAGCAAAAACACATTGGTTACTTGGCTTAAGATTCCTACTTTTCATTATTACTAAATCTCTCTCGCAGTCGGATTTCACAATACCATCGTTGTTCATCTGGTAACTGGTTTCCCTGTTTACATCTCCTATACTGAGTACTTTACATTTGTCCACATTGAATTTCATCTGCCATTTTTCAGACCATTCGAAAATTGTGTTTAGATCTTCCTGTAGTTTTGCGGAGTCCTCGTCAGATTTAATTACACGTCCTATTTTAGTGTCATCAGCAAATTTACTAATGTTGCCGTTTATGCCGATATCTATGACGCAATTAATATGAAAAAAAATCTAGAATAAAATATATACTTAGGAGAATAATAATACACATCAATAGCATTACTCTGATAGCAGGTAGATAAAAGAATTTAATAACAGGTAGGAAGGTGGTTAACTATTTTCAAGTGAGTCAAGAACACAGGTATTGGGTGGTACTATGTGAAGAGACATGGACAGACCAAGAGACAGACAAATAGGGTGGGTAGGTGAGAAAACAGATAACGAATTATATACAATAAAAAATCTTTTATAAAACAATGCAAAGAGAGAGAGAGAGAGAGAGAGAGAGAGAGAGTACTGATTAAAGTTTCTCCAATTTCCATTCGACTTAGCACGGGATTTAAAAAAAATTCCGTTTCTCTTTTAGATTTTTTCATTTATGAGTTACCTGTGGAATTCTCATTTATGTCTATTGACTTTTCACCATATCCTCGACCATCGTAAATTACTTTTAAATCACCTAAGTCAACTGTTGCTATTCTTTTCTCTATTTTTATTACGATTCTAGACTTGATCTCCGGCTATAGTCCTCGAGAATACGTGAAAGGGAACTGAAATTACCGAGACATCGTTTTATATTCTTGTTAACTACTCCTTCCCGCCCTAACGAGATCTTGAACACCAATAATGGCAAAGCAAATAATAGAACTTAGTCAACCATCTGTCGCCATAAACAAGCCAGACCACCGCTGTCTCCTCTTAATAACCTCATCTTACACCTGAGCATCATAACACCTGAGTAGCATAACACTTGAGCATCATAACACCTGAGTAGCATAACACCTGAATAGCATACCACCTGAGTATCATAACACCTGAGTAGCATACCACTTGAGTAGCATAACACCTGAGTACCATAACACCTGAATAGCATACCACCTGAGTATCATAACACCTGAGTAGCATACCACTTGAGTAGCATAACACCTGAGTACCATAACACCTGAATAGCATACCACCTGAGTATCATAACACCTGAGTAGCATAACACCTGAGTAGCATAAAACCTGAGCATCATAACACCTGAGTATCATAACACCTGAGTACCATAACACCTGAGTATCATAACACCTGAGTATCATAACACCTGAGTATCATAACACCTGAGTATCATAACACCTGAGTACCATAACACCTGAGTATCATAACACCTGAGTATCATAACACCTGAGTATCATAACACCCAACACTGTCGACCAAGACTTAACACCTTGATAAACCCGGCCACCACCTAACACCTGAACTGATATTTTTGGCTTCAACAATTACTCGGTGGACAGACGGGCGGCAGCAACCTGACTAATAAGCGACTGACTTGTAGCTTCGACCTAACTAAAATAACCGACTTACTGGTGGCATCCACTCGAATCTAATAATCCGACTGCGACTGCCTCACATTAACCTCTTATCTGGCCAGGCTCTCCGACATCCTGGTCATATTTGGCCTCTCAGTAATTTTTCACGTCAGTTTCTGCGAGAGAGGCGACGTACTACTCGTAAACAGAAGATTTAATTGCAGCTTTTACCAACCGGACGTGGCGCAGGCGGGGTTTACAAGCATCCACCCTCTCTCCCTCGCTCCCTCCCTCTCTCCTTCTCTGCTGCCTTCCCTCCTTACCTTTCTCTTTTCCTTCCTTCCTCACATTTTACCGTCCCGTCGTCACTCATGGCTGGAAAATAAACAAACCAGTGTAAGGACAGGCAGCACACAGTGATTTATACAGTAACTACCATGACCTAAATTTGGCCTAAGTCGTAAATATGAAACACGAGAAGCGATTCATTTTGTTGAGGGAGTTAATGCCTTAGTGATGTAGAATCCTTAACAGGTTTTGGGATTTATCGAACATTCTATATATGGGATTTAAATGTTGTTTTGAGGCCTTGCGCAGGGGGATGGTACATTCTTGTTGAAGTAAGAGTAAGTGGAGTCCTTCCTATCAAAGGTCAAGAAATATTGGCAGCTCAGAACGCAGGTAAAAACATTGTCTAGTTCTAGGAATCAACGCTACACCTGAGTGACCCAAGGTAAGAACTTATCTTGATATGAAGTGACGTTTAGAAAGACAAGATGATGTGGTGTTGCGGTGCTCATATACAGGTCTTCCCATACACTGAAGCATCACACCTCACCTCGTCACACCTCAGACGTACTCATGTCATACGCCCATCTCAAGCACTATAGACAAACAATACCCATCACCCATACACGCGTCACAACCCGTCACACCAGACTCCACAGACATCTCCCTATGGCACAGACCTCACACATAATCATGCTACACACTCCATGCCATGTGTCTCTTTGTCGCACACATAAAAAATAAAATGTACATCCTGGTTACACATCCCAGTTTCATACCCTGACACAACACCTAGCTACTCTTTCAACTTCCACATGCGGATAATTAAAACTACAATTATAACTAATATATCTACATACAATCACAAACATGTGATTATATAAACAATAAAATAGAACAAAATACTCGGATTATTACAACGGAAGAGATGTATCGAAACAAGTAAATGTATACAGACCCACGGACCAGACAGCTGCAGCCTTGAGTGAATAGTAGTAATTGATAAATGAATAAACCTGGGATGAACTTTTTCTTATTCCCCCGCCTCAGTGTGTCAGAAAGAAGGTGTCGTAGCTCTCCTGCTCCTTCTTTGTAACAGTTAGTTAAACTGCTTATCAATTCTGACGTAACAAGACCACGGCCAATCAGTTTCCAATCTGTACAGGCGTTATTAAAATATAATTTTAATTTTATTCATAGAAAAAGGTGTTTAATTGTAACAAGTTTTATATACGAGGTGTAAGGGAAGTAGGTGTCATGACCACCAGGAGGAGGTAAGGTAATGAACTCACAATAAACAGAACTTGATAAATCTATTAGGTGTGACAGAATCCTCCTGCCGCCCTGCACGACTTCGTTACCAGGTTTGTGATCCTTTGTGGTATTGTAATGAAAATAATTAGGTAACCAACTGGCCCGCAAGTGAAGCAATCAACCAACAATAGAAGATCCACGTCGGCCGCACCAGAAAATAGATGAACTCGTTCTTATTCAATTTATCGTCTCTCCCTACGGCGGCCATCATGAATTAGTTTGATCGAACACACACACACACGAAAAAAAACCGAAAACAAAAAACCTGTCAGTATCTGAAGACTCTCATCATGACTGAGGAGGTATGAAGGTGATGGACAAAAATTACACCCCCATCGTGTTAAGAGGCAACAAATAAGAACCATGGCACAAAATTCAGCCCATTTCATGAAACAATGTGTGCTTAAAGACCAATTAAGCTTTGAGAGAATTTCACAATAAATCATGTTAATCACTGCACTTACAACTATCTGAAGGGGGAAAGAACAGACTAACCGGATGAAAATTAATCACAGGTACACGTACAGAACACTTTGTGATACATACAGTGTTATCGTATATGAAGAATTATATTACTAGCTTCTGTACGTAAAAGTCGGGAACATCCTTTAATCATAACCCATTGACGCAGCGACCGTATATCTTTGAAGTATTTTCCTAGCAATGATGGGTATTCCTCGCTGCATCAGATAATTTAATCAGTTGATCAGATAAGTAATGCCACGTGTCCTCCGTCCAGCATCACCCAGACAGGAGGACGGGCCTAATGCAGGATCTCCACTCACCATTTCAAGAACTGGCAAGATACCAAGAGGTTCCACAGCTTAGATGCGAAGATATGAGAAGACAGGTTGAACACACATGCACGGAAAAGGCACATAGGTAAAGGCTCACGTACTGTACGCACATTCGTGTATGTACGTTGGAACACGCCCATATAAGCAAGCGCGCCTCGCGCTCGCGCGCACGCACACACACACACACACACACACACACACACACACACACACACACACACACACACACACATGTGTTCATGTCGTTTTTCAGACGTAGGAAGTAAGGAACGAGTACCCAAGTTCAGCTTTAACTTTTAAAGGGAACCAACATTCGAGTGGCATTTCCTGATTCTGTCTCCCTTAAAACGGTGAACGACAACTTACGAAGAAGGATGGAGATGGAAGATGAGGGAAGACAGCGAACAGAGTTGGTCGTTCTGGACGCCAACAGATGGAGATAGAAAATGGAACACTTGTACGGACAAGAAAACATTAATCATCTGAATGGAAAATCATCGTAATAGAATTTCACTTTAAAGTATTATGTGGTACCAATAGCAGATAGTTATAGTAATAATTAATTGGCACAAGAGAATAACAAATAATTAATGAGCAGCTGAGCGAGCACAAGAACCCAGCGGCCTTGGGCGAGGCGGTACACTAGCCCAGGGTCATCACAGTCATATAAGACCATGAGGTTACTGCAGGTGGCCTCACATTACTCAGACAGTCATAGCAGGAACTTAAGAACTAACTTTGAGAATAATCAATATTGAAGGTAATACCTTGTGTATGTCTTTTAGTTAGGTTAATACAGAACGAAATACTACTGTAAGTGTGAGTACTGTGTTGTTGAAGCGACATGTTCATACTTAATTAGTATTCTCATATTAGGATATTAATGTGACTAATACTTCGAGTATTTTACCTTAAGATAAACCGATTTAAGTTTTTATTCTGCATAAATCTATAAACTTCTTCAAGAATTACTCGATGAATGTGTGTGTGTGTAATAATAATAATAATAATAATAATAATTAACGGTTTATTGAAAAAATTCTGCAGCCCGAAGGCTGAAAATATACATTGGACATAAATGACTTATTACATACATTGGTGGTTTAAGAAAAGCCTTCATTAGAGAAAGGTAAAGGAACATATAGTGAACATACAGATTAATGTAGGATTGTACGTGTTGAACAGCAAATACGTAGTGTAGTAACTCCCTCCCAGATGGTGTTAGGAGGGACCTCACGTGATGTAGTAGTTCCCTCAGATGGTGTTATGAGGGACCTGACGTGGTGTAGTAATTCCCTCGCAGATGGTGTTATGAGGGACCACGTGGTGTAGTAATTCCCTCACAGATGGTGTTATTAGGGACCTGACGTGGTGTAGTAATTCCCTTACAGATGGTGTTATGAAGGACCTGACGTGGTGTAGCAATTCCCTCACAGATGGTGTTATGAGGGGGGCCTCACGTGGTGTAGTAATTCCTTCACAGATGGTGTTATATGAGTGAGGTTTGGTCCCAGGCCTTCCTATCGCAGACGGATTAACACATCCCTGGTTGTTGTTGGGTCTCACGGGCCGTTATCACTGTGTGTGTGTGTGTGTGTGTGTGTGTGTGTGTGTGTGTGTGTGTGTGTGTGTGTGTGTGTGTGTGTGTGTAATAATAATAATTACGGTTTATTGAAAAGTTCTGCAGCCCGAAGACTGGAAATATACATTGTACAAAAATGACTTATTACATATAAAGACATGGGGTGGGTGGGTCGCTTAACAAAAGTTTTCATTACTAAATGGAGAAGGAACATGAATTGAACATACAAATTATTATAGTTTACAGTTGATGGCCCGGGCCTGGGCTGGTCATTGAGACATCGGATGGTGTGGTGTGTTCACGTGGTGTAGTAACTCGTCCTCGGGTGTTGATATGAAGGACCTCACGTGGTCATGGAGACACGGGGTGGTGTGGTTTTCACGTGGTGTAGTAACTCGTCCGTAGGTGATGATTTGAAGGACCTCACGTGGTCGTGGGGACACCGGGTGGTGTGGTGTTTACGTGATGCAGTAACTCGTCCTCGGGTGTTGACATGAGGGACCTCACGTGGTCATGGAAACACCATGTGGTATAGGGTGGTGTCACAGTACCTCACTCTCTGCTAGGTGGTGCTGTGTTATCTCGTAGTCTCGAAATCAGGTGCAAAGCCGACCCACTGTTGTTTCCAGGGTGAAGTGATTAACACCGTCTGGTCGTAAGATGATGGTCTGTTCCCAGGGGTGCTTATATCACTGGTGGGACACGGCTCTCACTGGTACTGTCTAGTGCTGAATTTACTGGCTTGAACACTGTTCATCACTACTCAACACTGATCCCGCTTCTTTCAAAAACGAAATTGTCACTTTTGATTATGTTGATATCCCGGTGGTGAGATTTGATTTTGATTTTGCCGCTTACAGCGGCTACTTTATTGTGCACCCCACACTCATCCTGTGTGCGGTAGCGCAAAAGGATTACAGAGTAGAGTTTACAAAGGGTCATCATAATTAACCCCCGTTGTCAGGATATTATGGCACTGAATGTTACACAGTATTTCATTTACATTATTTGTTTAGTTCTATACATAAAGGGTAACTTATTCACAAATGCGTGAGTACAGGCGTGTGAGGCAGTATGTCTGGCCTCACACTTTGTTATTCACATTTACGTGAGAGGTATTCAAGCACATTGCATATTTGGTTCTGTACATGAGAATTGATATAGTTACTAAGTGCAAAAAAGTGGATACAATCTTAATACGTCGGCTATCTTGCCATTAGAGATGAAGTGTTGTGCTTGAGGAACATACTGCCAAAGGTACTTATATCCTAACCTTAATCTAGCGGTTACAACATCTTGTAATCTAGTGATCTTGTTACTTGCTCCATATACATGTTTCACTTGATACATCTCATCATGGTAACCTATGGATCGACTAGTGCCTGTTTGCACTTGTCTACTTGCGTCAAACTCAACAATAAGTTCTTTCCTAATTACAGTTTTAAGGGTTCTTTTTGACAGACCCAAATTGTATTAAACGGTGTCTTTGTTAGACGCGAGTTTGGCGAGGGCATCAACTCTGTCATGTTTTATGAGGCCTATGTGAGAGGGGATCCACAACAGTTTGACCTTGACACCCGGTTAACAAGGCACGCATATTTGTGTCTGCCAGCCGGTGGTGAGGATGGGTCAGGAAGAGGGACTTAGGGAATGGGCCGAACATTGGCCAAGGGGGGCTGCTGCTCAGCAGGAACAGCGCCTGATAGGTCTTGACCCTCCGTTGGTCAAGGAAGTAGTGTGTGTGTGTGTGTGTGTGTGTAAACTAAATAAGTCGCTCTTCAAACTGCCGTCATGACGGAGAACAAAGCGGCCCTGCCTCAGCACTTCATTATGAAGAGAATGAAATTAACACGATATATAGTTATACAGCTGAATTTTATAGAGCCTGGTTATTAGAGACAAATTAGAGCATAGATGATAATTGGAGAAAGGTTCGTTGTAATTATGAAAATTTTACAGTTAATTGGAAGGTTGTTATATGGAGACACGCTTTGAACTCTTGATGACGATGACTTAATTCACTGTATTTAATGGGCCTCGTTATAGCAAAACTAAGGTTGTTGTGCTCACCAAATGAAGTTTTCATACACGATAGCTTCAGTTGCTAGGCTGTGAAAAAGAGAGTGACTTTATATACTAGATCCCGAAGTTCCTTTCCCCACTAACCAGAGAAGTGACAACATTCATCTCACAGTCTCAATTCAAACTTCATACAAAGAAGACTAACATAAGAACTCCTGCATTTGTATTGAGATTCTACCCTAACTAGTGAAGTCATAGTAGTCAAACTGTCTGGAAAAGTTGTAGTCAAACTGTTTCACCATGTGGCGTAAGTCAGTGTCCTGAGTGGTTGGTGGGGGTCGCAAGGGTTGGTGGGTGGGGGAAACAAGGGTGGTGGGTGGGGGAAACAAGGGTGGTGGGCGGGGTGGGTAGGGGAAGCAAGGATAGTGGGCAGAGGAAGCAATGGTGGTGGGTGGGGAGGCAATGGTGGTTGGTGGGGAGGCAATGGTGGTGGGTGGGGAGGCAAGGGTGGTGGGTGGGGAGGCAAGGGTGGTGGGTGGGGGAGGCAACGGTGGGGCGGATGGAAAGGGGGGTCCCTGTACACCACCAGGAAGGATGGGGCGTCGAGCCAGGGTGAGGCAGCAAGCAGAAGCGTTTCCACTCGCAGAATAACAAATCAGTTTTTCTCTCAGTATGTTTGTTTGTCTTCATGTATGCCTGTCTGTCCATTTATTTACCTGTCTGTATCTGTTTACCTGTCTTATCTGCCTGCCTGTCCATCTCCTTACATGTTAGTTTGCCTATCTGTCTATCTGCCTGTTTGTATATATTATCTCACTCTGCTCTTTTGTCTCTGATAAAACCGGGACATCAAATCAAAGATTAAATTTTGTTTTGATTCTATAAAGTTACTTCAATGATTTACACAACATAAAACTGTAAACTGAAAGTCATGATAGAAAGAAGGAAACAATTTTACAATTGAGTATTTCTTAACAGACTTCTGTTACAGTTAAGTGTACATAGTGTTCTTAAAGTGACTCATGAAATCAGACTGCATAACAAAATAAAAATAAAAATAATATGAGAATTTGCATCACGTGAAGATTAGGCATCCCAACTCATTTCAACTGATGATTAAACATTCTAAGTTCCTAACCTAACATAACATAACCTAACCTAACCTAACCTAACCTAATCCACCAGGTGGCGTTAGGGTGTTTAAACATTAGTTGAAATAAACTGAGGTGTCTAATCTTCGCGTGATCCGTTTTTTTTTCGAAGTTTGGAAAAATACAAGATAACTCTGCAAAAGGAGTGGAGAGGCAAGAAAGATAGATAATCAGACGCTGGTGCCAATATTTACCTGGGCATTGAGAGAGTCAGGAGTAATTAAGGTATGCGTCAATCCACGAACGGGAAGAAATCCGAGGGCAAGCACACGCACGTCACTCCTACGAACGGGGTCACTCCCACAGCGGTAATGGTGGAAATGCTTACTACCCTGAATAATTATTTTTTGTTTTTCCACTGCTGTCTGGTGTACATCCTATTACAACCACACCTTATGAGGGGCATTTTATTTCTATGTACCTATCTCTCATCCTTGGGTCCGAATCTACTAATTAAATTATCATTATCTTGAGCGGCTCTGGAGGCTGACTTTCTAAGCAAGTTGTCTTTCCTATTCATACTTCTCTTAGGTTTTAGCTGATATCTGTTTTGTTTTTTTAATAGTGATTGGTTCTGTTTGCTGAAAAATGTCGATTAAAAAAATAAAACAAGCAAATTTAGCCCATCAGGTAAAGTGCTTGGAGTCTAGCGGTCATTTTTACCCAAACATTTCTAAAACGGACGTGAATTATAAACACATTTTCAAAGTTTTAATTGTCCAAAAGTTCGGGAACTGAAATATGTCCAGATGTTATTCAGCGCACAAATAAAACAAAACAGACAAATATTCGTCGAATGTGAATCAATCCTCCTCAAAATAGTGGAGTCATACTAAACCAGGCATGTTAATTTCCTGCGATTTACCGCCTATTTGAAGGAACATTAATTTAAGTTAAGAGCAAAAAGTGAATCCCGCCGAGGATCACTCAGTCAGGAGAGTCTCGAGAAATACTCGAGGATGGAGGAAGAGGAGGAAGAAAGAATATTTTAGGAGAAAGAAAAATTTATGATTTGGAAAAGTAATAGTTGTTTTGAGAAGGAACCCCATGAGAATGGTTATAATTATACACACATTATAGCAGGAATGATATTGTTATTGCGGTAAGAGCGAACAAAGTTATTAAGGCGTACCAATAGATTATAACATCCAATTATGGTAAGAGGAAGATTACGTCGAGTTGTAAAAAAATAGTATTAAATGGATTTGCAAGAAAAGGAAGAACAAATGTTGAATTTAATGAAGGACAGATGGCACGGATGACGTCTAGGCGCACAAGATTTCCGGTACTGAGCAAGAATAAGATATGCTAAAAAAAAATATTTATACTTTGGATCAGAAGCAAAAATATATAAAGGTGCAAGCATCAAGGAAGTGTGAAGAGCAAGTGTGTGTTGGGTTAACCTCAAAATTACGATAATTTAGCGACAAGACAACACTTGACTTTAGTTTGCAACATCAGGTCTGCTGGTGTAGAGTTTAGCGATCATAAATCAGTTTGTAAATTACAAGTTCACTCGTATCATGAAGGCAAATGTGTTTTGTGTCATGTACATAATAATTATATCTTGATTATATTTATAGTATTCGAGTCAGTAATATTACCAAAGCAAAAAAGGGAAGATTATGCTTCTAAAAAGATTATACACAATGTGCAGACAAATTGTGGTAATATCTCATCTATGACCGTAGATTACTGGAACCTGAAAATACGGAAAGTGGGAAGTACATTTCATACAGAAAATAGTTTCTTTTATATTTTGATATTTCTTACCAAACACATAAACTCAAGAAATTAATTAAATATTGTTTTCTTTCTATTTTAAACTGCTTTACCTTTATAATACCAAATATCACCAACATTTTGCTATAATTTCACGTTTTTTTCACGGTTATGATCAGAACATATAAACACACCTTCTTTGACGTAATCAGTAATCAGTCCAGCATGAAGGATGAATACCTGTGTGGTGGACGAGCCTCCCTCCTCCCTCACAAGAAGTTAACAGGTGTAAGTTACACCCAGGACGTGGATTACCTTGTATCATATACCAGTCTGTATCTTTAAATGCTTCACCTTCATTTATAAACATTAATAGTAACCGAGGAAATTATTGAAAGATGCGAGGACTGAAGGCTCGGCTTGGTGTCTACCTGAACAGCGCAACATTTTGGTAACACTTTATTCCGCCAGAAGTGACTCTAATATATCGTACATTCACCATAATTATGTTGCATCTGGCATTGCTGTGCGTGAACCAATATATCAGACCACTACGCCGACGCCATAATATTGTTTAATGTCTCCTTTGATAAAATACTTAATAAGAAAACTTTCGCTAATTTCATATATTTATCATGCACTTAAATAACTAGCAATGACAGCTGCGGCACCAACATTTATCAGTTAAAATTTCAGTTTTGATTTATAGAACACACTGAATGAAGCTTTCCTAGGAGTTGACTACATAAGAGGCTTCTGGTTTAGAAACAAAGACCATGTGGAAACAACTCTTGCTAAAGGGCATAAATCTATTAAGGTGATTCTTGTGTTGATAAACCAAGGAAATGTAGGATCAGTGATTTTATGATTCAGTGTTTGTGTGTTGTTTGTGAGTGGAAGTACAAGTTCGTAAATAAATGAGATTGTGTGGCAGAAAATCAGTGGTAGAAGCGATGAGAAATAAGAATGGAAATGGTTACAAAAATTGGGCACAAAAAGAGTTTGATTTGTAAGAGGCAGGTAGATGTGAGTTCTTAGAGCAGCGTTACAGAATTCTGGTTGTCCGGGTAGTTGATGACTGGGGGTGTGGTGGTGGGTAGTGAGAGGAGGGAGCTGAGAGCGATGCAATGTGTGGCAATATTACTCCATAAACCTTATTTATATTCATTCAATAGGCAACCACCGAGTCGATAGTACACTAAACGCCCAGAAACACTATATACAGTAGCAGGTGTCATCTTGGCTTCAGTTAATATACATGAAATGTGAAATGAATCCTCTTCGACATTACCAGATAACAATATATACGAGAACCATTAAAGATTAACGTCGGTAAACTCTTGATAATAATTCGATCGACACAGTTATGAGAAACAGCATCTGAAGGTTGAAATATCTTAACCACTAGCTGTGTTTTTATCTCCCTCAGGTCAGCTGTATCACCTTTCAGATCAAAACATTACTCTGCTCTGCTATGACCCGCTAACTTCCACGTTACTGCTGCTTCTGTAATTTGTGGCGCAATACTGGCCAGATCCAGCCGGGGTTCACCTTCTATCAAGGCAACCTGGGAGTAATTAAGAGAATTTGCATCACCGTAAAGTATCTGGTATTAAGTTAAATTATTAACACTTATTATACCCGGTCGCCAGTACCCCGCCCCGTTATTACTCGCCTCGCGGGAGAAAGAATGTGACTTCCATATCCAAGGTGCATTTGCAACTATTTCTCGTTTGTGACACATAATGATATGTCTTACCTCTGTTTGGTCATGCTGCATTATCAGGCTTCAGCTTTAAACTATATCTACTCCGGGATATGTAATGAATTTTCTCTCGGTCATATTAAATACTTCAGGTCTATTATTAAATACTTCTTCTTCAAGATATCTAATAATATATCTTATCACTGTTTGGTTCCTCCTAATGCGGTGGTCTGAAGGTCATCTGGATGATATCAGAAAATGGAACAAGAAGGTGGTTTAACAAGTGAGGTAACAAGGCGTTGCTTCTACTTTAGGTCTTTTTCAGTTGTTATTTTGCCTTGAGAATGACGCCCACCAGTACTGTGCTTACCTCACCTGGACGAGATCTGCCTCGACCCGTGGAAGTTGATATGTGTATTTACTGCCACCTTCTGTGAGATAATTATTTTTTACCATTTTTATTTTAGTGTACGTACATATAGTTCTATCTACCTGACTGTTTACAGCTTCGCTTCTCTCTTTGGGGGCAACACCGTCAAGAACATTTAGTCAATTTACAGTCGCTGTTTATTCCGTCGGGTGTTTAGTTTGGTGTGAAGTTTTTTTTTCTACACTCTCATTTGACCTCTGTGTGACCTGTTGTCAACGCTGCAGCTGGTGAGGCGCTGCTGCAGTTTTATGACCAATCACATTCACTTACACTCAACCACTCACCCCAAGTCCCTCACTTCCTCACGCCCGGAGTAGGAGGCTCACCATTTCACACATTGAGCTCCCAACTCCATCTTACATACATATTCTTTCTTTCAAGCTGCTCACGAACTTACTCAACCCTCTTAGAATAAAAGTGACGGTATGAGCTGAAACTTGTATACTCGTAACGTTACAAGGGCTCTCTCCTGCCTATACATACACACATCCCTATTTAGGATTTCTCTCCTAATTCAAACGATTTTATGAGAATTCCTCCCTTCCTCCAAAGTACAACGAGAGGTCTCCCGAGGACTCCCAACCACAGTGTTCAGCATTCACCTGAGCTCTTATACACTGGGTCTGGACACGTTCATTCCTCACACGGAGCGCTTACTGGAAGCGTTCACGGGAGTTGATTGCACCGAACATCACGACCCCTTCACCCTCCGTCATCTAGGGCCCCGAGTGAGTGACGTAGGTCGTCCGCAACTCAACAAACGCCCATCATTTATACCCTAATGGACAGAAACACGGCAAGCTCAGCACACTGGTCGGGGGAGGAACACAGGGTGAGCCGTCAGTTTATTAAGCGGCCAGGGGAGGGAAGTTCTTTGTTTTCCTGGCAAGACACGACGAAACATTCCAGGTAGCTCTTGCTCCTGGTGGTGTTGGGAGGAAAGGCTTCACTAATTACTCCTTTGTAATAATAATTATTATTTTAGGAAGTTGCATGTCTCTGAGTAATGATACGTCAACAATAGCAGAGAAAACAATTATGAATTATTGAGGCACTAAGTAAGTAAAACACTTCCTCGCATCAGGGGGTATAAAGGAGGCCAAGCCATAAGGTAGGAGATACTACACAAAACTGCTCTGATGTCCCTCGTGGTCTGGTGAACACGAGAAGTTTGATGCACTGATTTGCATAATCGTGCTACTATGGCAAGTCTGCATCATCCTGATGTGGTGCTCTGATGTCCACCAGCCAGCACTCGTGTAGCCTTCCTGCCTGATGGTTCCTCTTAGTCACTACACTCGTCTCCTGAAGATATTGCCACATAAACTCCTTTTAAGTAAACTTATTATATATATATATATATATATATATATATATATATATATATATATATATATATATATATATATATATATATATATATATATATATATATATATATATATATATATATATATAGGGGGTCCATAAATGATTACCCTGATTAAAGCATGGTCTAGCACTGCTTTAGGGTAATCATTTATGGACACCCTGTGAGTTGCTGTAAACAATGAAACTTGAAACTAGGCCAATATGTCGCAGATCATACAGGTATGAATTCTACTTGGCTAATTACAGAGTGGATACTGACCTGTTGTACAGGTACTTGTTTCTCTTAAAGATTTTATATCGTTTTCTTTTTCTTGAATGTTATAATATATTTGGTCAATATGTCTGACAAGGTAAACAGCCGCCATCTGGACACTCCTCCAACAACATGGTTCATATCCACACCTGTCACTTTCTTTCCTCTCAGTAATTCAAATTATAATCTAACGTAACAATGGACAATGTAGACTAATAAAAATAGTGATAATCTGAGTAGTGCGAGTCGAATGACCTTTAAAAATGTACCTTCAGGCGATAAGTTACATCTGTGGTGGAGGTTTAATCTTTCAGGAACAAATGATAAGAGTGAGGAACGGGAGTGACGCCTCGGTTCCGTGATGATGACGATTGGTGAAAGGTTCCTTCACCAAGCTGCCCAGATACTGGCGCGCGCGCGAGTGTGTGTGTGTGTGTGTGTGTGTGTGTGTGTGTGTGTGTGTGTGTGTGTGTGTGTGTGTGTGTGTGTAGTAGTAGTATTATATTATTAGTAATAGTCAGAGACTATCATGTTACCCCTCACCACCATCTTGAGACAGAAGGGTGGGTATTGTCACTTTTGCCCATGACCCATTATTGCTTTAACCATGATTCTTTTATTAACATTTTCCGCTAATGACTCTGCAAAAGCCTCGTTACGTTACTTGCTCAGAGGACAGCGCTATATAACAGTTGCAATATACTTTTATTTGTAAATAGATAAAAGTGATTGGGAGTTGCACGATACAGTGAGAAGTTCCGTTTACTCAATATTGTAAAAGAAACACAGTAAATTTGTAAAAAAAAAAACCATATTAATTCTTAGTAGAGTTTGAGAAATTCATAATACTCTTACTAGATACAAAAAATTCACCAACAAGCTAAAAAAATAGATAAAAACGCCTGAGATACATCAAAAGACGTGCATCACTGACTGAATGGCATTGGTCTACGCTGGACAATTTTTGTTTATATTAAGGCGGACTGGACTGATGGAATGACAATGTAAATTATTATGTCTAAGCATACATAGAGAAGGCATAAAAATACACACAGATCATTACAGCAGACCAGATCGTCACGTGAGAGTTATAAGGTAATCAAGGAGATCTGTGTGACATCCCAGGGAGATGCACAATAATCGACACTCAGTTTGTTGACGTCCTTATACGTAGCTTACAGAGGGTCAAGATATTTTTCCTACAACTCTTGTGTAAAAGTAAATAAATTCTTCTATAACACTAACATTGCGAGGAAACGTGAAGAACTATTTTAAATGTCTCATATACTGTATATTACAGATAAAAACCCCACTTTAATTTCGTTTGTATAAGGTAATGCAAGATGCACTGTTCCTTATTATGTTGCCAAATTCTACCTTCGGCTAGCAGTAGTGGGGGTGTTCTGTAAGAGAATAAAGAAAGTGAGGATGATCGACCAGCAGGTGAGGAAACAAACGACTCGTAGGTAGTCATGCGTAAGGAAAACCTACCTGTACAGTATGCCAACCCGACCCGACCCGACCCAACCCGACCCGACCCGACCCGACCCGACCCGACCCGACCCGACCCGACCTAACTTCACCCAATCCAACCCAACCTAATCCAATTTAACTTAACTTAACCTACTTTGACCTAACTCAAACTACGCTAACCTAATCTTAGCCAACCAAAAGTTTACGAAAATACGTCCAAATGCATGAACATAAAACTAGTAAATCCTTGGAGCCGGTAATGATAACTTGTGAGCTTTATATAACACAAGAAAGACAAGGTACGCTTTTTTGTTGGAGAAACTGGACCAGCTACACTATTTTCTCGATCAAGAATCAACAAGCAGGAATATAAATCACCTCGTTAATATGATACTCGATATAATGTATGCATCATTTACATCCTAAACCGTGTGACGATACTTGGACTACCTATTTAAAGTTGTTTGTGAGTTTGAGTTATTGCCTCCGAGGATGACCTATATGGAGGTGATCCATCGCAGTGAAGGTGTACCTCAGGCCACCTGCTGTCACTTGAGCTACAATTAATCAAGTTAATTTGTACACATGTTCAGGTATGACCTCCAAAAAAAACAATACAAACTTACCTTTTATATCATTAACCATCATACTTTTTATCATCATACGTGTGTAGGTCAATACCACGTTCCTCCAGTGAAGGTTATCTCACAAGTAGAGAGAGAGAGAAAAGAAAGATAGTCATTCGAGACAAGAACATGATGTTGGATTTAAGCTTAGTACATATCTGACAGTCCCCTATCATTACCTCCTCACACACACACCCACACTAAAAAAAATACCACCAGCTCGTGAGTATAGATAATAGCGGTGTGACCTCCAACCACGCCCGACCCTCACTCTGTCATTCCTAATTTCTGTCTCTCTTCATCCTCTCTTTCCTCCTCTCTCAAATCGTGTGACTACCTCTTAGTTTTTTCCCTCTCCCTCTTCTCATTAACTCATTCTACCACCTGTTACATCTATAGTAAAATACGATAAGAATTACCAATACTTTTTATTATTAAACATACTACTATTACTACTGTTAAAACTCATACTTACACTTTCCCACAACTGCTCATTATCAATTACGTCTACTAACACTTATTACTTTAACTAACACTACAATCGCCACAACCAACACTTGCACTGCCATTATTCCTACTGCTACTCCTACCATCACCGCCGTCACCACCACCACAATCATCACTACCATCGTAACTACCACTACTGTTACCACAACTGTTAGGAGCTGTCTCTCATTTTCGACAAGGAGTCTCCACCAATGAGTAAGAATTAGGCCAAATGTGGCAGCATGAGCTCACTAAAGCAAATAGCTGGATATTTTTTGCCTTAGGATGGTGGTGGTGATACGTTGATAGACTCTTAAGGATCACACACACACACACACACACACACACACACACACACACACACACACACAATATAAACATCAAATCATTTCTAGGAAAAATAATTTGTGTCGTGAGAGGCATCAAACCACGTATAATAAGCATAACAGTAATACGCAACGCTATAATTAACGTGATTGATCAAGCTGATGGAGGACAGCCACTAGAAAAACGTTAAGATCGAAAGCTAAACCACAGCTAAGAACAAACACAGCTTATTCTCTGAGGTCTTCGTTCCCCCCGTGCCTAATGTATCCCGTTTTCCCACTGCGCAGTTCTTGTCCGTCACTTTGCCCCAAGGAAATACCTTCCTTCCAGGCTGTTTCCTTGTTCTGACTCATAGAGTTGTATCGGCAAGGCCTACACTGCTGCCCTGAAGGTGTTATCTGTATAAGATAACTTCCTGTTAGACGAGAATTCTTGTAGAACTGTTAAGACTTGATCATAAGGAGAATTCGCAAGACCAAGGATGAAGCGTCGGGATGTTCGCTTTAGACTGTATTCTATAACATACTGAATAAATAATATAGCATTTTCTTGTTCTAATATCATTGACCTGGGACTGTAACGAAGTTTATTTTTCAAGTATTATCTCACCGGTTTTATATTAATCAGAAATTCCACACAAAAGTTTCATTTAATTAAGCCGAAAGTTCCTCTCAAATAAATGAAAAAGTTCTATTAAAAGATCAACTTCAATAGAGATAATAACTTATACTAAAGTCTTTATAAGTTTGTGGTCTTCAGTGTCGTCTATTACTGAGCTTGAGGGACGAAGACACGACCTACAGGTACATCTCAGGTACAAAGTGTTATATGTTGAAGGTCTCTAATCATCTCTTTGGTTTAATTTCTCTCTCTTCATGTCTCTTCCTTACATTTTGTTTATTGTGTTTTGATATTTTTCTCTCATTCCTTCTGGTTTTCAATTTATCCAATTCATGTTCTCTTATTCCTCTTGGCTTTCAAAACATTATAAAATTCCTAAACTCATTCTCTCTTTCCATATTGTCTTCTACACCTATTCTTTCATCATCTCGCACGTCTCTTTATCTCTTGCATTCCCCCTTTCATCGTTACCCACTGCTTCCCTTCTCTCTCTTGTTCTTTATTTTCATATCTCCAATAATGAAGATGAACGAGTGAAGATTAACGAAGGCTTTCTCATTCATCACAACGAAACCTTCTAACCTACACTTCGTAATCTTCCTCCTCCTCATCCGCCCCCAACTCTCTATTTCATAATACCTGTTGGTTTAGTTTACTCCCCTGATTACAATTTCACCTCACCTGTTGTAAGTTTATTGTATACAGGTGATTTTTAATTCCACGTCTTATCAATACTCACTATTAGATATTAACTTAAAACTCTATTATATACTTTTTTTTTAATTCTCTAGTTTATCAAATTCTGAGTTTTCTTTTAATTCTTCGTTTCTAAACTTTATCATCAGTTTTCAGTTATTTCTATTATTGTTTTCCTATTATGTTGGTTTTCATTTTGGGGGGATTGTTTATAATTATCACTTTTATTTTAGTTCTTAGTTTTAGTTCTTTATTTTACTTGAATATTAGAGTTTATTATATCTTATTACCATCAAGACTCAATTCTCTTATCTACAGTCTTCAATGTAGATTTTTCTCTTCATGAATATATAATCATCATCGTCCAAGATTCTGCTTCATTCTATCACTTCTCCGTTTCTATCTTTAGCTCTTTAATCCCTAGTTCTCAGTCTCATCTTTCCTTCAATTCCCAGTTTCACATCTATCTCAATTCATTTCAACATCTATCTATTTCTAGTAACAATCGTCTTCGAATCTACGTTTTAGTTCTTTCCATTTTCTTCTATCAGTCTACCTTTCTATCACAGTACCAAACCACCGTATCGTTGTTTTTTATAAACCTGTTATCTGTGTACTGGCGGAGCTGAAGTTGCTACATCCGCTTGCAGTACATGTAACATACACACACACGCACCTTAATTAATGGACGGCACACACACACACACACACACACACACACACACACACACACACACACACACACACGTCTGATAGGATTACAAATTTATCAATATCACTTTAAATAGAAGATATGAATTTTCACTAGATCACATGATAAAATGTATTAGGAAATTCTGCCTATGTTTCGAGAGCTTAAAGTTAAGAATTCCCATCAGTGTAAGATGAAAATATTAGACGTAAGAGCTAAGAATTAAGAAGAAAAGGAGGCATTTTACAGTATTTTTTTCCTGGTTCTTTAATAAGTAGATTGGCCTGGGCGGCTTGGATGATACAGTAACCCCCGGTAACAAACGTTCCTAATACAATAACTCTAATATATACTTCACTAATTACAGGTTAAGGTACAGATAGAGAAACTTGAGCTAGTGCGGGGATTACTTCGTACCGTATCGATAACGGGACACTGAACAAGTTGCGCACATGCCCGTGATGCCTCCGATAAATACATTTCCTCGGGTTAATTACATATAATAAGTCCCCGTGCCGATGATTACAGATCCCTGGCGCTACCCAGATCGTACTTTGAGGTTCGGGTGGGAGACCAAATTAGCTCCTCAGTTGAAGAGTAAATTAGCTCCTGAGGGGAAGCCAAATTAGCTCCTCGGTTGAGTGTCGAAGGGCGCCTGTCTGTGGATTACACACTGGCTGAACGGGGAGAAAAACTTGTTATTTTACTCCCGCGTTAGGGTGTTTGAGGGGCCGGGGAGGCTAGTGAAGGCTGAGTCTCCGTCATGAGGGGTGGAGAGACTATCGTCAGGACAAGAGATTCTCCTTCATGAGGGTTAGTGGAAGCGTTTGCTGGGTACTGACGCCCATAAGTGCCTCTCTCACGCCAGGGGTGCTCAAAAAGGAGGAAAAAACCTGACACTTCCCAGCAGCTGAAGGTCACCTTCTACTCATAAAGCTTTTATTGTACGACTCAAAAAACTAGTACAGTATTATAGTGTATGAGGTAAGTTGTGTCATAACACTTTGCGTCGTGCAATACGGAGTGAGAAACACTCCCACAAAGGCCTCTTAGAACTCCCGAGATACACCTAATTAATAACACCCTAGCAGTGAAGTACTAGTCAAGTTTCAACACCACCGAGAGACTCAAGTGGCAGCATCAGAAGCAGGAGCAGGAGCATCCAAGCATCAAGCATCTGCTTCCTGAATAAGACCAAGGCGCTCCCTAATGTATTAAGACAATAATTCGTGGCAGAGGAGCCGAGCAGGAGAGGTAATAAGCGGGCGGATCCAGCCTACTCAGCTGGGTGAGTTAAGACTGATCTCCAGGGAACATCCCGAGGGAGATGCTTGTGGTGAGGGTGGCTGTGGGTGTGTGTGTGTAGGTGTGTGTGTGTGTGTGTGTGTGTGTGTGTGTGTGTAGTGTGTGTGTGTGTGTGGTGTGTGTGTGTGTGTGTGTGTGTGTGTGGGTGTGTGTGTGTGTGTGTGCAGTGTGTGTGTGTGTGTGTGTGTGTGTGTGTGTGTGTGTGTGTGTGTGTGTGTGTGTGTGTGTGTGTGTGTGTGTGTGTGTGTGTGTGTGTGTGTGTGTGTGTGTGTGTGTGTGTGTGTGTGTGTGTGTGTGCGTGTGTGCGTGTATGCGTGCGTGCGTCAACCCATGACAATTAGTTTCTCCTACGTTACAATCTTTCTTAATTCTTACATCAATTATTTACTCATCGGAAAATGTGTACATGACTTAGTGAAACAAAATGTACAGTTTCTAGATTCTGGCCAAATCTCTGAACTAACTCAGCAGTGTACAAACATGGTAGAATATAATGTTTAAAGCTACTGCCTAATAAATAACTAAATTGATCATGAACGATGTCGCTTTTTACACTTTTCTTGCGTCATCCGCCTCAATCATTTCTTGTGAGGCTCCTGCGCCCTTTGATCCGCCCTGCACAAAAATGGTAGAGTATTAAAGGCAATAGATAAATAGATAATGTAAAGTAAGGCACTGTTGTGTAAGTCTGAAGTGTTGATACTTAAAGAGTCGGCCTGTTAGTTAAGTGGCGTGTGGGTACATCTTGCCGCGGCCTTCACTCACCCCGCCAGATCTCGTGGAGTAATGGCCACAGTTCCCAGAGTCAGGGGTACAAACACATCAACTTTGCCAAACACCACCAAATATCCAAAGTAAAGACCCCAGACCGAAGAAGGTTGCAATTTGCAGCGAAAACTATAATTTGCTAAAAAAGTGGAACCCTTAGTCAGGTTATGAAGGTAGCAATACATTTCTCTCATCCAGTAACCTAGGCTCAAAAATTCCCCCGCATCCTCCTTCGACTAAGAGGAAAATATGGTTGGTGAAGTAATACATGCAAGTGTTGTCAAACAAAACATCTGTTTACACCTTCTATTGGTCTACAGTACAGACAACAACTTGACCACACAAGGGAGAGAGAGAGGGAGGTGCTGGGGGCGCGGTGTAATAGCTCTTGGAAGTACATAATGATTGACATATATCACTTCCCGAATAACATGACCCGGTAGTTGCCTCACCGAGGTACTGAACGACCACAATGAGGCAGTTCCACTTATGGTGATCCTATATGAAGGTTGTGTCTTCTTATGGCTGCAGGTGTCAAGTGGTCACCTCCCGCTCATCTGTATCGCATAATATGTAAATCTAAAGTCAAATTAACCCAGAATTAGCAGCAATGGTGAGTAATTTGTCTGGCATGTGCTAATATGTTTTCTCTCTAAATTTTTCGGTATAATTATAGGCATACATGTGTGTCGATGAATAAATTATTATAAAAGATGAAGTAAAAATGAAGCACAAACAAGCAAACACACACACGTTATATATATATATATATATATATATATATATATATATATATATATATATATATATATATATATATATATATATATATATATATATATATATATATATATATATATATATATATATGTGTGTGTGTGTGTGTGTGTGTGTGTACCTCAGCTTCTGACTGGTACTCACAAGAGGCCCATTATCGTCAACACACAAATGGACTACCTTCTCTGGTGCTTCAAATATTACACACGCAGTGTTCCCAATAACACACTATGCGCCCTCCTCCGTCCAATCAAATAATAAAATTCATTTCAATAATTTTCTCAGAATTAGTACAACAACTCAGTGTTTTAACTACTCACGTTGCTTGTATATTACGGTAATAACTCAACAATTCCTATCTCAAATTAATGAAAATCTAAGCAAAACCTATATTGTACTGCCAAGATTTGCATGTACAATATGCCTTATACCTTTACTGCTTCATATGTGTGTGTGCATTCTATAAATTACTGCAACCGCACATTAAATCCGCATGACGTAAATCTTTAAAGTGGTTCAAAATAGACAAAAAAGTGAGATTTCCATATAGATGCGAGGGAGAACAAGAAGAGTTACCGCTAGTGACTCGTCGACCCTGAGAGAAGTGCTGCTTACGACACCGACCTCTGATGGGGGAAGGCTGTGTGTGTGTGTGTGTGTGTGCGTGGGTGTGTGTGTGTGTGTGCGCGCGTGGGTGCGTGGGTGTGTGGGTATGTGTGAGTGGGCGTGGGTATGTGGGTATGTGTGTGTGTCGGTTGGTGTGGGTGGGTGGGTGTGGGTTGAGGGAGAGATGGTTAGAGGCTAATTGGGTGGATTGGTAGATGGATGAGTATGTCGGTGGAGGAATGGATGGGTGGGTAGATAAATAATTAGAAGGATGGTTGAATGAAGACAATAGAATGAGTGGATGGGTAGAGCAAAGACTGATATATACAGTACTATCATTAACCAATAGGGAAACTGATTACACAAATAAGAAATTTCCGCAGCCATGAAATGTAAAAAAAATAAAGAGATATCCACACAAAAGACTGAAGCGCACACACACACACACACACACACACACACACACACACACACACACACACACACACACACACACACAAGAAAAAAAACGGGTTAAATTACATTAATATAAACATCATAATCAGGCCTTACGAGCTTGGAGTTCCTTAAGAAGAAGCCAAGGAAGGTCGTAGGAACACTTTGTTTGCACTTTAACGCTGGTGAAAAATACACAACGCCCTTGAACGTGAGACTGTGTATATTTCCGCGAGTATTAAATGAGTTTGTATTAGAACCTTTGAGAACGATGACTTAACCCTTCTTGAGTACAGTGTATTAGTTCCTGGAATAAGATATGTTAGCCCTCAAAATATGATGACTTAGTTCACTGAATATAGTAAATTAGTCTATCAAGTAAGATAAGTCCTTCAGAACAATGACTTAAACCCTCCTTGAGTACACTGACTGAAACACTTAGCAGAATTATTTAAAGTTTGAAAACGATGACTTAAATCTCTTGAATACGATGACTTATTTATTAGGGTACGGTGACTTAATCCTGTGTGTGTGTGTGTGTGTGTGTGTGTTCATATAGAGAACATGCAAGACGCTCGACAATACTGTGACCCCGAGAGACAAGCGCCAGTAGCCATCCACCCACACCACCTTACTCTCCCACCCACACCCATCACTAACACCACTTTCTCACTCTCCCACGCACCATATAAACCTCGTCCCTGGCCTCTCCCACACTCTCTAATGCAGATCCATTACCTACACCACCACCCTAACACACCCAACACCACCACCACCTTACACCCACATCACCACCTCACCCCACCACCTTATACCCACACACACACACACACACACCACCCCCTCACCCCACCACCTTACACCCACACACGCAACACCACCTCACCCCCACACACACACACACCACCACCTCACCCACACCACCACTTCACCCCAAACCCACCCAAACATACATACATATACACATAACCACCTATCCATCACACACACATACACCAACCAAACCACCCACTCCCACCCACCCACCCCCACCCAAACACACACACTCGGCAACCTCAATTCAATAATCAAATATAAGTAAGTCAGTAATTTGCTCTACTATGAAAGTCACTGATGAAGATAAACTCCACTAATGTCACACCTTTGAGATATTTGCTGATGCCAAGACGTCAAATGTGTCTCGCTGCTCGCACAATTTACTCGTGTAAGTTGCAATTGACTTTTAATCAGCGTGAAGGATGGCAGGTGTTATCCGTCTTCATTACCTGTGACTTTTTATACATACATATTATTATTATTGGCTATTGGTTGTTACTTCGTCTCTTTCGTCTGTTTGTTATTGTTGTTGCTGTTCTTGTTGTTCTCTTTGTTAAGTTTCTTTTGTTGTCATTATCGTTTTTTTTTTTTTGTTTCTTAGATTATTTATATTGTTCGTTGATTTTCTTTTATTTATTGTTGTGTTATTATGGTTGTTATTGTTGTTGTTATTGTTATTATTCTAAGTATTTTTATTATTACCAATACTGTTTTATCTCATATTATTACCTCTATAGTCTTCTACAATCATTATCATGTCCTTTCATTTATTTTTGTTTGCTTATTCCTCTTCAAAATCCTTTTCTTTTTCCTAGTAGTGCTTCTCCCTCTTCTCAAATATTGACAATTACTTTAGGTCTGCACAAGGGGTCGAGAACGGTTCCTCACGCCTTGTAAATATCATCTTAAGATGCTACAATCAGACGTCTTTTGAGTATTGAGAAGAGTTCAAGTAAGCCTTCATTAGCCACTTAAAGTTGCCCTTTATAGATCGGTCGGTACTACTGTCTGTGCGTGCGTGTGCGTGCGTGCGTGTGTGTGTGTTTGCGGGGGGCTCAAGAAATTGGGTGGGGTCGAATCTAGATGAAGCTAAAAAGTTGTTGAGATCCTGGTCGATATCGTTAACCACTAACCTAAGATAACAGGTAAATATCGTTAATCATCGACGCGAGGTAAGTTTGATATCGGTAATTCTAGGAATGTGTTTAAGAGTCAACGTTAGTGTTCGTTCATCGGCGTCACTTAAGTCCGATATCAGGGACCACATATGAGCTAATGGAAATTTATTATTGTCGAACGCTGATATGACAAAAGTGTTCATCTTTGAACATCGACGTCAACTCAACCGTAAACCACTCCAACTCGCAGCTACTACGTAAATATGAACAAGAATCCACCATGGATACAAAAGAATATAGTTTAATCACCATTACCTCAACAGCCTCCTCCCTTCTTGTGCTGTACCTTGGCTGCTGTGACAATCAGAAAAGAGGAAGAAAAAGAAGGAAAAATACCAGCAAAAGAATCCTGGGGTGTGGTGTAGCGGCCTTCCATAAGAGGCACCTAACTTGCTCCGCTCTTCGACTGTTACAGATTAATGTCTACTGATGACCCATTGTTACGCTTCCTCAATACAAAAACCTTCTTTGATTCACGGCTGTAATGATAAATGAAAGCACAATGGTGCATGTGAAAATGCTTGTGGATCGTCAGTGATACCAGAGACAAGCAGCCGACTCAGAGCAGCTCAGGGAGTCCACTGGAATTCCTGCCAGTTGTTTAATGTTACCAGAGATGTTTTGCTAGTCCAGAATTCATGTTTATTCACTTCGTTTTCTAGGGGATTTTTATTTATATATAATGAATGTTTCGTATGTCTAAGTTTGTATTTTCTTTATCGATTATGGTATGCGCCTGGTGTCCACATATTTACACTTTTTGTAATAAGAATCTATTTTTTGGGGGGCCTTTGTGTTGACTTATCGCTCTATCGTTCCTTTTGATATTCAATGTTTACTATATTTATATTTATTCATATTAGAGTGAAACAGATTTAGACATACTTGACTAAAACCAAAAACCGACCTAAGAAAATGAATGAAAAAGAATCAATATTTTCCAATTCCTTACCTCTAGAACTAACTGTCACCGTCAGAGGTAATTCTCACCAACGCCAATAAAGTGACTGAGTCTATTATTTTCGATTTCCAATCACTCACATGCTCTCCTGAACTCCACAACCACCAGAGGTAACCAAACTAAATTATCATCCGTTTCGATTTCCTTCCACCAGACAGACAGAACATGAGGAACGGCAGCAGTAAGCGAGGATTATGACCAGGCGTTAAAATGGTTACTACTTCTATAATGACCTGCCACGCCCATGTACCTGTGACTACTGTATTCTGTCCTATTGTTTCCACCAATGTTATGACTTGCCACGTCCTTGCAGTCTAACATGGGGGTGACGCAATTAAGTACATGAGAGTATTTGAACTGGCGGGTTGGCCAAGGTTAGTGTTCAGAATCCAGGTTTGGTGGTCACGTCCAGGGTACACCGACCAATCCTTCACGAGATAACCTCATCAAGTTATCTCCCAAGTGGACAAAATCTCACCACTAAGCTACCAAGAACATAAAGTGGAAAAGGTATCTCTGGCTCCGTATTTATTGAAGCCCTAATGCTATTGGTGAGTCAGGCGTGATTTTGTCTTACGTCTGAGGAACACAAAGACTTCCTCGATCACCTTCAGGAGGAGACTTGACTATTGCTATCGCAGGAACCTGTAATGTTACGCATGCTAATGAACTGGTTCGTGTGGGTGAAATGTTATATTTACTGTTGGATGCCCTGCGTGTGGTGTAATCTTGGCCTCTGAACGTTTCTTTAGTTTCATTACGCAGTCGCTATGGAACGCCTCTCACAAGTACTTCCTCACCATCCTTCAATACGTATCGTAAACATCTAAAGTGTCATCTTACACTGGCTATCAAAAGCGTCTGTGGTGGATATCAGAATATACGATATCTGCACTCGCCTCCCTACTACGAGGACAACGGTTCAGGACTTCCAGTTCTCTCTCTCATTTAATGGGAAACTAAATTTAAGCACGACACCATCCGCAGTATACTGATGAAACCTGAAAAACACAGCAGGAAAAGTAAATGAGTGTATGTAATTTTAATTAATCAATGTCCGGATCCCAGTTACGACCGAATGTGTCCAAATACTGACTCATGGCTGAATATTTGTGCAGTAAATGCTGAATTTTACACCTGAATTTCTGGACAAGGTTTACCTGGCCATTTCACCAAGAGACCTTTTATTCTGAGGTGAAATACCCGATATTGAGGGGAAATCCTGACAATAGAAGACTTACGCGTTGGCTAAGATGACCTAAAGAATATATCATGAATAACTGTTAAGTGATATGACAAGTCTAGAAATATTGCAGATACGATGACTTAACTCCTGTGCATGATGATTTAACCCCAGTGTACGATGACTTACCCCTTGAGTACGATGACTTAGCCTGAGTATTTTATCATTGTACTCAAGGAACAACTTATCATATGGAAATGGTTAATGCATTTTCCTCGCGGGACTGTCATCGTACTTAGGCTAATTCATCATACATAAGGGGTAAGTCATCATACTCATGAGTAAAGTCATACATTGGGGTTAAATCATCATGCTCAGGAGTTAAATCATCGTACTCATAGGGTTAAACTTTCCATCATACAGAAGGGGTAAGTCATCATACTCATGGGTAAAGTCATCATATACTGAGGTTAAGTCATCATGCTCAGGGGTTAAGTTATAGCAATCACGGGGTAAGTCATACTCAAGGGGTAAAGTCATTGTACCGAAAGGGCTAATGCATCGTACTGAAGAGGGTAAGTCATCGTACTGAAGGGGTAAGTCATCGTCCTGAAGGGGTAAGTCATCGTACTGAAGGGGTAAGTCATCGTACTAAAGGGGTAAGTCATCGTCCTGAAGGGGTAAGTCATCGTCCTGAAGGGTTAAGTCATCGTACTGAAGGGGTAAGTCATCGTACTAAAGGGGTAAGTCATCGTACTAAAGGGGTAAGTCATCGTCCTGAAGGGGTAAGTCATCGTACTGAAGCGACTGGACAGCAATAGGCACTGGTCGCTGTCCTGAGTTATCAACCAACACCTTTTCCTCTGGCCAATAACTCTCCTCAACCACACCATCATTCTTAGCTAAAGGCAGCTGGCTGTTCTCAGCTAATAGTAAGTCTCCTCAGCTATTGACGGGTATACTCAGCTAAAGATAACCCTCCTCAGCTATAGACGGGTATAATACTCAGCTAAAAATCGTCTCCTAGCTAAAAGATTGCCATCCTCAGCTTACGATGGTTACTCTCTACTAAGGCTGTTATCCTCAGCTAAAGACTAACATCCTCAGCTATAAACGACTTTCCTCAGCCAAGCTTAAATATTCCAAGCCAAAAAGGGTTTCTTCAGACTTACATCCACAGTGCTAGGTCACTATCCTCAGCTACCCAGCTCTATCCTGAGTGACAGACGGCTGTACTTAGCTACCGTTTTATCTTCAACCAAAATAACACACACACACAGTTATCTTCGAAGACCCATAAACACAGAAGACCAAACACCTGACCCCCCCCTCACTCTTGACCCTTAGTAATGGGGTCACTTGGTGTAAAGACAACTGACCCCTGACCTTTTGACCTTTTCTTATAAAGGTAAAAAGCAAGCAGGTCTATGTTTAGAAGTACGTAATAACACACAGCGAGCACCAAACAAGTGACATTTGACCTTTCATAATGAGAGCGCTCTAATGCCCCAGTGACCTAAATCTAGATTTAATGAACATTCTGCAGATTCACTGACCCAATAACTTTAAGATGTTTACGATGTCTGTCTGGTGGTTTAAAGCTCCCAAAGGCAGACGGATCACCTAAAAACTGTACGCTGATTGCCACATCCATCTAACTGATCACGACAAGTACTGTGCCTGATGCTTATAAAGAACTACAAGTGGTCGTATCAGGGTTTTCAAAGCAAGAAAGGCATTATAATAATATATGTGTCAAGAAAATTTAGGTAGTGTGTTCATAGGCCTAAAATTAAGTGTCAGCATCTTGAACGCGTATTTAAATTCAGGTTTACTGGAGAGATAGGTCTTCCATCATTAAGATTGATATAAAGTTATTAAATAGGTAACTAAAAGTTTATTAGAATATTTTGAAAACTAAAAGCAATACTTATTAAAAGATGGAAGTGGTAACAGAAATTACGTGTACACACTAACATAATGTTTTATATAATAACCCACACAGAATAAACGAACTAATGTCCCGTCTCTCAACACGTCAAAAAGGAGATTCTTTTCGGTGACAAAACAAAATAGTTATCGAGAGCGTAACCCATTCTTAATTTGTATTGAAAAAAAGGTGATTGACCAAGAACTGCTAATAAGTTGCATCACCACGAGGATATAAACAACCTCTCTCAAGTCTGTCACTGATAATTGATATTCATAGAGCTGCTGACATAGTTACGAAATGTGTGGGAAAGTCAACTGTGGATTACATAAATCAAAGGATAATAAGCATATCCCGCGATGTGTAATATCAGGTGTTAAAGAGTATAATTACCTGCCTGCAGGAAACATTCCATTCTTCAAGTCTATTCTTACACAATTTCCGACAATTACAGATGTTATCATCCCAGGCATTGGCTGACTCGCCTTGTGCCTTCTGACTTACAGAACACAAATGACCCTCCTTTAAGGGGATGATAACCCACGCTAATCTCTGGGGGTGAAACTCTCGCCACCGTCCAGGGTTTCCTTGAACTGGATGAGTTATGGCCAGCCACCTATACCTGTCAATACACATAGGGGCCTGGGCGCCAATCATTGCAGGGTATTCTTTATTTTCATGCATACGAAGAGCCGTAATAAGCAGCAGCAGGAGCCCAGCCTCGCCAACACCTAATATAGTGTTCCGTATCCCCGAGCAGCTGATGGATGGCTGACTGACACACCCAGGGTTGCCAACCACATACGAACTCTACAATGTTGCCAACTCGCTCAGTGAAAATGCAAGAAGAAGGTACCTCGCCAACTGTTAAACTGACAAGAGCAACATCGGTAGGACGTCTGGAGATGACTTAACACTTCAGTGATCGACAGGCAAACATTATATACAACCTTAAGAAGCAAGTTATATAATATTCCCGTAACAAATTATACAAAATTATAATATACACAAACGTAAGTCGTAAATGTTATGGTTTAAGATTCAGTGAAGTACTTAGAGTAAGCTAGGTTTACAGTCCTCGAAACAGAGTGATGTGTGTATAGTGTGATGCTGGAGGTGGTACTGGAGGTGGTGCTGTGGTGGAAATGGAGGGGGTGGAGGCGGTAGGGGTGGAAGTGATAGGGGTGGTCGTGGTAGGGATGTTGGGGGTGGAGGTGGTGGGGTGCAGGAGGTGGTGGGGTGCAGGAGGTGGTGAGAGTGGAGGTGGTGAGTGTGGAGGTGGTGGTGAGGTGTGGAGATGGTGGGGGTGGTCTCGTTGAGGTGGTGGGGTGCAGGAGCCGAGGGACTGTAAGAGACTAAGTAGAATGTGACTTTTCTAAACCTTAAATTATCTCGTGAGGGAAGAACACGACGAGTCCTGGTCGATTTTTTTTGCTGAAGGCTGGTCACAAACCCACGTACCTCGACTAGTGAAAAATTGCGCGTGTATGTAGCTCCTCCCCCCACACACACGTACACGCACAAGCACACGTACGCACACACACACACTAAAATAAAATTAATCCACACTGAACAGCTGAGCATTGATAGTCGCCGATCTCATCTTTGGTTGTAAGAACAAATCTCTTCTACCCACAAGTAAGGAAAGTGTCGGTGGGCATCAATACTGTATAAGTTAATTACAATTTCCTCTCGTTATGGTATCCTTTTCTGCATCAGTTTTCTCAGGAGTTCAATACCCTTTCGCCTGAAGCAGTATGTACTATGAATGTCAATTAGACCATTAAAGGTGTCTATAACATCTACATGAATATCAGCACAATTAGTGGATGAGGGAGCTAAAATCACATTAATGTCTGAGTTAATTGATTTATAGCTCAAGATTTGCATAAAAATCCCGTGGAACACAAGAGTCAATTAGGCTCTACACGCTAACGTACGATGGGCTATAGATATTTACTGACATATTCTTGAATCAGTAAAAGTGTTTTCTATTTTAACAAACAACAGAAACATGATTTACCGCCACTGAAGACGATAATTGAAACCGAGGATAAGAAATATGCTTTATTAAGTCATGAACTTTGGTGTTCGTCATAACGGGATGTTGACTCTCTCTCTCTCTCTCTCTCTCTCTCTCTCTCTCTCTCTCTCACACATACACACAATCAACGACAGACAGCCATCTATACACGCACACCCATACATCATGCCTCACACGTACACACACACTCGCATACAACCACCACCCCCACACACAAGCACAAAAGACACAGACACACACACACGTACGTCACGACTCGGACCACACTGGTGATGGATCAGTTCTGGCTAAACAGAGGACGGGCCCCTGAAGTTATCTCAATATTGTACTACTATTTATTTTATTGGCATTATTTTATTCTCGGTTATTGATTTGTAAATCTTTCAGGTAATGGATGGAGCACACACGCACGCACGCACGCGCACACGCACGCACGCACGCACGCACGCACACACACACACACACACACACACACACACACACGCACGCACACACACACACACACACACACAGTACGAACATATCTCTTTGTTAGAGAGGTATTAAATGGCCCGTCCTCGTTAAAGGAAGGATATTATATGAATTCCTTATATAGATGACTCCATTGGTTTATTCAAATTAAGGAGGGCAGTAGAAGAACTCCCGTTAAGAAGTGATAAATGGTTCAGTCTCATTACAGGGGGTATACGATTAACTCTTTGTATGGTTTACTCGGGTTAGATAGGGGAGTGATACCATGAATACCTGTTAAAGAGGTATTAAAGGGTCCGTTCTTGTCATCGCGGTCATTTAATAAACCCCTAAAAGGTATTGCATATTTGGTGTATTAAATTCCCAGATCCTGTTAAATGGGTTTTTAATTTGTTAAGGAGTTTAGGCACACTTAAATTAATTGCATTTGTTTTTATAAAGGATTTTGTCTTTCAACATATTCCTGGCATTTAAATGATCTGCTTTTGTTAAATAAGTTATTTTCTAAGTTTCACCTGCGCTCATATGATCTGCAAATATCACCCACACTTACATGCTCTGCACTTATTAAATGAGTCTTTTTCTAAGGTATATCGACACGTCAAAGGTTTACTTCAGACTAAGACGGAATAACTTAAGGAAACTGTCGACAAGTCATCCATCATCACTCCAACTCGTAATAGAAAGTTGCTCACCTGAGAATAAAACCTCGACCTGTGCAGCTCTGTGACCTTGAACTTTGACAATGACCTCTGACCTAATTTCTCTAAAATAATACGATTTGTTTCTTGGTCAATACCGATCTTGCGTGGCAAGTTTGATCAAAACTGGGTTACCCGTTTTAATAATGATAGACACTTTCTTTGATCTTGGCCTTTGACACTGGATTTTGACCGAGTTGGTTAACCTAGTACAATGAACGACTGTCTTGGCTTAACTGATTAAACTAACTTCACTCAAACTGGGAATATTTTGGAGCAGTCAGACGTACGACCAGCCCCGAACTGACTCGGTTATCCCCATTTTTTTTTAACAAAATGAAGACATTCTCAAAAAGAAAAAGAAATTACATAATACTATTTAGTCACATTTGCAATATCATTATAGCTATGGGTAAAGAAATCATTCATTGACCAGTACGATAAGTTTCCCCAACGGTGCTGAACACTCGTCTCGTCTTTAACTCCCTCAGTGTCACGCCGCCAATGCTTGACTTATGGTCACTACGACTGACTCATATATTTCATCCAAATAGATAAACTTCCTTAAGATAATTCGTTCACAGACAGACAAACATTATAACCAATAATCCGTTGGACTCTGGTTAATTAATATTATTTTCTCTGAAAAACCAAAAGAAACGAAACAAAATTGACGCATAATTTACAGAACACAATTATTACTCTTTCAAATATAAGGATTGATACACATAATATTCTAAGTATCAATAAGCAGTTGTCATCACTTCATTACAGCATTACGCCGGGAAATATAATTAAAAAAACACCCGAATTACAGAACAAATTACTACTATATCGGAGATATCTATTACATCTTTCATCGCAGGTTCAGGTTAAAATGAAACTCAACATAAGTATTAGTTCCCTCTGATCGGGTTTGTTATTATGGTATTTAAGGTCAGTCATTGTGTGAGGGCAGGAAGTTAGGAATACATCTATGTACCTTGATAATGTTGGTCATCTCGCCCCTTACATGGCAGCTGTTGGTCTCTTGTCTGAAGTTGCTGATTGATTTTTTGTCCTTTTGCGCTTAGCTTAAATTATATTGATTTTCGTCAGGTACAAGTTCTTGATATAGTAGCAGTGTATGTGTGAGTGTGTGAGTGTGTATGTGCGTGTGTGTGCGTGCGCGTTTTAGACAAGTCTATTCTTGTTTGTGTTATTAATGGGTAACTTTCTTTTATCTAGATATAACTACGCTAGACTATGTTATGAAGGCGAGTGTACAATATATATATATATATATATATATATATATATATATATATATATATATATATATATATATATATATATATATATATATATATATATATATATATATATATATATATTACCTGATAGCAAAAACAGGTAACTATGTGTCGACTGTTTGGTTAGGGTTTGTCAACATCCAAGTATAATGTATTCACAGATGTATGTTAAAAGTACCCATAGAGAGGGTTGAATGCCTACATTAAAGTGTGAATGTGTTCACTTGCATGTGTGTCTGTACATTTACCCAACAGTGAATGCTAACATTTGAGTGTATTTATATTCATGTGTACGTGAGAGAGAACATACACTCATACACAACCACACCAACACAAGGGCATACAACACCAAGTGCTACAACACCCGCCCTTATTTGAATAATTACACACCGGCTCTAGGTTACTCCGCAGATCATGGCCGCTGTCGGCGTCCCAGTACGGGTGACCGTGACCTTGCTCCAGAACCGGCCAGAGGTCAAGTGCCGGCAATTGGACCGTAACAGCTCCACCGACACAATGGCACAAAAGATGAATCAAGTCAAGACAAACTCAATGTCGAAACAGCTTTTGTGTGCGAAATTATAAGCAAAATTCAGAGCTTGTTATTCTCCACTGTATTTTTTTTTAATGGGAAAAATAATATTCTTCGCACTTTGGGAAATATCTAAATATATCTCTCTCTGTAGATATATATTGTTTATCTATTTTTATATTTGTATTCATCTACATGTGCATATTACTCCACAGTGCAGCCGTCATTGCTTAAGACACGACACAGTAATTATATTGATGAGCGTCATGGTAATTGTGGCATGTGAGAAGGAGGTGAGAGTAAGTGAATGGACACTAAACTTGGTAATGGGTAACGTTACAGGTGAGTTCTCGTTCACTATATACTCACAAAGAAACTTTCCTTGTTAACTTTTCTTCCCTGCATCATTAATACATCTCTTACACCACAAATACAGCAAGTTACTACAGCTGAAAATTTTGTGTTACGAGCACCTGATGAACAAGTTATAACATTGAACCTTAAAGTTCCACAAGTCGTTGAACATATACCTTGCTCCCTGTTCATGAGTCTGTTGGAACTGGGCGAACTGGTGATTCTTTTTTTTTATATTGTACAAATTTCTCAAATCAGATCTGGTATTGAATTGCTGTAACTTCGCTCAGCAATCACCTGTTTTAACGGAGTGTTATTATTGCCTACACCTGTACACACCTTAATGACAAAAAAATAAAATAAAAATAACACAACCAAACAGCATTCCTCCTTTTGTCTCGCTCTTTCTAAAATTACAGAGGTGATGGGATGTCGGTTATCGGTCGTGTTGATCTATAAGTACACGTTAAACGCCTCTCCAACCACCTTTCTCGCTCCATCCCCTTCCCACGTCCTGTAAAAATCATAGGTCAGAGGTCGTGCGGTCACAGTTGGCCTCGTACAGCCATAGCGGGCCGTAATGACCCCTTTTACGCGGTAGCTCACAATACAGAGATTAATTTTGGCGAACCTCAAGTTTAACCTCTGATCGTGGAGCGTGGGTGTGGCGGCGGCTTGGGGAGAGGTGGGGGTTCTATCCAGTGGGGGTGTTTATTGCAACGACTGAACCACAAGCAAAACCTTTTTGGAAATTGATCCATTGTCTGAACCCATGACTGGAACCATCTATTGTCACTGCGGTGGCCGAGTGGACACAGCGCTCCCTACTGCCTTAAGGATCAGCAGACGTGAATGGATACTTAACTTTACAGTTGGGGAAACTGAAGATGGTCGAGTGTTTAGTGCCAACCAAGCACCCTCGCTGATTACCAAACATCAAACAAAATCTTAGTCTACAGTGTGCTATATCTACACTGCCCCTGACGAGCCGTCGGGCCTCTGGGACGTACTTTCACTTTTCATTCTCAGCAGATGATGGAAAATCAGAAAACAAAATAATAAGAATTTTTATCTGTGATATGACTACCTTCATGCCGACTTATATAGAAACGACCTGTGGGAGCGTCAACAAGCTCCTCCGTCAGTAGGTTAAACACTAACAACTAACGACACAACAGCCAAGTTTATTCTCTTGAGTTCTATGTTAATCCACAGAGTACAATGAGTTAGCTCAGTAAATAAAATATCTTAGCCAGTTGAGTATGACGATTTAGAAACGTTACTTTAACAATTTGAATACGACGTTCTATTCCTTTGAAGACGACGACACTGTACCCAGGGGGTACTCAAGGGGTTGAGAGAAGTAGCCCGTAAATGGTGCATTGTACTGACCACACCTATACTACTGTAGGCATCAACTTGTGTTCTTAGTAACAGGTATGCAAATGTTCAGCCCTCTGGGAGAAGTACTGTCAGAGATGATTATGAAAAATGACCACACGCGAACATCTTGATGATTATTTTTCTTCACTCTTTTTCTCAACTTAAAAAAACAAAATAAAAATAAAAAAGAGAGAAAGATTAAGTAAAATTTTTCCAAGGATTGTGTCAATTTCTGAAGAGAAAAAAGTAATATATCATTAATAAAAACGTAACAATACATAATTTCACACAATCATTCCATGTTCGATTCTTTAATACCCAGGGATCGATACACGTTAAAAAGTGGCCAGCGTTAACTTGCCACATGAAACATTGAAGCTTATCAATGAACTAAATCAACGTAAATGGCGGCACACCCTTTCCAACCCGCAGTTTGACTCAAGTAAATGAACCAGCAAAAGCGCTTCTTCGAGTGGTCTGGTGAAGTGAGGAAACACCAGATCCCATCATAACTACTGACGATGTAAAAGGTTCGGGGTGAGGAAGAGAACTAAATTCTTTAGACCAACACTAAGCGGTTCTTACAAGTCGGAGTCGAATCAAGTGAGGTTTTTTAAAGGGATGGTACACATTAGTTGTTACGGGGTCGTGTTGGTAGGGGTGAATAGGGTAGGGTAGGGTAGGGTAGGGTAGGGTAGAACAGAACAAGACAGGGTAGTATAGGGTGTAAGTGGTGGTTTTGTGGAGTAGTGTTGCAGTATTCTTGGAGTTGAGACAAAATTTAAATTCAGTAGAAGAAGCACGTGTGGCAGTAGAGAGGAGAGAGTGGACGTTGGGCGTGCTAGGGATGGGTGGATGGGCGGGTTAGGGATGGATGGGTGGGCGGGTCAAGGATGGATGGGCAGGGTGAAAGTAGGCTGGGTAGGGCGAATACAGGGTAGGGTACGGTAGGGTAGAGGCAGTGCAAGGGAGGGGAGGTGGGGTAGGGTGGAGGCAGTGCAGGATGGAGGCAGTGCAGGATGGAGGAAGGGCAGGACAGCAAGCAGGTGCGGCGGGGCTTCACTGGCCAGAGTGACGTGGGTGACAGCAGCTCGGATCATCAATCTTGGTGGTGGACGTGTGGACTCCAGACCCCAGTTTCCCTTTTCACTCATTTTTCTTGCCTTCGACAGCCCAACGCGGGTCCCTCACCTCCTCCCTCGCCCAGGCTTTTGCTCAACACCCCCCCCACAGACCACAGACACACACTGATACATTGGAATATCTGGCTGAAGGTTTACCACTGTTATAATTCACATGATTTTTTATTTAATACTTTCCTCAAGACAATTAATTTATCCTTTTACTTGTGATGTCACCACTGCACGTCTGTGAGTTTATAAAATATATATACTGTAGAGTCTGTATTATCGAAGGGTGATGGTGTGGTGACTATGGTGGCGCGGGTAATATCGGTGACGTTATTGGTGTATGGTACAGATGATGTATGGTAGTGATGGTGGTGGTGTATGGAAGCGATGGTTGTGGTGAATGGTAGTGATGGGGGCAGCGTAGGAAGCGGTTGTGATAGTAGTTGTGGTGAGTACAGGAGGCGAGGCAAGCAGGCATGAACAGACAGTCAGAGGAGAGTTAGGGTGTGGGAGGAGCGACGAGTGCAGTACGAGTGTGTCCGGGATACATCAAGGAGCTCTCATGTGTTGAGCCTCCACCTGTGTTACTGATATATACGAAGAAACACCAAGAGGTAGGACACAACACAACACCGTACTCACACCTCTCTCCCTACAAACACAATCGTTCTCGTCAACATATAGGTTGTAGGTACCTGACATAAACAAATCAATATGCTAATTAATGTTAAAAAAAATGAAGTATCTAAAATATAAAGATTCTAACCGAAACAAGACTTAATAACAACATGGGAAGTTAGAACACTATTAAAGCTGGTGTATCAATAGACAGACCTGATATATATAAAAGCCTTCACTCTGAATGTCAAGAGCGTGTCACTCCGCTTACTTTATATGTACAAATAAAAAAACTGAAACATAACAAAAATAATTAGAAGGAAAAAACCTTGACGGCCGAGACTACGTGAATACTCCCTGATGATTATTATGCCCCTTAGGTCAGTCGGGTGTCAGAACGCACCACACACACACGGTCATACGTTCACACACTCTCTCTCACATACACACCCATGCACTCGAATACGGACACATACTGTACACAAGCATGCGCATAAACACGAACTAAAACACACACACACACACACACACAGAGTCCCTACAGTCAGCAGTATGAAAATCAACAGCGTTGGGGTGTCAGCATTAAAGTAAATATTTTGGTGAAGTCAGCATGGTGGTGAAGTAAGCAGTACAGCAAAGACAGGAGTATTGTTAAGTCAGCAGTATGGTGAAGTCAGCTGTGTGGTGAAATCTGCAGTGTGGTGAAGTCAGCAGCGTGGCGAAGTCAGCAATGTGTTGAAGTCAGCAATGTGATAATGCAGCAGTGTATGTGTGGTGAAGTTAGCAGAGTAATTATGCATCAGTGTATGTGTGGTGAAGTCAGCAGAGTGATTATGCTGGCTACCTGACCCACACCACGTCCACCTGGTGATCACCACCCGTCACCCACACCTAAGATAAGAGGCAGCTCCTCGTGCCAGCTGTCACACTCAGTAGCTGGTAGCTATTTCTAAATGAGCTTGTGAGGTATATGAGAGATATAATCTGTCTCGGGTAGATGACACGGGAGATATCACAAGAAGATAACTTTATTGTAAATACCTCAAAACTCCACCCTGGTCCTTTTAAATGGCTAATAAAACACTAAGTGAAAAATTCATAGTGAAAAATAAATACTTTTGGTTTACATACAAAGTGGCTCTCTACTGGAGTTAAAAAAAGGTAGCAAGTAATTAGCTTTTCATGAGTTGGGAAAACACGGGACATAGTTCCATGTCATGTAAGCGTGAACAACGTGCAGAGTGAATAATTGCCTCGCTACCTTACCTTAGTAATGCTGCTGGTGGAGGCGGTGATGGTGATTAGGGGGGGGGGGTGAAGGTGGTGGTGGTGATGCTGGTGTGAGTGGCTGGAATCACCTGAGGAGAAATAACGTATTAAGTTGGTAATATAATGAACGAGGACTAAAGGTATTCTCTCATTGTATAACATCAACTACCTTAAATAACTAATTCTAAGAAGGTAGAAAGTGATGGTATCTACGTTTTTGAATTTACAATTCAATGGACACACATGAGCGTTGTCCAGTGATGGTCTCTCGGTATTTCTTCCAGTTTGTTCCTGTAATATTATATGCATAATGAAAAGAAGCCAGAGTGACTGCTAACTCACACCTACAGGTAAGACTCTAAACAAAGTATCACACCAGGTAACAATTACCAGCACCAGACCCGTGAGAGGGTGGAGCACCACCCAGGGAGGCAGACAGCCACACATGCAAGCTTGCATGACCACTGAGTGGCAGGCCTCACCACGGCCGCACACCCACCACCGGGAGGCTGTTGACCCATACCCTACCTATACTTCATTATAAGTATATTTTACAACACCATATTGAGGATACATGAAGCGACTGACAATTAGAAAGTTGAGAAAATATTATTATTATTATTTAGGTGAAGGGGAGGGGGGTATGTGCAAAGGAGAGGGGAGGTGGTACAAGTGATGGGTCCTCGGAAGGTTTGGGCTTGTTTTATATTCCTCGCCTTGACCAGGTAGACTAATTTTGAATTATATATCAATAATGTAACTTTTTCGCATATCATACACAAAGGATTTAAATATATTAAAAAAATTCAAATAAATAAATTTATTTCAATATAATTATAATCGTATGAATGAATGCAATTATTAAGTGAAAAAGACAATTTATCCTGAAGGATTATCGTAAATTTTAATAAATCTTACGTTCTGAATACAAATAGTTACGAGCAGTAAATCTATGCAATACCATGAATAATCCTCCCCGCTCTACAATTCAATATCAGAGTCAATCTTTGTTTATTTCACCACTGCAGTTTATAACGTGACCTCCAGTGCCAGACAAGACCCACCGTGACCCCAGGAGGCCGACCTTACTGACCCCACCACCAGGAACTACTGCAGGCGGACCACAGACTCCGAGCACCTTGTAAGCTCTTGTCTGACACTAATAAAACCAAGAGTTTAAGCTCATACCCAGCGCAATAACGCTCGGAATTGTTCCCTGAGTGACCTCTCAGCTCACTTTACACATCCATACGGAGCTGCTGTACACGTAATAGCCTCGCGGCGGCGCTATGTACTGGGCCGGCAACAAAGCCCGCCCAAGACTAGGGGCGCAGCACCACTATTTGTATGCTAAAGGTAACATTGAGGGCAGCCGTGTAATTGGCAGCAGGACTTGGTACACATCCGTGTTGACCAGCCCAGTAGCAGAGGTTGGGGCTGCCGCCACCGACTCGTCCGAGTGTAAGGTACCATTCCACACCCTCCGTGACCACACCTGTAGCGGCTAACACCCTCCTCCCCTCACGAGTGTAAAACTCTGCTGCTACCTCAATATACAAGTTAAGTCAACGGCCACCCTCAATAAATGTGTAGAAATCAACGCTTACCCTGCCTGGTCGTGTAGAAATCAATGCCCACCCAGCCTGGTCGTGTAGAAATCAATGCCCACCCAGCCTGGTCGTGTAGAAAACAACGCCCACCCAGCCTGGTCGTGTAGAAACAAACGCCCACCCAGCCTGGTCGTGTAAATATCAACGCCCACCCCAGCCTGTCAAATAGAAACCAACGCCCACCCAGCCTGGTCGTAGAAACAAACGCCCACCCAGTCTGGTCGTGTAGAAACAAATGCCCACCCAGCCTGGTCGTAGAAACAATGCCCACCCAGTCTGGTCGTGTAGAAACCAACCCCACCCAGCCCGGTCGTGTAGAAACAACGCCCACCAGCCTGGTCGTGGAAACCAACGCCCACCCAGCCTGGTCGTGGCAATATCAACGCCCACCCAACCTGGTAGTAGAAACCAACTCCCACCCAGCCTGGTCGTGAGAAACCAACGCCCACCTAGCCTGGTCGTGTAGAAACAAACGCCCACCCAGTCTGGTCGTGTAGAAACCAAACGCCCACCCAGCCTGGTCGTATATCAACGCCCACCCAGCCTGGTCGTAGAAACCAACGCCCACCCAGTCTGGTCCAAAACCAACGCCCACCGTCTGGTCGTGTAGAAACCAACGCCCACCCAGCCTGGTGTGAAACCAACGCCTACCCAGTCTGGTCTTTAGAAACCAACGCCCACCCAGTCGGGTCTGTAGAAACAACGCCTACCCAGTCTGGTAGAAACCAACTCCCCACCCAGCCTGGTCGTGTAGAAACCAACACCCACCCAGCCTGGTCGGGAAACCAACGCCCACCCAGCCGGTCGTGTAAATATCAACGCCCACCCAACCGGTCGTGTAGAAACCAACTCCCACCCAGCCTGGTCGTGTAGAAATCAACGCCCACCCAGCTGGTCGTAGAAACAAACGCCCACCCAGTCTGGTCGTAGAAACCAACGCCCACCCAGCCTGGTCGTAGATATCAACGCCCACCCAGCCTGGTCGCAGAAACCAACGCCCACCCAGTCTGATCTTCAGAAACCAACGCCCACCCAGTCTGGTCGTGAAACCCACGCCCACCCAGCCTGGTCATGTAGAAACCAACGCCCACCCAGTCTGGTCGTGTGAAACCAACGCCCACCCAGCCTGGTCGTGCAGTCAACCACCCAGTCTGGTCGTGGAGTAACGCCCACCCAGTCTGGTCGTAGAAACCAACGCCCACCCAGTCTGGTTTTGTAGAAACCAACGCCCACCCAGCCCGGTAGCCTGGTTGTGTAGATATCAACGCCCACCAGCCTGGTCGTGTCAAGCCCAACCGGTCGTGAAACCACGCCCACCCAGCCTGGTCGTAAATATCAACGCCACCCAGCCTGGTCATGCAGAAACCAACGCCCACCCAGCCGGTCATGGAAACAACGCCCACCCAGTCTGGTCAGAAACCAACGCCCAGCCTGGTCGTAGAACAAACGCCCACCCAGTCTGGTCGGAAACCAACGCCCACCCAGCCTGGTCATAGAAACCAACGCCCACCCAGTCTGGTCGCAGAAACCAACGCCCACCCAGCCTGGTCATGAAACCAACGCCCACCCAGCCGGCTGCAGAAACCAACGCCCACCCATCTGGTCGTAGAAACCAACGCCCACCCAGCCTGGCCGTGTAGAAACCAACGCCCACCCAGTCTGGTCGTAGAAACCAACGCCCACCCAGTCTGGTCGTGAAACCAACGCCCACCCAGTCTGGTCGTGTAGAAACCAACGCCCACCCAGCCTGGTCGTGTAGAAACGAACGCCCACCCAGTCTGATCGTGTAGAAACCAACGCCCACCCAGTCTGGTCGTGTAGAAACCAACGCCCACCTAGTCTGGTCTTGTAGAAACCAACGCCCACCCAGTCTGGTCCTGTAGAAACCAACGCCTGTCCTCCCTGAACGTGTATCAGTGGGTTTCCCACGTCCTGCCCTCGTGTAACATCTCACATCCTCTATCATTACCATTTTCCAACACGGCGGCAGCCAGTTGTAAAGTTCCTCGCCACAATTTCTTCCATCTTTGTGGTTGCCGCAGCTCATGGCACTGGGTCACCCTTCCCTTAACATGGTCGTGTACCGACCCGGAATATCTACAACGTTACAATATGGAAATATGTGGCGCTAACTTCTTACGAACATGTATGTGTGCTGTATTAACACTTATCACGATATGCACTTTAACGAAGACTAAACACATCTATTGAACTCATGGATATGGAAATTTCTATTCGAGAAGATGACGAGGTATTCATATTCAACAGACTGAACAATGGCTGTGGTCTAAGCTACCACTATGCCCAGCTTGGACTCTTGTGTCTTAAAATTTCAAGTATTTATCGTATAGTGTTCTCTCGCCCACCTAAATGCTGTTAAAGATCAACATAACCACCAAATGTACCTCCCTTACATAGTAGACATTCACCCAGGACCAGCAACACCCGCACGTCCTGTTTAACTACAGAGCGACTGTGACTGCAAATGGATTAACACTCGCAGGGTCTGAGGGAGGAGGTGGTCGAGGTGAGGCCCCTCCTCATTTGTTTACCTTATGGTGACGATGGCGGGTTCACGTTTTCTGTGTTTAAGGATGTGTCAGGCTGGCAATCAAGTCTGAAACCCACTACCGAACCCGCGAGCACCCGACTCACGAACCACTTGCAGAAAAAAACCCAGCCATATCTCTACGTAATGAAACCTGATTTTGATAATACTTGAACATAATAATAACAATTATGACTCATTTCATACGTAAACCCTGGCAGGTAGTATCACACCATTAAAAATTACATATACGGGCAAGTGTGTTGGCGGTCATATCTCGTAGTTACCATAAGGGAGTCTTTAAAGGGTGAAGTGGAATGCCAGGCGCTGCTGAATGCTAGTGTTGGCGCTGGTTTTACGACAATGGCAGTAGTTCCACAGAAATCCGGGAACTTTTTGTTTATTCTCACGTCACATCCTCCTGTGGGCGAGATGCTGGTCAAGAAACCTGCTGTATATTTATAGTGTATATCAAGAAAACATATAAACTTATGTTGATTGTGTACATGTCTTTTCTCACATCCTATTTCTTAACTTTATTCACGTATCGGTAAAAGGGGATATGAATTTTTGTTTTAATATTTTTCAGATTTCATAAAATTTCTCGCCTCTTCTTGTAACATTAATAAATCATGGAGCAATCAGGTACAGCGGAGCCGTAATGGACCGCGTCGTGGCAGGAATTAATAGGTTGTCCGCCAGCTGTGCCGCCTACTGTGCCTACGTTGGACTCCCTCAGCGTCCCTCAACCCTTCATGTTATCAAAGCCTAGATGACCCTAATATCTCGACCTCCCTGAAGTCCCGTCCTACCCTAAAACCTTAAACTCCTTAAAATCTCGACCTCTCTAAAGTCACGGCCTCCTTAAGACCTCGCAAGCATCTCCACTGATCTTCTCCAAGAGCTTCAGATGTTCAATAATAGAATTAAGAAACACTAGAATCACAAAGCTTCATTAGTGAAAGCTTTGTCACGTAAAAGAACCAGTTGCTTTTCATAACAACTTCGTTTGCATATTGAAATACTGTCGAGTACTGATTGTATTTTTTTTCACTGAGAAATTAACAAGAATAAATCTAGCTTACAGGACCTACGTACAGTTCCGTTCACAAGATCGTTATACACCCACGATAGAGGGAGCATAGGTCGGTGCACTCTTCCTGGACGGCAGGTCACTACGCCGACCCTCCCACCAACACACAAACTGGAACTGACAACGGAACAGTTTGTTTCGAACGAAGACTCATCAAAAAGAGATGGGAAGGATATTAATATGAATATCGGCCAACATTAGCGCTGATGGATAATGAAAATGAGTTAATATTCTGCTTGTGAGAAGAAGAAAACTATAGTGATAGGAGTATCCATCCCAATATCAGAATACAATGGGGCCAAATTGGGTTCGAATGAACACTATCCGAATACTTCAAGTAATGAATACATTGAAGACTCTTGATATACAGTATGAGCTCTGTTCAACTACTTCTTATAGTGTTCATCACACTAAGTGTCAGGGCAAAGTAAAGCACAGGATGGTGCTTCGTCTTTCACCCAAGCACCGACTAATTGAAAAAAACAAACAATAACACGAAAAGGAGTAAATTGAACAACGAACAAAAGGGCAGAGGTTTGTTGTGAGGACCAGATGATCGACAAGTCCCTCAACCATAAACTGTAATGAGTGTAGGGGAGAAGGTGGAAGTTAGAGACAGGTGACTGATGTGTCCTGCTGTTGGAAATTGGGTTTTTGTCAAAGGCTGCTACAGATAAATGGGACGCAACAAACTAAAGACTCTGAGGACGGTATTTCATGTGAGGGCGGACAATTTTCTTGCAAACATGAGGTATTGGGAGGAAGGAAGTCATTTCACCTGGCGACACCTCCTGTCTGGCGAGAAGATTAATCCTGCTAACTGGCTTCTAATTACCGAAATGGTATTGTACAAAGTAAGTGCGCCGTAAACTGCATCACAGGTAAGATAAGTCCCTCACCAAACTCCTCGCGTTAAGACTCACCATAATCATTAATTTGAAGCATAATTCTTACCTGGTACCCCACGGGGGATTACCTAATTAGTAAAGAGAAATGGTGATAAAAAAACTTAAATTGTTAATGAGCGTAGTCACTCAGAGAGACAGTGAAAACATTAGGAGGCGTGATGAATGAACTGCAGGCCAGAGGCAGAAGAAATACGAGAGTGAAAATAATTACTCGTCGCCCGGAGCTTCGGCAGGAGGTATTGGCCCGACGAACAATGGTGAGTGTAGCGCCGGTCCTTGTTACACGGGGGCGCGGGTCATGCTACTGCTGCGGGTGTTCGTGAGGCGTGGGTGAGGTGTGGGTGAAGGGAGGGAGGAGAAAGGGAATGGTGAGGGACGCTTCTGTGATGTGTGGGAGAGGTGTAGATGGAGGGAGCTGTGGGCGAGGGAGGCGTGGGTCAGGGAGAGGTTGGTGATGGTGAGGGAGAAGTTGATGAGGGAGGAGTGGGTGACGAAGGTGAGGGAGGCGGCGCAGGTCATGGCACTGCTACAAGTGTTAGTGAGAGGTGGATGGTGTGTGTGGTTGATGAGGTGTACAGTAGGTGGATGAGGTGAAGTTATGCAGAGGGGTGTGAGGTGAGATGAGGCGAAAGGGAGGATTAAACAAGACAAGGATAAAATTAGAGAGATTAAGACAGAAAAGTGACTTCCTTTTATGACAACATCCAACAACATGGTGAACCTCTTACCAGTGACCAACACCAAATACTCCAGGCCACATATCAATAAACACCCACAAGACTTTTTTTTCCAAATAAAAGGTAAATAATTTCCATTTGGTTAACATTACTGTTACTCTTAAAGCGTGTTCACACATCTAAATCCGCTGATCTAAGGTAATCCCAGTGGTGAGGATTATATACGAATTATTATCAAGGCTCCCCAACCCCATAACCATACAGCTGGGGCCGCCCCAAGGCAATGCATTGCTCCCATTACTGAATACAAATCACATCATACCCAGAAAGGAACTATTTGTGGGTAACCTTAATGTACAAAAATCACAGGTTGAGGTGTAGAATCATGGTGCCATCATATCAAGCCGACACTTTTTTTTTTCATTTTTGCATTTTAATACAAAAATGCAAAATATGGTTCGGAAAAAAGGACACAATTAAGTTTGAATTTATTAAAATTATAGTAGAAATGTTTGTTTACGTTCGCTTGAGTCAATGGAGATGAATAGGGTAACCCTGGACACCAGAAGGCGTTGTTCAATTTCCGTATTTTTTTTACAAAGATATTCTTATCATTATAATAAGTATTTTAAAAGAGGCGATATTTACTAGAACCTAATAGATCCTAACCTAACCAACTAAAGAAACCTACCTAACCTTACTTCGAGAGGCTCTGCACCCCGGACCTCCCGCCAAATTAAAAAAATTACTTATTTTGATATATGGTACCAATGAAGGCAACTTTGTTGAAGCGTCATGGTGTAATTTTGCGGGTCAGTTGCAGTTGTAAACAGGGTGGACCACCATTTTAGCTTAAGGTCCGCGTAGGCAACATTCTTACAAATCTTCAAAAAGAAAGAAAAAAGTTGTAAACAAACAGACGACACACGGTGACTGTAGATTTTTAGGAGTGTTTACGGTAAATAATTAGGTGAAGGTTACCACCAGAAGTTGTTTGTTGATTTCTTTATTTTTGCTGAACTTATTGTTTTGATGATTTTAATATATAAAATAAACGACAACTTTCTATTATGATTTTATAAATATATATTATTTAATATGCTGTTTACTCTAGCCCGCTTCACAATTCTCCTTCCGGCGCCATTTTTGCTGGGTACCTCGCTGAATCCCTCTTCAAGAGACGTTTCCTGTAAATGATGGTGAACGCTTCCACGAATTCCTCCTCGTCATTGCTGATGTATAACAACCTCAATATTAAGGTAAGTTGTTTTACACATAAATTAACACGATAATGCATAGAACCTAATAGAACCTGACCTAACATACCCATAGGTTGGGTATGTTAGGTCAGGTTCTATTAGGTTCTATGCATTGTCGTTTCCATTTTGTGTTTAATAACATGATATTAGTGTGTAGAAAAAATTCAACCAAATCGGACAATTCATTCTGGTGGTAGCCGTTATCTACACCTTTACCAATAATTATTTTTTTCGCGGAGAAAACATTTTAATGTTATAGGATCAGTTTTCACCGTTTTTCTCCGCAATTTCCCTCATCATCCATGCGCTACCCACTACATAAACAACTAAGTTTCACATAATATCACATCAAATCTATCCAAAGTATGTCGGTCTGTAAATATAATGAACTCAGGTGTACATAATACATTAGGGCTCTATATTACAGAACATCTAAATTCCACATAATGAAATTCAATGACTTACTTCATTGGCTCCTCTGATGAACCATGATAATATTTTCTGCAGTGCCCTCCCAGCTGCCTTTCAAACACGTTTATTATTGAAATATCCACACACACGGGTCCGAGGCGGCCGTTTCTACCTATACAGTATAGCTAATGCGTTAGCTATTCTGTGCATCGAAAACGCCTTACAATAACAGCCTTTATTCTACCAACGCGGTACCTCTACTGTGATGACGTGTTCAAACAAAAATGCAGCGGCTTCCGCAGTTATTGATGATAATATCCTTATATTTATTATTATTATTTAAACTTTACACATAATTTGTTTGTCTACAAATAAAATTAAGAACCAATAAATGATTTCTAATGATACAATAACCAGGTTAGTTGGTTAGGTTCGCTTTGCTGTCGGTAAATATTTGGTTCCAGGTCTCCGATTCGACTTTAAACAAACGAGATTTAACGCTTCGTACAGACGTCTTTAAACTATTCTTGTACAGTAAGTAGACACTGGTCGTCCCACCGCTGGACTTTCATTCTATGCCTTAAAATTAACAATCTAGTAACGAACCTACACAGTAAATAACACTAAACCAAACGATCGCGTAATATAGCAGCACACTCGTATGCCTCTACTAAAGTAATTTAACTCGCATTTAGTGATTCCCAACCTTTTTCACACCATTAATCCCCTTGAGAAAATTTAAATATTCCCGTCGACCCCTTTACTTTCCCCACAATAACCGTAATGATAAGGATTAAAAATGAAGCGTTTATTCTCAGGAGTAGAAGAGGACATCGTTCTTTCGATTTTAATTGCTGACAACCCACATACATTTGACTTAATTAATAGCCACATAATCAATATATCTTACTCATCAATACTTCACTTAATATTGGCTCACAACATACTTTAGTTGGGTTAGCAAGAAAAAAGTTCATTTGTCTCATTGCCCAGTGGGAAGGTTGACCTTGTTTCATGCTGTGAATCCATGTCCTTACAAAGTTCATTGAAGAGAAGAGAGTTCAGAGCTCCTGCTTTCACGAGGTTGACGCATTAGATCACTGCCTCCAAGATCTTGCGAAGCGGAACAGAGAGGATTTTCGACGTCGGTGTTAAGTGATGGATCATGTAGTGAATCCCTTGGCCTTCAGAGCCACTTCCTTGACACGAATCTGAACCCCGATTTTGACTCCAGCATCACCTGAACTCCATTTATACAGACACTGCAACAATTCTTCCAGGTGATCCCACAAGCGGCGAGAAAATATAATAATTTTTTCATCACGTCTGCAGCCGTCGTGTGGTCTCAAGCTCAGCACAGAACCGATATTCTTCCTTGATGTTATGCGAGGATACATGGCTCACATACACGAGCAGGTGGTAACATGAACTAACATCCGTTGACTCATCCAGTTGGAATGCGAACAGACTAAATGGAGCCGATTTGATCTCCTGGATCACTTGTTTCAGTCACGCCAGCCGATATTTCTCAGACTTCCCGTTTCACCGAGTTGTCCGAGAAGGATATGAGCTGAACCTTGCATTCACTTGCCTCGCCGAGAACGAGGTTTACCTTTTTCAAGGCACTTGGCTAGATTAAAGTTTCACCGATTATATGTACTTTCTGCTTTCCTGTTTCGAGGCAGACAGCACAAGATTCTTCAGCTGCACTCAAGGTTTGTTGTTGGAAAGCATCATTCTCATCCATATTCTGTTTTCCCTGACATTTTTTTCCCTTGTGAAGAAAAATAACACAACATTCTAGAGCAATCTGCTGGTAATGGTTATGTATACAACACCTCATCTGAAAATCTTGCCGTGATCCCATGTTGGGAACCTCGGGGTCACTACGAAGCTGAAGCTTAGCAGACCAAAACACCTTATAACACTCGTGTTAAATATTTGTGTTCACAAACGACCACAGGTTTCATTAACTACACAAATACTGATACTGATGGTAGGTGTACCGCTGGCCTCGCTTGGCTGAGTGAGAACCGGCTGATCAGGTGAAAACCCAGAGCTGGGCGTCAGACCAGGTGAAGGCAGAGACGAGAGGAGCAAACAAACTTGTTGGATGGTGAACACTTGACCTTACTACGTTAGCTTCAGTTTGGTTGGCAGTCATGTATTTGTTGTATTATTTAATTTCTGTAATATATCACATTTTTTAGCTCATCAATGACTCATAATATACACAGCAGCCACTCAGTGAATATGAGCAACCTGTCATTGACCTTCTACTGCTAATACTAATTTACCACGAACTTTAAAACTCCGTCAAACACGAATAACTTGAGCTTCACGCTGCTCGTCTTCCAGCCAGCGAGAATATGTATAATAATAATATCTCCGCCATCATCTTTAAGAATAGCCCAACTGGTCTAGTAGAAAATGTGTTAAAAATATAAGAATCATTCGGGATGTGGAAGAAATTTTTTATGAAATTGGCCAATGTGTAGATTTTATTTGCTGAAAAAGTGGAATTAATTTTGAACGTTGTGGTGTCTGATTAACTTTTATTAAGCACAACAATATTTATGTGATTAAGACTCTATTGAAAGTCTTAATGATCAATTAGTGTATATTGTTAAGACTGAGGGACGAGGGGGGGGGGGTGGTATTGGTGGTACAGTTAGTTAATTGGGTGAGATAAATTAATTAAACAATTCACATGTATAATTAGAAACTCCTTAGATATAGAGATACACAGTAATAATAATAAACCAAAAGCCTAACTTCTCTGGGATCAAACTAAGTGCCATTGAGCGAGTGTGCTATAGGCAGAACTGTGAGTAAATCTTGTACGTCCATCACAGAGAATTTGGCTGTTCTACATTACTTCCCTCAAGTCGATAAGTCTTTCCCTATCCCTTCATTCAGGATAATTTACCCTCTGTAACCATATTCTACCAGGAAACTTTATTTTGATACATTAATTATTTTCAGTCCTCTATATTTTTCCACACCCTTTTTTTTCTTCTAGTCGTGTCTTCCTCTATTCTAAAACTTACTTTACGATTCCTTCCATATAGTCTTTCCATCATTCACCATTCTCTGATATTTCACTTTTTTTACAATCTATTATAATTCCACTCAAGTATCGTTTCCAAGTCACCCAAAAGCCTCTTCACACTCCCTTCCTACTATACTCCACTGCTCTTTTTCTCAAACTCTTAGACGTCAATTTTTCAGCAGCTCTTCCAACATCAACTTAAGACGCAGGACACACTCTTCACACCAGCGTTATTGAGAAGTTATCACCACCAGGGACACGACCATGGGAAAAGTTTAGGTGGAGGAGAGTGAATTGTTGACGGGCTGAGGGAGAGTAGAGAGACGAGATCCAGGGGGAGAGAGAGAGAGAGAGAGAGAGAGAGAGAGAGAGAACAGCGTCAATGAGATGAATAAAAAATATAAATCAAACTAACAAATATATAATAAAGTTTTCCATAAACATTACCTTCAAAACAGTACAGATTATGTGTCATTAAGCCAGATCATTGGCCCATTACTTAACCATCTCATGAATAGTTGACCATGAGGAACTTGTCTCAACTTAGAATATAAAAAACACCTTTCTATACCTCTCATTGCTCCTCAATATCACATTACAACACAGTTTCGTCAATTATTAGTATCGTATCAACGCCTGTAATAAAGACTTCAATTATTAGATTGTAATGAACTCTAATGTGAAAATTACCTCTCGTATTGACACTGCAATATTGTAGAGTTTATCTACTTAATGGCTTCTAATTAGGTTTCTCCAGGCGCCTTGTGAACAGTTATGCTCAGTTGTCATCCTTGGACTGAGAATAATTTGCGTTGAAAAAAAAAAGAAGTTAATCTATGACTGTATGATGATAAGATAACTTTTGATTACGATGACAAGCGATAGAGTACAATTATTATCATACACAAGGGAATAGGTCATTGTATTTAAACGGTTAAGACAATGTACTCGAGGGATTTTAAGTTGTTGTACTCAAGAAGGGATTAATATATTTTATTCAATGGACTAATTCACCTTCACCCAAACATCCCATCTATACTAATCACCTACACACATCTAACCTTCTATCACTACACCCACACACCCTTCAACACACCCATACCCCTTTTAACACACCCATACTCCCTTCAACACACCCATACCCCCTTCAACACACCCATACCCCCTTCAACACACCCATACCCCCTTCAACATACCCACACACCCTTCAACACACCCATACACCCTTCAACATACCCATATCCACCACACACCCTTCAACACACCCATACCCCCTTCAACACACCCATACATGCACCCTTCAACACACCATGCACCCTTCAACACACCCATACCCCCTTCAACACACCCATACACCTTCAACACATACCCCTTCAACATACCCACACACCCTTCAACACACCCATACCCCTTCAACATACCCACACACCCTTCAACACACCCATACCCCCCTTCAACATGCCCACACACACCCTTCAACACACCCATACACCCCTTCAACATACCCATATCCTTCAACACACACACCCTTCAACACACCCATACCCCCTTCAACACACCCATACCCCTTCAACACGCCCATGCACCCTTCAACACACCCATGCACCCTTCAACACACCCATACCCCCTTCAACACACCCATACACCCTTCAACACGCCCATACCCCCTTCAACATACCCACACACCCTTCAACACACCCATACCCCCTTCAACATACCCACACACCCTTCAACACACCCATACACCCTTCAACACACCCACACACCCGTCATGTTTTTACTCACATATCCTCACCCGTTTACCAAGAACTTCATACTCTCATCCATCTCTCAAACATCCACATAACCTTATCCACCTAACAGTATCCTACCCACACTCTCCGTCCTCCCTGCCATCATCCGCATTTCCCCCTAAAGACATTCACATTTTCTCAACCTTTAATTAAAACCTAACACAACCTCACCTCATCTATGTGTACGTCAATCTACCAACACACACACACACACACACACACACACACACACAGTGGCTGCTCCCTCCGGCATCTTGCGTGGCAGCTACCAGATCAGTGTACTAAGTTATGGCTAAGGAGGTGCGAGATAACTGAAATTAAGACACAATAAAGATACCTGGCAGAGAACTAACTGGGTTAAAGAGAAACCTCGGTGGCAGTAACGTCTCTACAGCCACGCCCTTCACACACACACACACACACACACACACACACACACACACACACACACACACAGCTACCATCATCTTCCACCACCTTATTAAAAAGTTTTAACCTGGTTTTAAATCCTCACCTGACACTATGAAAGCCTCATCGTAAAAATATCTAAGAAAGTCAGACATTACGAGACGGATGATCACCATTGGTAGAAAAAACAGTAAAAACGAGAAATAGTAAGATGATGATAATTGGACGAACTGTGAAAAATACTCGTCTAAATCAAATCGTAAAGAAGCAGCCAAAGTTCACGACGCTTTCTTCAAGTGTCTGACATAACAAGTGTTTCATAATGGGAGAAGGAGTGCAGAGTAGATTATTCCTATACAAATTACCAACACGTCCACCTGAGCTCCATCAATCAAGGTGGTGTGTGTGTGTGTGTGTTGTGGTGGTGATGGTCAGTGATGGTGGTGGTCAGTGGTGGTGGTGGTGATCAGTGTGGTGGTGGTGGTGGTCAGTGTGGTGGTGGTGGTGGTCAGTGTGGTGGTGGTGGTGGTGGTCAGTGTGGTGGTGGTGGTGATCAGTGTGGTGGTGGTGGTGGTCAGATGTGACGCAACTACCGAGAAGTCAAGTGATAAAAGAGAATTAAAGAATGGTATAAGAATAGCCAGTCACGAGCTGTGTAATTACTGTGGGTGGGCATGTGTGTTGTGCTGTGGTTGTGGTCGGCTTAATACACCAGCGTGGGCTACACACAACCTCGGACACGCACATGAACACACACACACACACACACGTTCTTGAGCTAAATGCGCACACACAACACGCATAAAATTACAAATATAGACAACGCGAAGAGCCATAGAAGAACAGACACGTATATAAACACTACGAGGCTTGTCGAACAACATGCCAGTTTATTAATAAGAAAATAAATACAACCTAAGAGAAACAATAAAACTGAAAAATTCCAAACGGCAGAAAAACAAACAAAAACAAACAAACAAATCACGCACACTATTATGATTGTATAATGATAAAAGAGAAGCTATCATTCTTGTTATCAATTAATCTACAATCGTGAAAAAAATCCTGCTGCAGTCTTAAGAAACCGCCCCTCCAGTGTTACCTCCCCTCTCTGACGTGGCGGGTTGACCCTGACTGTGGAGTTTTCCTTATAGTCTCGTGTCTCTCGTCCTGACAAGTCATGTGGCAGATGCAACTCTTTACACCGTCTGCCAGTGCGTGTTGCTACAAATTCGTTTCTGATTCTTTAATATATATATTCATAATATATAATGTTTATCTTGATCCGTTTGCAAGGATCTTTTAGGTATGTACAGCAATAAACATAAGTTCATATTTCTTTATCTACTTATCTGTTCATTTATTGTTCTGTTTGTCGAGGAAATTGTTAATAGGATTTGCTTTACATATATATATATATATATATATATATATATATATATATATATATATATATATATATATATATATATATATATACATACATACATACATATATATATATATATATATATATATATATATATATATATATATATATATACATATACATACATATATATATATATATATATATATATATATATATATATATATATATATATATATATATATATATATATATATATATATATATATATATATATATATATATATATATATTTTTTTTTTTTTTTTAATCATTATTATTCAGCATGGAACTCCGGTCCAAGATAGGCGTCACTTAATGAAACTGGTTGGAAATACGATAGTAATTTGTAAATATTAATCAAGCCTATATTGCATCTCTCTCTCTCTCTCTCTCTCTCTCTCTCTCTCTCTCTCGCTGTCTAATGAAATTAACAGATCAAGTGTTAGTACAGTATTGGTAAATCGTAATTAGAATAAAAAACATTGAAAAGTTCAGATTCCGTAGGTATATGAAGCGTCTTGGCACCGGGGAACACACAATAGAGTTCACTCAATATACGTCGCTGTCCATTTTCCCAGGAATATTTCATGTTGCAGTGGTGTGTTGCTCGCCGACCTTATGCCGTGGATCCGACCACAGAGTGCAGTGCGTGCTATCGTAAATATTGAACATTTTCCAAAGACTTTCTCTAAGTACAAGTTGTGGAGGGACGTACATCACCGACTGCCTTTCACATCATCACAAGTCACGCCTTAATGCAAGATATCTGACGGCTAAGAAGCAAGCTGGATATTAACAGACCGAAGTCCATAAATCCCTAACAATACCCACCAATTGAATCATTTCCACAAGAATAGAAGTTCTGTTCTTCACGACAATTGATTTGCCACGTTTCCTCACAATGATACCCTCCGTCACACTCGCTTCTTACAAACCTCCACACGACACAAAGCCTATTCCAGGAACCATCGTCAATCATCCATCAGTATGATAATGAACACCTGGGAATTAAGAATGTCATAGTCCACAACAATACAAGAACACACACCTGAGTTTTCTTGTAGCTCAGGAAAAGTGAGAAAAAAAAAAGGAAACCGCAAAATGTATCAGGCAACGAGGAAAGGAATAACAGACATTGAATGCTTCATCAGTCACCGTGGAAGTTGGTTTATACCTTCAGTGTAACTCTTGCTATTGACGTATTGCTGGGACGTGGCTCTTACCTTTGCTTGCTTGAACCTATGACGCCACCAGCACCTCCGTCTACCTCATCCATGTTGTTGGTATTAGTGGTGGTGGTGGTGGTGGTGGTGCCGTTGGTTGAGTGGCTGGTGATGCTGTTACTGCTGCTGTTGCTACTGTTTCCTCTTCTGTTACTGCTGTTGCTGCTACTGGTGCTGCCTCTTATATTGTGTCAGTTTCATTTTTTTGGCAGTTATCAATGCTGTTGCTTTTTCTACTGCTGCTGATATTGTTATTGTTGATGCTGCCTCTTTTACTGTGGTGAGCTGTTACTGTTGCCGCAGGTATTTTATCTGTTTCTGCTGGTTGCTGTATTCTGCCACTCTTACAGCTGACGTAATAGGTGCAGCGGTTTATTCTCTCACTGTCACAAATCTTCCTCTCCAGCTGTCTTCATGGCTGTTGTTGCTGCTGACGTGTAATGCTTCATATGTTATTACCATTGTTGTTAATCTTCTTAATATCAGGAAATAACAAAACTTGTCGGTCGTCTTCTACACCTCTTGTTTATTCACATTATTTTTCATCTTTATTTAGTTTTGTTTACTGATTATACTTCACTCTTCACCTTGTGCTGAGAAAATCGACGTTGCCCGCAGTTGATGCACACTGACTCTCAATGAAGTTGTCGCGGTTGCTAAGTACTTCTTCAAGGATAACCATCCGTAGGCTCTTGCAGCGGAACTAAAGACCCCCCTTGTGGCACACTTCACTGTCTTCCTGCAAGGTGTTGTTATTTACGCGTCTGCAGGGAGAAACTCGGTGCTTTATTTTGTCCATTGATGTTGAGGATTCCCATACCGTAAGGGGAAGAGGGGCAGAGTGGAAAGAGGAATGCAGTGGATAGAAATGTAAAATAGTAGATGAAGGAAAAGGGAAATGCTAAGGTACAAACGTAATGAAGAAAGTAATGAAAGAACGCACTGTGATGGAAGAAATAACACAAGACCGGATGGAATTAGATGATGTAGACGAAGGCAAACCTCAAACAGACATAAATGCCAAGAAGAAAAATACCTCCTCTTATTAACTGCTGTAAGTATCGTTAATGCCTATTAGTAGAGAACGCCTTTATACTCGTTATTATCAGCAAGTTAGGTGACTTGACTTATGATCGTGTGAATAATAATGATTATATTTGGCTTAGCAATGATATATTAACACGTTTGCTCTTTATATATTTCACGTTCATGTAAGTAAGTTCATCTTATGTGTTAATGTACAGGTATATGTTTACCACTGGCTACATCCTTTGTTATTACTCGTAAGTTCTTTCAGTGCATGTGAGGTGTGAGCAGTGAAGTGAAGACTCAGGGTAATGAATGCAGTGCCAATCCGCTTCTTACGGTTTTGGTTTTACTCTTTGATTACGATTTAACTATTGTTACGAACCACGCCATCTATTGTCATGATCTACCTACCCAGCACCACGAGCAACGTCCGATTGTCTTTGCTTGTTTAAGTTTTTTTATTGTTGTTGCCTGTTGGGATCTGGGTAGACTTTTAACTATAATCTAAATCCCCAACTCGTAACACTATACTATGATTCCTGGCGAGGGATTTAGTTCTCAACATAACAACAAAGCGAGAACGAGGATTCATCAGTGTTTGGCGTTCACTTGCATCCAACAACGATCACCTTGGGGAAGTTTCGCCAGACTAACCTTCTCCTGTATGGTATGATGAATCAGTGTACGATAGTTTATATAGTCGAAGCCTGTTTAATATTCATAGAGAAACAGACACCAGAACAAGAGCAAATAAGCTAACATAGGTACTTGTTGCTGAGTGAGTGGTTCTAAAAATAAGATGTCTTTGAAGTTAATTGATCTTGGCGTAAATCGTCAATAAACTTGAAAGACTCACTGAGTATCTTAATCTGATAATTTCTCTAAAATTTCTGACAGTCTATCAGCAGCGGCATCCGGCTGTGTCACAGGAATTACTAACTGGCTGTAATTGTCGAAGGGTTACTGACTGTACCCAGAGTCTCGCTGACACAAAGGTTAGTTTATCTTTATGGTTCCGGCAGTCACTTTGTGCTTTTATCCTCAGGAACTAGAGGATTTTTATTATAGTACTTTCAAGAATGAGAGAAAAAAATCTGAGATTTTATTTATCGGAAGAACGATGCTTTGGTTAGTTTTTAATTCACCTTGAGCAGGTAAGTGTCTTGGGGCAGAGGAGTGTGTTGACTTTAACTTCTGTATAAACATGTCGGCCTCGAAGTCTACAATCATGAAGGATATAAAATAAAGTGTTCTTAATTTGCTGACACCACACACTTAAGTCATTACTCTACTGCCATTAGAGTCGACCTGTCGTTGATTTATGAGTGACCTTGTGTTCCTTACAAATGGTAAACACCTTTAGGTGTATAACGATATTTTACAGGTGTGTGTGTGGGGCGTAACTGACACGTGGCACATCATATATGACACCTGGCCTGATAAGACCTTTCGTAGATCACGTATACTGTACATCCTTCCGGGTAATGGGACTGTTACAGCGTCGTCAAGTGTGTCTCTGGATCTTTTTGACCAACCTTCCCACAACTTACTTCCGAGTCTTTCCCAGCCACACCATCTAAGTCTTACGTGTGCGTGCATGAAGGTGTGACAACTTCCGGAGAATTTCCCACGCACGTGCTTAGTGTTTGCGTGTACAAGCAAGTGAACTACGAGTGCTTGTACAGGCATGTTTGAAAGTGACTTACTCCATGCGTGAGTGTAATTCGCATATGATCACGTACAAAAGTAAACCCAAGGACATTCACGTCCATTAGGGGAGGGGGTGGGGGGGCTGATCATATTTACTCCTGACTATTAATGTTCCCAGGAGATACACGACCAAGTTCTCCCCATTCACAAATATTCTCAGCTATTGTACACGTCGTAAGCTTCGTGAGCCGCCACAGATAAAAAGCTATTACCTCCACTACCTGTTCCACCTCCTGCGGCTTTATTTTGCTGATAATTGCTAATTGAATTTTCTAAATTTACAATCGCTTCGTTGTAAAGGCTGAAAGTATTTTCCCCATAAATAAAGGCGAGTGTTAAGATAAAGCATTAAATTCTTTGCCAATACACCTTAGAAAATAATACACACAGTCTTAATAGTATTATGAATGTATACAGTGAGAAAATTAATAATTCCTTTTACAATGAGAACAAAACAACTGCTTATCAGATCAACTGTATAAGTATTGATCTTATGTAGTGAGACGCATTAGCATTATGGAAGGAAATCTCTCCTATATCAATATGTGTATAATTTGATATAATAAAATAAATAATATTATAGCTAAGATAAAGAGAACATATAATAAATAACTTTAGATAAAAGATATGTAATATATTGTACAGCATTATCTAATACAGAAAACATCACAATGAACTACAAGATGAAATCAAAACAAAATAATTATACTTTACATTGACTATTAGATGCATAAAAAATAGACTATATTACTTCTGGAGGAAAAACTTATAAGGTCATAACCATCTTCATGATAAAATAAAAAAATATAGGAAAAGAAATTACTAAAAAAAGTCACGAAGTTCCCGTAACTCACCTGAGCCTTTCAATCAAGGGTGACGCTCAGGTATTACCTTCATCAACAATACTCAATTTCCAGCAGCATCGAGGCAACTAATAACTCTCTAATTTACCTTTATCATCTATGATCTCTGCTAGATTTATTGAGCTGTAAATCATCTACCAAAAGACTGTATTAATTTTTGAAGTGCAGGAGTACGATACTATTGAAGGTTTACTGAAGAAGATATTGTTGGGAAGGAAGGCAGACTTGTTTATTCCTTTCATGGATTAATTTGTATCGTCAGGTCATGGGAGTGGAGGAGGAGGAGGAGGAGGAGGAGGAGGAGGTGTGGGAAGAGAAGGAGGAGGAGGAGGGGGGTGAGAAGGAGAAGAAGGAGACAGATGAGGATGAGGAGATTAGGGTGCAGATTCTTAAGAGATTTACTACATCTATTTCTCTCTCTCTTGGTTACAGTGGATCAGACAATGGTAGAGTCTTGGTATAATTTCGACCCTATTTTTATTCTTCTATATTTATGCAGTGTCTTCAGGAAGGGAGGGAGGGAGGGAGTTAAAGACGTTCAGGCAACCACAGTCAGGAAGAAATAAGTTTGGTGTCGTTATGAGAAACTGGAACAAGGGAACAGGATGTGAGATTCTCTGAGGTGTTTTTCTTTTTTACATTCATATAACTCGAAAGGAAATAAATCGTGTTTCATAAGGCTGTTAAACTGTTGTGATTCACGAATAAACTCAAAAGTTTCCATTCATACTAATTTGAGATAGTTAAGGTAAGATTTTCGCGGTTTTTGTTAAGGACTTAAAAATTCCTACAATTGGAGAAAATAATGCTAAATATTTAGGTTTGTTTACCCATAAAAATCTTACTTCTGTTCTTACATTTTCTTATAGTTCTACTGTGAAGAACCAGTAAACGTCTACTGTTAAAACGATGAAATTTTACAGACAGCTCAATGCTATATCTATACATGACTTTTTTTTATATTATTATGTTTTTTTATAAGGGAATGCAATTAAAACAAAAAAGGAAAATAATTGACTATAGCTTATTACAGGTACACATGAGTTTCACACACCAGTATTTTCCAAGAAATGCATCAGGACACAATTATCTCCCGTATGAGTCATGTCTGCAGCCCCCCCCCCACTCCTCCTCCCACCCCTTGCACCCATAAAATTTCATGCTATGCTTGCATCTTGTTCCAAGCGCGTGCTTAATTGTTTTATAACCCACGCACACACACTAAGACTCACTTGTTGGTCTGCCCGACATGCCCTTCTCCTCACCACACCAACAAATTTAGAATTATGAAACATGGCTGGAAAAACTCGCATACATAACCCAATTTATACATTTTTTTTTCTGTCTCTCCTCATAATTGCTGGAGAACTCTTTTTATCTCATTGTTCCTCCCTAGAACGTGCCCGTGAAAGCCAGTCAAGTGAAGTCAGTGGGAGTGAATTATCATCATAGGATCATTCACTGTTTAACAAAGAATGATGGTTGGCCAAAAAGAGGCAGAGCAATGGGAGAGGAAGGTTGAGGGGGATGTACTGAGCATCTCCGTGTTTGTTGTTCTTGTGAAGGTACTCCTGCAGCTACGCCCCCTCCCTCCCCCACTACCCCTACCACCCCCTTTACCACCCCCACCTCAGTGTGATAGTGGTGGTGGTGGTGGTAGAGGCCCGCACGTACACCGCCCATGATTGTTGTTAAGCAGCTGGTCTGTAGTGGATACAAGGGAGGGAGGGTGGAGGGGGCAGTTGTGTAGGATGTTTGCAAAGAACGTAAGAGATTTATATACAGTGAGGTGATGATAAGAACTGAGGCAGGAATAAAGGGGCACAAGAATAAAATGTCGAAAGAGAAAAAAACAGACAAACAGAGAGGGAGAGAAACAAAAACAAGTAGGAGGAAGACAGACACACACACACACACACACACACACACACACACACACACACACACACACACACACACACACACACACACACACACACGCATACGAGGAAACACAAAACACACGACTACACCCTCGAACACTCACTCACTAATTAGCACAGGTAAATACACCTGCAATTTCACCGAGGCAGCAGGACGTCTTCCTTTCTGTTGCTCTCCGCCGTTATAATCCTGACATCAAATGATCATAATTACGGTCCTTCACTCTGGAGCTTAATTCAGCATGTGTCAAATCGACGGGAGGTAGAGAGAGGGGTTCAAGGGTAAGAGTAAGGAGTGTGGTTGAATAAGTGTGTCTTACTTCATACTAGCACTTATATTAAAGTATCATCAATTATACTATGATACAAAAATTTTTCATCTATGGCCAGAATTCCCTAGAAACATTATTATTGAATATGTGATATTTGCTTTAGGGTTAGGGGGACATTATGGAATATTCTAACAATGAGGGCGATGCTGTAATTGATATTGATTTTTTTTTTATGCAACTACTCTGACATAATTTACAATGAGAAACAAAAAAAAAACACTCACCAGCTATAAACTAATCACCTGTATGACCCATTAATGGTATCATATATTACCCCCAAAATTAAAAATAGTTTGGTCCGAACTGTACTCTCGCCTAGGTGCAAAAAAAAAAAACCTTAGCTAGGATATCTTGTCCGTAAGTTATGCAGTGAGTAAAAATACCATTCCTTACCTCAATACAGCCAAAGGATAGCTATCTTGAAATTTAACTGCTTAAAAATTAACTAAACCGGTTCGAAATATTCCTTTTACGATTGTCGATTTATCTCTAATGTTATGCGGTTATAAATTTCAGGGGAAGTGTTTATGGCCGGGTTATATAGTTCTAATCAGTCTATTTAACGAAAGATATAGCTTGTAAATATAACTGCTTCCTAAACACATGTAATTATTTGAACATGACTTGTGAATTGTTTAGGCAGTGAGAGTCCATTGTTGATGCCTGATGGTTTAGGTGTATGGTTGAGAGAGAGAGAGAGAGATAACTCGATAAAGGAATTCAAGATAACCCATGCAAGCGAATAACATGCAGTCGACATCCGAATCCAAGGCGGGTGTTATGTACCCATGTTCCGCGTACACAGACAAGACGACTGACTTACCTCATGACTCTCTAAGCACCTGCACTCCGCTCATACCTGCAAGTACTCGCCACTAGTATGGACATTCAACGCACGGAGCCATCTCGACGCACCAGACAAGGAGTAAGGACGTGTTGATGAACTCCTGATGGGGTAGGGGGAAGGAGAAGGAGGAAGGGGGGGGGAAGGTTACCTGAACCCCCTCACAGGTAAACAACAAATCGTAAAGGAAAAGGAGGATGATTATGGAACACTGAAGACAGTGTGATGTTTCGTAAGCCAAGGTGTTCAACAGCTGGCTCAAGTCCATCTCTGTCTGATGCACACTATACGAGGCAGGTTTATGACTCCCTCATGTGAAAGTTTCACTTGGGAGTTACCGAGAGTGAAGACTGACCACAGGAATGGAGACAGAAATATAGACAGAAAAAATAAACAAGGGAGAGAAGGAAATAAAGGAAGAAAGAGCGAAGAGTAATAAAAAAAGAAACAGGATAAATAAGATAAAACACCAACAGAGAAATATAAATAAAGAAAGTCAGAACGAGAAAGGGAAAGAGAGAGAAAGAGATGTTTGCTGCCAGTCCTCAAACGACGACTCAATCTTGGGTTTCATGTACTTGTCACAGCTGAGAGTCCGCCATCTCTCAAGAATCTCACGTTATTTACTTCCTCCAGGATGACAAAGTGAGGAGGTGGTTGTGACTTTCTTACGCTAAGTCAGAAGATGCTTTTCTAACACCTGGTTGTTATTGTTGTTGTTGTGATAGTGTGGTACTGGTGGTTGTTGTGGTAGGGTGGTGGTGGTGGTGATGACTGTGGTAGGATGGTAAGGCTGTGGTGTTGGCTTGGTAGGGTGGTGGTTGTGGTGAGGTGGTTATGGTGATTGTAGTGATAATGTGGTGGTGGTGGTGGCTGTGATAGGGTGGTGGTGACTGTGTTATGATAATGGTGGTGGTAGTGACTGTGGTATTATAGTGGTAGTAACTGTGGTAAGACAGTAATAGTAATGTTGACTGTGGTATGACGGTGGTAGTGGGTATGGTATGATACTGGTGGTAGTAGTGGTAGTAGTGGTGGTAGTAGTAGTAGTAGTGGGTGTGGTGTGATAGTGGTAGTGATGGTGGCTGTGGTATAATAGTGGTAGTGGGTATAGCATGATTGTGGTAGTGGGTGTGGTGTGATAGTGGTAGTGGGCATGGTATGATAGTGGTAGTGGGTGTGGTAGGATAGTGATAGTGGTGGTGGCTGTGGTATGATAGTGGTATTAGTTGTAGTATGGTAGTGGTAGTAGGTGTAGTATGATAGTGGTAGAGGTGTCGACTATGGTATGATAGTGGAATTAGTGCTGGTGGTAGTGGTAGTAGTAGTAGTGATGGTGGTGGTGGTAATAGTAGTAGTAGTGGTGGTAGTAGTGGTGGTGGTGGTGGTGGTGGTAGTGGTAGTGGTAGTGGTAGTGGTAGTGGTAGTAGTAGTAGTAGTAGTAGTAGTAGTCTGCAAGAAGGGGGGCTTCATATGCATGAGGCATGACGAGGTAAGGGATCTCACAGCAAATATGTTGAAGGAAATCTGCCGGGACGTCATGGTAGAACCGACCCTCCTTCCATTGGATGGCGAGATCTTCCAACACAGGACTTCAAACACATCTAACGAAGCCCGCGTGGACGTCAGTGCTCGAGGATTCTGGACGCGGGGACAGCGAGCTTTCTTCGACATCAGGATTTTTGATCCCATGGCCGCATGTCACCGCAACCTAGCTCTCGATGCTGCACATAGGAGGAACGAGAACGACAAGAGAAGGGCATATGGGGAGAGAATTCAAAACGTTGATCAAGGCAGCTTCACTCCTCTAGTGTTCACAACCTCTGGTGGGATGGGCCCAAGCGCAAGATGTTTCTACGCCAGACTCGCGGAGTTGATCTCCGAAGAGAAGCAGCAGCCCAGAAGTTATGTTACAGCCTGGATGAGATGTCGACTGTCTTTCTCTCTCCTTCGGTCGGCTTTGCTCTGCCTCAGGGGAACGAGAGCTTCTGCCCCTACTCCGACAACTGCTGCAGATATTGACTATGAGGCTACAGTCACTGAATGCCGCATAGATCTGCGGCTCAACAAATTTAACACAGATAGGATAGCTTCTTATGTATTAGGATATTTAATATTACGGTAAATAAATGGTGGCGAAGGTGTGGCTATTCGGGGAGGCTGGAGGCCACGTTTAAAAAAAGTAGTAGTAGTAATAGTGGTGGTAGTAATAGTAGTAGTAGCAGTAATAGTGGTGGTAGTAGTGGTAGTAACAGATAGGGAATCATCCGTACCCTAGGACGTGCAGGAACTCAGTAAGAAACTTTTACCTGCACGTACTGTACCTCTCCACCTGAGTAAAAAGTTGTTTGGTTTTTGCTTCACCTTGTCACTAGCTTAAGCCTGGGTGAATAGATAATAATCCCAGGTGTGTGTGTGTGTGTGTGTGGTGGTTTGCCTGTATGTATGTATGTATGTATGTCTATATGTTCTCTTCCTATAAATGACACATATATTGTTGAAAAGAAGAAGAAGAGAGAGAGAGAGAGAGAGAGAGAGAGAGAGAGAGAGAGAGAGAGAGAGAGAGAGAGAGAGAGAGAGAGAGAGAGAGAGAGAGAGAGAGAGCGAACACCCAAAAATTAAATATCAATAACCCAGATAAGACGAAGCAGAAAAAAAAAGACCGTGTGTTTGGTAGAGTCAGTAGGGCTGGGTTGGTGAGATAGGGAAGAAGGGCCCAGTGTATGGTGGTTGGTGGCGTACGGTTCATAAGCTCACCCCTATAGAACAATGAGGGTGGTGCCCCCTTGATCCTGTCGGCACCACCTCCCACCACCTACTTCATCTCTATTAAAAAAAATAAAGAGTGGGAAAAAAAGACTATCTCGTATCTCTATTGCCACCAGCTACTCTCTCTCTCTCTCTCTCTCTCTCTCTCTCTCTCGTGCTTACGGACACACACGCACGAACGAAAACCCCAAACGCCCAGATGGAGGGAAAAAGACAATTACTTAATGCCCCTCTCCGATAGCCAAGGACTATAAATCGCTTTCTTCGTATTTCTCCACCCAATTCAGTCTCGTAAAAAAGAGGGTCACTGCCAAAAAAAAGGAAACAAAACCCCGTATAGTCTTTCCATTAAGTACACACGCTTTTATAGTCTAGGAAGAAAACATCGTCATTTATCCAGTCGTCATTATCACCTCTTTTGTAAAATACCACACACACACACACACACACACACACACACTCACACACACACACACACACACACACCACCTCATATTTACACTGACGAGGTTTCCTGTTGACAGTAGCCTCAGGAGGGGGGGGCCTCAGTAATGCATAAGTCACTCCGTCATGAACTTCCGATAGTTCCCACGTATTATTACAGACATACACACCCCTATCTATACCTCTGTGTGTATTGATTGTGTGTATAGCTGTGTGTTTTGTATTGGCTGAAGGGATAATTTATTTATTTCTCCCAGTGATAGAATCGGTAGTGAATTTTTATTTCCCAGCGGTATATTCAATGAAGACAAAATGTTACGTTCTCGACATAAAGACAACTTACCAAGTATTGTCTACACTGCATAAAAAAAACCCCAAGTATAAAGTTATTTTTTTACTCTATACAATGACAATAAATAATTCTTCGCTCCACATAAAGACAACTACCTGTGTGTGATTTATTTCCCCGCACTAATATTTCCTCTCCCCATCCCATTCCCTCATGCCAGCAGCCAGCCGTCGTCTCAAGACATGATAGGAACGAACAATAGCCCACAAAAAAACAAAAGAGGCGAGGCTAAGACAAGGGGCAGTGGACATGGCAAACAACTGACACCAGATTTTATGACAAACGCTATTTTTATTTCAATTCTAATAATTCGGAGGACGTACCACGGTGGGGTTTTCCTCATCGATGCGTTAAATTTGGTGTAATAACAATGGATAATGTACACACACACACACACACACCTCTCCTACGACCAGTTCAGCCAAGCTCCAGTGAGTCTTTTACCTGTGGACCCCATGACGAACTGGATCTGGTTAATGAAAGAGTTACGTAATAATGTGTTAATCATCGGTTTGTGAGGTTTATTAACGTTGATAAAAAAAATGACACTTAAGAAATACTTGATGGAGGAAGGATTTAATGATAAGTTATCATTTTTTTTTGTTATTAATTCTTTATGAAAATGTGATGTAAGATGCTGTTAATGTAGGAGTTATTTTCATGGGTTATCATAATTGTGAGATGCTATTAACCGTTGATGTAATTTATAAGTAATAATTAGTCAATGTACGAGGGGTTTAATATGAATTTATTTTTAATCTAAGATGTTATTAACTCTAGAAAATATATTAAATAAGAAATGGTTAATGAAGTTGTTATCTCTTGGGTTATCATAATTGTAAAGATATTATTAACTGTGTAATAACAAATAAGAAATAGTTAACAAAAGTGAGATTTACCTCTATATTTTCACCCACTTAACGTTTAATTAACTCTTGATGAAATAATGACAAGGAAGAAGTTAATTAAAAATCTATACGACGTAATTAACTGCCGACAATATAACAATAGATCTAGTTAATGGTAGAGTTAATGTGTTTTAAATACCTTGTTATTATACCCTTACCCTTTACTCTTATATATCCATTCTCCTTAAATACCCATTATCTTTAAATTCCCATTACCCATTAGCCTTTAAATACCCATTACTCTTTAGTTATTCCGCTACCCTTTAAATACCCATTATACTTAAATATAATCAATACCCTATGCTGTTATATACCCATTTCCCTTACCCCTTTTACCCTTATATGACATAATTATTGGCTTTCCCTATAAATGCCGTTTACCTCTTCCTTGTCCCTCTCATAAGTTTGTTTACATAGAGAGAGAGAGAGAGAGAGAGAGAGAGAGAGAGAGAGAGAGAGAGAGAGAGAGAGAGAGAGAGAGGGGGAGAGAGAGAGAGAGAGAGTTACCCCTGAGGTCTATATTCCTTCAAAGTTGTGTTTATCTTGGATCTAACCCTACCGTCGTCTCAATTATTAACAGCAATGACACTAATTGTACATCAACATGAAGAGTAACAAGCAGAACTATCGGATAAACTCGTACTATTGTAGATTACGATTAACAGTAAATAAGGATACACACACACACACACACACACACACACACACACACACACACACACACACACACACACACACACACACACACACACACACACACTCAAGAAAGTAAGACGTAGATGTATTTATTAAGCTGACAATTCGGCTCCTTGGTCATAATATCAAACCAGTTTTACAATCAGTCAGGTCAACTTGGCAGTCAGTAACAGGTGTGGTCTAATCTAGAATAAGCGTGAAATCGGTGAGAAAAGCGAGTTTAGTTTAAGCTATCACATGTCAAGGGGGAAGAGTGAGGGAGTCTTCGCAATAGTTGTGTTTATTTGTTTGGTGGTCGAGTTGGTTTGTTTGGTTCGGGTAGATTTGGTGTTTGTTATGAAAGTCGAATTAATTTAGTTATTTGGGTAAATTTGGTGTTTTATAGAGACGTAGAAATAATTAGTAAAGGATTTCTTTTTTTAAGGTTTTGTTAAGATATTAAGATTATTTCTTTTCCTGTGTCTTCAATTTCTGTGTAGCGGAAAATTATATACACACAGGTTTAACATCTGTAACTGAGACACTTAAGTCATTGTCTTCAAGAGGGTCAGTTACTTCACCCATTAGATGAAGTCACTGACATAGCAATCAAATCGCCTCACCCAAGAAGGAATTAAATCGGTGTATTCATTGAGCTCAGTCACCGTGCTCAAGTAATTAAGTCATTGTGTTCAGAAGGTCAAGGTGGAGCGCCAAAGGCATTAATCCCATTGAGAGATATTGAGTCATTATAATAAAGACGTCGCACTTAAGGAGAACCTCATTTATCACTCTCTCTCTCGAGAAGGACTCAAGTGGGGTGATTTTTGTCATCATGATGGATAAGACGAGTCATTGTACGCAGTGGGTTGGTTACTTGTACTTACTGAGAAAATTTCATTGTATTTTTGAGTTCATTGTAGTCTTTAATAAACCATAATTGAGTTCCATGTATTGAGTTACTGTTCTCGTAATAATTGTACACAAGGATGGTATACTTTCACCTTCGAGGTAATGTACTGAAGAAGTTAAGTCAGTATATTACCAAGTTGATACATTGTAATCAAAGTTCAGGTTACTCAAGGGATCAGAAAACAAACTATGATCACTGGCTAATCATTTCACTTATAAAATCTTTCACAACATTATACGAGCCTTTTTAAAAGCTATCAGTTTTAAACAAGGTCAATTAGCTGGTCACCGTGTGAATGAGATCAGCTTTTTACGCTCTACTGAAAGCTTTTAATCTTCACTGTAGAATCAAGCATACAGCTGATGTCTCTCACAGTAATATATCCACAACAGTATACCCACCACAGTATATCCACCACAATATACCCACCACAGTATATCCACCACAGTATACCCACCACAGTATACCCACCACAGTATACCCACCACAGCATACCCACCACAGCATACCCACTGAAGTATACCCACAACAGTATAACCATCACAGTATACCCTACACAATAGACCCGTAATGATAGTCGTGGGAGACAATTACCCTTCTACTAATACGTTTGTGGGTGCCAACGAGACTAAGCACTGGGTGAGGGAGGAAAAAGAGGGTTCCTTCCTTGCGTGTTATGGTCGTGTGGTGGAGAGGTGATAGAAAAGGTCACTATTACTTACACAGGTCTAGACGCTCTCCTGCATTACATGATCACAACACAGCAAGGTTTCACTTGTATATAAAACGTTGGTCAAACTGACTTCACTGACAGGTAGCTTATGACTTGTCGTTTGAAAGTTAAATGGTGTCAAAAAAATAGGAGAAAATACAAGAAATAAGTGACCAGAGATGACTTACTCTTAACTATAGTATTGTCGATGTAATAACTTTCATGGGGCTGTTTTTAATCCTTTCACGTCTACAAGGTTAGAGGGGTCATACCAGGAGCCTAAACTTGGCAGTAAACTGTCATTTAGAAGCTGTCTGTGTGCTGTATATATATATATATATGAGTAAATAAGTTTATACTATCTATGAGCCTAGAATAAACGCCCTATTAACTTTAAACCCCTGAAGTTTAAATACAAATTTCAAATGTGTTGAGAGATGTGGCGAATCTTTTCCGTTTATACACTGGGGTTCAGAGGTAACATGACACAAATGTTTAGGTACACACACACACACACACACACACACACACACACAAACTCCTTCCAAAAACAGCATCTTTGCCAACCTTGAACCCTAGCTATGACCCCTAAGAACTAGTGCCCCGTCTTCTCCTATGCGAGGTGACGCCGCCGTTCTGGCTGTGTTAAAACGAGCGTGCGGGGACTCACTCCACCTTCATATATGGATTCCAGGGTGCTAACTATTCACACTCTTACGGGCGTTTATGCAAGACACACATCTGCGTCCACTTAATCTTGCAAATCACAACATTTAAACGCTCTCAGCATGCAAGGGATGTTATTAAAGAATTGTTTATCCTCAGCCCTGGAGAGTTTAACTCTCGTTTCAACCCGCGATGGTAACACTTGACACTTTCTACACCAGCGAAGTTTTATTTAGTTCGTCTCTGTTCGCAGAAAAAGGAAAATTATTGTCAGAAGTTTGTCGTCATTACCGCTCGTCTTTGTCGTAGTTGTCCTCGTCATCATCACCATCGCCTGGTAAAGTTTTGTGTTTATTAGCTCCGTCACTTTCGAGTTAGACGGACGAGCGATCACATCCGGTCACGCTTCTCTTGTTGTTACTGTTATCTCACTAAAATAGAGATCAAGACTGACAGATGTGAACAGGTAAGTATGAACTAGGTTAATATAATTACTGTACTAATAAATTGAACATGTTCTTCATTGTTCTTCTTATTGTATTAATATAATAATAAATGTGACATACACATGAGTGAATTATTCACCGTAAAAATACCTGTTATAGAGGATCAAATATTGTGTATTAAGAGAAGTGAATCTGTAATATATAAGGACCTTACAAAGTTTATATCAGAGACACTGTGGCCACACTGTGGGGTTGACCATCGAGGTCCTGCTTGTTCCTAGTTCAATCCCGCCCACAGCTGTAACCCGTCCGTCTCTTTTTAAGTTTATATTCCAAATGTTTTTGTTTAATAAGTCTGTGTTAAGTTAAGTGTTTCAGTTTTTAACAGTAAATAACCTCATAGTCTGTATTAATGCTTAGGTGTGTTTTAACACACAGGCGCCGACCATGATGCTGTTCCACACCTCCTTCACTGCTGCTGTGTCTCGTCTTATCAATATTAATATAAATACAGAAACAATTCAAGAAGTTTGGTTATAGTTTATAACACAAATAGTGAGAACATCGGTGGTGTGTGTGTGTGTGTGTGTGTGTGTGTGTGTGTGTGTGTGTGTGTGTGTGTGTGTGTGTGTGGATGATCCAGAAAGTACATTGAGTGAGGGATATGTCAGCTGAGCAAATTCGTAATTGAACAATTGAGAAAATAATTATCGTCAGTTTAACCTTAATATATATTTGTAAGACTGTCACTCACCAGAAAGTCATTCTTAAACCTCAGAAACATTCACATTCTCACTGTGAGTTTACTGGACACTCAACGTGAACACAAGCAAACCGAATAAACTAAGGAAACAAACACATCATTACATATATCAACTTGTAACATTTATAACAAACATCACAACAACAACTGGACTATGAAATGTTAAGGATGAGAGACAGACCTTTAACTTAAGTCTCGAGTGGTTGATTTAAGGTGAAACTGACGATCACTTATGATAATATAAATGAAGAGTTAAAACCCACCGACTCCTCTTATCTTCAATGGTGCATGACGCCAAGAATTGATTCCAGATTTCGTCCACCGGAGCACGCAGCACCCACTGAGCGGAGAGGTAAGTCTTTGTATACACACACTACGTGCTCTTTCATGTGCTCTCAGGTGTTATATAGTTAATGGTCTGGGTAGTTGGAATGAGTGGCCTATTCAGTGGCGCGTGTGTGTGTGAGGGAGGTAGAGGAATAGGAAGAGGAGGAAGAGGAAGAGGAGGAGGAGGAGGAAGAGGAAGAGGAAGAGAGGAAGAGGAAGAGGAGGAGGAAGAGGAGGGAGAGGAACAGGAGGAAGAGGAAGAGGAGGATGAGTAGGAGGAGGGAGAGGAAGAGGAGGAAGAGGAAGAGAGAAAGAGAAGAGGAGGAAGAGGAAGAGGAGGAAGAAGAAGAGGAGGGAGGGAGGAGGGAGAGGAAGAGGAGGGAGGAGGAAGAGGAGGAAGAGGAGGAGGAGGGAGAGGAAGAGGAGGAAGAGGAAGAGGAGGAAGAGGAGGAGGAAGAGGAGGGAGAGGAAGAGGAGGAAGAGGAAGAGGAGGATGAGGAGGAGGAGGGAGAGGCAGAGGAGGAAAAGGAAGAAGATGAGGAGGAAGAGGAAGAGGAGGAAGATGAAGAGGAAGAGGAGGAAGAGGAAGAGAAGGAAGAGGAGGAGAAAGATGAAGAGGAAGAGGAGGAAGAGGAAGAGGAGGAAGAGGAAGAGGAAGAGGAAGAGAAGGAAGAAGAAGAAGAAGAACAACAACAAAAACAACAACAAGAACAAGAACATGAAGACAACAACAAGAACAAGAACAAGAAGAACAAGAAAAGAAGAAGAAGAAGAAGAAGAAGAAGAAGAAGAAGAAGAAGAAGAGCATCAACAACAACAACAACAACTACAAGGACATGGCAATGAAGAACAAGAAGAACAAGAAGAAGAAAAAGAACAAGAACAAGAGCAAGAACAAGAAGAAGGACAGGAAGAGGAAGAACAATTAGAGGAAGAACAAGAACAAGAAGAACAAGAACAAGAAGAACAAAAAGAACTAGAAAAAGAAGAACAAGAAAAAGAAGAGCAAGACGAAGAACAATAAAAAGAACAAGGACAAGAATAAAAGCAAGAAGAACAAGAAGAACAAGAAGAAGAACAACAACAACAACAACAAAAACAAGAAGAAGAACAAGAAGAGGAAGAACAAGAAAAAGAAGAACAAGAAGAACAAGAAGAACAAGAAGATCAAGACGAACAAGAACAACAACAAGAGCAACATCAACAACAACAAGAGCAACAACAACAACAAGGGGAAGAAGAAGTAGAAGAAGAAGAAGAGGAAGAACAAGAAGAGGAAGAACAAGAAGAACAAGAACAGGAAGAACAAGAACAAGAACAAGAAGAATAAGTAGAGCAAGAAGAAGAACAAGAACAACAAGAACAAGAAGAACACGAAGAACAACAACAATAACAACAACAACAACAAGAACAAGAAGAACAAGAAGAAGAAAAATAATAACAATAATAAGAAGAAGAAGAACAACAACAACAACAAGAGAGTGCAAGGTTCACATAAAAGAGAAAGAAAGGAACTCTAACAGGAGAAAGTAAAAATATATGTGACTAATCTACAGAAAAAAATCATCTAATATTCGACATTACCAAAGAATCCTGAAGGGGAAATGAGTCTTTAAAAACAGAAACACCTTCCATCAGCTTGTTGTATTGGTATTCCTTCAAGATTAAGAGTCACAGGTCAAAGGGTCATAATATTCTGTATCTATTTTTTGACATTAACCCTCGACGAACTTTATCCAGTAACCTTACAGAGAAAATCCTGGGAAATGCAATCTGAAAATCTGGAAACTATCCTCAGCTCTAAATCCCAAATGTGTGTGAAAGCTGTCAGACAAACAGACAAACGGCAAAAATTATACAAAAAATCACAGACGACTAAAAAATATACAAACATACACAGACAAGTTCATAATCCTCCACCCCCTTAGAAATAAAAGTGAAATCCAGTAGACTTTTATAATGCTAGTATTTACGTCATCACGGTACTCGATAACATTGTGTGAAGTTAATACCAAGGAATAAAACTGCGTTATGCGTGCACGTGTGTACACAGGTAGGACGTGACCACTGGACAGGGCGTCATTGTGGTTCACCCAGTCAAGTGGAAAACAATGGACTGTGTTGTGTGTGTGTGTGTGTACGTGTGTGTGTGTGCGTGTGTGTGTGTGTGCGTGTGTGTGTGTGTGTGTGTATGTGTGTGTGTGTGTGTGTGTGTGTGTGTGTGTGTGTGTATGTGTGTGTGTGTGTGTGTGCGTGTGCGTGTGTGTGTGTGTGTGTGTGTGTGTGTGTGTGTGTGTGTGTGTGTGTGTGTGTGTTGGGATCGGCTCTTGTAAAATATCTCCATTAATTATGCAATATCAGGATTTATCGTGGACTTGATGTGTTTCACCAGTTGCCGGTGATAGATTACAAAACCAGACGTTGATAAATATGTTTTTATATATAATAACACAAGTTAAAGAAGGAATAGCCGTAAAAATTATAATGTAAATGAAAAGATTCCTCGGTTTCGTCAGGCTCGACCGCTGTCACCCAAACCGAAACATACAGCTGAGCCACCAGCCACCCAGAGCGCATCTGAGTGAGTAGTTAAACAACAAGAACGTTTAGGTAAAAAAAGGTTAACAAATCGGAACGGTTTTCTCGTATTTCCACCTGAACTGAAACACTGCTTTGTAAAGAAATAATATCTTTCATGCCATCCCATGTTCCCCTCAGCTCTTTTATAATGGCAATCAACCTCCAAAATTAGATATTTATTAACATAGAGATAGACTGAGGTACAACGTATAACATTCAAGCGATAGATCATGTTTGTAAATATCTCGTAATGGTAGAAATACATTGGTTGATTCAGCTTGTGTCAGCAGGACTCATAGAGGTGTCAAAGTGTCAAATTCAAGGTTTGGTCTTTGGTTAAGGATGCAAATAAAATTTAGCAGCTTAATTGACGTTTGTTGCATTATACTGTTGTACGTAACCGAAACTGTAATCAAATCCTTACCTGTAACACAGAGACATGATGATTATTTCATATTTTGCCTAATCATAAGATTTGTAGATTATTGTCATGTACTCACGTCTATATCAAGTTTGTGTCTCGGATGTGGCAAAATGCTGATCAAGAATAAGATGAGTGTGGTTAATGGAATATAAATAAAATTTATATCTTGTTCAGTCACCTTTATGACCAGTCCCTTCCCGTAGCTGCTCACGGACAGACTCCACGTGGCAGACGTAAGGTGTTAATTTGCAAATCTAGTCATAATTTACAGATTATCAACAAGCAAACTTTAGAGAATGTATAACCCCTTTCTTACACAAAGTATTATTCTTTGATCACACATGATCACATTGCTAAGAGACAGACTTTTCGAACATCGAGGAAGTGATACAGACAGGCGCTTCATCTGTCGGTAAACATAGAGATTAATTTGATGGTTCCGACTCAAACCTCAAGGCTTCATTGGCACTGACGGGGAACGTTAGCAAAACTCTTTTGTTAGCAATGTATGTAAATGTAAGCATAAGAACGATAAAGAAGGAAATGAAAAGAAAAAGAGTGAAATGGGAAAATGCAAGAAGAGAAATGATTGCCATATACAGCGAGAGTTTTCAGCATTATTTGTATGTTTTACAAAACACCAATGTAACTTACGGGTCTAACTTACCATCTTTAAATAGGTAAATGCTTATAATATAAATGTAAAACAAAAAATAAAATAACTAAATCGCGAAGTGATAACCGTCTTAACATGATGATATGTTCTTATTGCCACCATGCTACGTGTACTGTTCCAAATGATACTACATGTTACATAATACTTCCTTGAGATAAATGAACAGTATATATCAGGTGACATAAAGAGAGTTCAGGCTCTCAATTGGCTTAGCCATGTTAATATTGTTATTTTTATTGTCAGTATAGTTATTGTCAACTTTTATTGACTATCAGCGTAAGGTAAATTGCCATGTTGCCTGGTTAGGGGCGTCTGTCTGTTTCATTCAATATAAGGAGTCGAAGCATATATTCAGAGTGACATGGGTGTCAAATGAGTTCGAGAGTTATTTAATTTCAAGGGAGTTTACATGGGGACTGTATGAGTATTCGAACCTGCAACGAGCCTGTGTGTGTGGGAGTTGTATGGGTGTATGGTGTATGGGTTGTATGGTAAGAGAGCTTACAGTATGTCTGGGACGCCACCTCCTCGAACCAGCACTCACTCCACACTTCTCATGGTGGACGGACGGTTTCCACCTCCCTCCTTATACACTGTTTTGTAAGTACAGTATTGATGTGGTATCTAGTTCGGAATTTGTTACTTGGTATAATTGCCTGTGATTTACGTGTTTGTTTAATTCATTGTTGTGTGAAGACGAATTTGTTTTAAATCTACAGGTGGGTGATGGTAGCCAGTTCACCTGTGTCCACTGAGTTCCAGATTTTTGAATCCTGCCACTTCTGTTGTGAGGCAGGACTTATTTAGCAGAGGTCTCCGCCATCGTACTATAGGGTGAGAATTCCCCAAATCCAGTGTGAAGTGGTGACTGGAAGACCCACCAGGAGAGGTTCCGGTTTGCTGTTATCCGAACCGGTACAGTCTTTTGGGATAACCTTCCTGTTCGTCAGGCAACTATATGTCCTTGGCTGTGCGACTCTGCCCTCTGCTAGTGATTCTACAGAACATTTCCTATTATACCAGACTCCTATGTCTGGTGCTTGAAGTAGCTGGTACCTGGTGTTTAATACCAGCCGCTGTAATTCAAAATTTGTGTGTATGGATGTATGGACTGGGTTGGTTATGGGTTATGTATTATTTATTTATGGCTATGTTTTGATTATATAAACAAAGTTATCCTTGTAGTTCCTTTTGACCTAGAAGAGATAATCCTGAGTCAGTATTAAGGTATAAAATATATAGTGGCTATAGAAGTTTAGACTCACTACCTCGGAACTTCGATTGCCTGGAGGTTGTAGAACCTACTGCCATCTGGTCTTCATGGACAACCTCCCTTACAATTATCGACTCTGTATCTGTATTTAATGGCTAAATAAACTGTTTCAATATCAATATCAATGTTGATACTGTTATAATGAGACTAAGATTGGGATACAAATATTACAGGAGGGGCGGGTCAACTGTGTCGTCTTAGGGATGCTCAGACACTGCAGCATTATGTATTAGGATGTGAAAAAATCCAACCATACAGGAACAGTGAGATCACTACCTTAAAGAAACAACTTTGTTGGATGATTAATAATGGGAAAATTAAAGTAATTCTTGCAACGCATAAAAATTTTGCTCCAAGGATATGACATTGACTTTGTGTAAGATTACATTATTCTGTTTTCTTAATGAAATATTTGTCAAAATAATATGCAGAATTTCTTTACTGTAATTAATGCAATAATTAAGTTAATTCTTGCAGTGTACCAATGGAATGACATTTACAACTTTCTGTAGTCACCAAAAAGGACGACAAAGGTGAGGGAGAGAGTAATACACTACCCTGTCCTTTTGATGCAATACTTGTCAATAAAATATTTAAATTTTTCATCATAGGTTTCAGAACATTACGCGTAGTAAGTGTATCGCGACCTTTTTCTACAACTGTACCTCACAGGTGGTCAGAGCACATGATAGATGGTCACTGTACATTACAGGTAAGAAGCGTACATCACTCATGATTAGTGTTCCTTATAGGGAATTTGTGTAACCTATAGCCGAGCCGGTGAGTGTACAGTACAAGGCAGGTGGTCCACAGCCATTCATTCTGTGCCCTGATCCGTATAGACTATGTCAGGTGGCTTATTATTATTTATGCAATTATTATTATTATTAATTTTATTATTATTAGCATTATTATTATTATTATTTTTATTATTATTAGCATTATTATCATAACTATTTTCATTTTCATCATTATTATTAAGATTATTCTTACCAAAGCTCAGCTTCATCCTCCTTCCGTAAAAAATGGTAATAAGAAACAATTTACCTCACACCATTACAAGAATTATTCCTCTCACCCTGGTACTGAAATATCTCTCTCAGAAAAGAAAAAAAGAAAAGAAAAAACAATTATCTGCAACATTCCAAGTCTGGCCCAGAACACGAGTGACCTGTTTGATAACCCCTTCTGGAATCTTTTTTGAGAGGTAATTGAGTATACCAGACATTTAATTAGTATAATCACCGCAGGTAGAAATGTCATTGAGGTGATTTAAGGAGGAGGTTGGGGGGAAGGTGGAGTTAGACAAGTTCTCAACAATTTATACATCGACTGGTAAACAACAGCTGGTGTGGAGTGCTCGGTAATTTACAACCTTGTTTACACAATACACACATGCATTAACTATAATTGAGAGCAGCGTAAAATTATTCTATAGCGAATGTACAGTTTTCTTGAGGTGATATTTTGTGAGGTCGATATTACAATGCATTTCTGAGTTTCAAAAACTAAAAGAAGTCTTGGGCGGTACACTCAGAAGTATATTTATACACCAGACATCAAGTATTATGAGGTAAGTGAGATACATCACTCTGGTTGGTTCGTATAACTGTCAACGGGAAGAATATCAAGTGAAAATAACCAGACGGCTGACACACAACTTGTAAGCACAAGCCAAAAGTTAAAATTGAATATGCGCTTGTAAAAACATATATTAATTCTTCCTAGTTCAAGAGAAAGATCTACTCCTCATTTTCAGTTGATATTCATTGTATATGTTCCAGTATAATGATCAGGGGAGACAAAGCTAACAACAAAACAAAACAAGACAATCACTAGTGTCGGTATACGGAAGTGTCATCAACTCAGTATACAAGCCGTTTAGTACATGGTGCAGGGGAGTAACATTGCTGGAGGTTGAACAGTCGAGAATAAAAATAAATTGTTTTGAATTCTCAGTCATCAGGAGTAGAGGAAGGGCTGAGAAGGTTTAGCCATACGAGTGAAGGGAGGAGAAGAAGGCGATCATGGGAGGCAGGAGCGAGACAGAGGGAAGAGATCAAGGAGTAGAGAGATAACAAGGTGAGTTCGGGCTGAAAGTGGAGGACGCTGGGCACAGTAGAGGGAGGTGGAGACAGATTCGGGGCTTCATTTGTGAGGGTTATCGCCAGGGTGGCTTATAGAGAGACCAAACTACACTGGTGATAAGTGAACCAACAAGCTAAGATTTACCAACTAATTTGATTATTAACTCGTAAGGTTCTCACACCTCATATATCTCTGACAACTAGTAAAAAAACACCTCAAGATATATTTATAAAGAAATTTCCATATAAAATAGTTAAACATAAAACACTGGTGCGCCAAAAAACTACACATTTTTGTAATGTCCTTCGTCTAAATATAAACAACAAAAAAAGTCACTTTTATTTTCTTTACTTAAAATTAGTTGTTAAATTGTAAGAAAGCAAATGGAAATCAGATAACTTGTTTTAGTTTTTACACAATTTCACCTTTGAACTTACAAAGCCCAGATGAAGGTTTAAAAAGTCAAACATCTGAAAATATCAGACTAAGACACTTTCACTTAAAGTCTCAACACAATCGGGTTATAAAGGCATGGTGATGAAGTCTATTGAAACAGAATAAATGTAGAAAGCGATCATTACTGTTACGGGTACCTCGGTGCACACAAACACACACACACAAACACACACACACACTAACAAGGCACTGCTCAATCCACCAGGGGAACCTACAGCTCCCATCCCATCCATTCAACTCCCCTCTCCCCTATCCCTCCTCTTTTCTCCCTCATCCTTCTTCCTTTCTGCACCAGCCCTCGTCCTCTCTCCCTCACCTTCCTCCTTTCTTCCCCACCTTCCCTCCCCTCTCACCTATCCCTCCTCCCCATTCCCCTCTCTCTATCCCTCCTCCCCTTTCCCCTACCTGTCCTTCTCACTCTGTCTCTCTCACCCATCCCCTCCCCTCTCCCCTGTCCCTTCTCACCCATCCCCGTCCCTCTACCCTTCTCCTCTCCCCCTTCCCATCCCTCACTCCTCTCCCACCCTTCCTCTCTTCTCCCCACCCTTCTCTCCTCCTTACCCCCTCCCTGCTCCCCCTCACCCAACCAATGACGCAACCTGGAGGCAAAAAACGTTCGGCTTTTCCCCCGTCTTTATGTTCCGTCGACCATTAATACATCGGAGGTGAAATACAGTGTTGGGCAATTAATATTGTGTAATTGTTTGGAGTGGTTGACCTCGGGAGTGGTTCTGGGAGACTGTGGGTAAGGACCTAAAGAGAGACAGAGAGAGACACTAGAGGCAAGAAGGGTATAGAGACAAGAGCAAGAGGGTAGTAGAGAGAAGTAGTAGTAGTAGTAGTAGTAGTAGTAGTAGTAGTAGTACTAGCTAGAGAGGAATGGTAGCAGTAGAAGTGGGGACAATGAGGTTAGAGAGATTAGGGTAAGGCACTAAGGAAGGAGAGACGGAGAACAAGACAGAGATAATACTCGTAGAAGTATTAGTAACAGTAGTAGATTAACGGCAGGAGACACGCCAGGGCAAGTTTGTAACAGAAACAAGGGGAAGAATGTTCAAGGCACAAGGGAAAAAGAGTTCAAGAGACAAGGGCAAGAAAGTTCAAGACACAATGTCAAGAGGGTTCAAGAAATAAGGGTAAGAAAGTTGAAGGCACATGGGCAAGAGAGCTCAAGATACAAGAGCAAGAAAGTTCGAGGCACAAGGGCAAGAAAGTTCAAGACACAAGGGCAAGAATCAGAGACCAGAAGCAGGAGGCAGAGGATGGCAGTAAACCACGACCGATCATTATTCTGCGGCTGAGTCAAATTATATGCTAGTCGAATTTATCGGGACTTTAGAACCGACTTAATCAATTCCGAGTCAGTGCAGTGGACGAAGGCGAGGAAGAGAAGACGCTGTGGGGGCTGCAGAGTTTCACGCAACACTGAGTCGTATCTATGTGGTGATGGTGAGCTAGTTTGAGCATGTGCTGTGACAGGTGGCGAATTGTTTAAGTTCTTGAAAGGTTTTCAAGTGAATATGAGGATGTTTGGAAGGAAGGATGGGTGAGTGATGGAAGAATTCGATACCATCCTTGGAAGGTTTTTCAAGAGCTCCCAGGATGTCTTAACACACTTTTAGAAGGCCTCGACACACTCTTAGAAGCCAACCCCCCCCCCCACACACACACACACTGAGCGATGACCTCCCTTCATTACTCAAGAAACCACCACCACTCGTCCAGGAAAAATGAGGCTCACTTAAGCCAACCCCGCAAGCAACATTCTGGACGACCAGCCAAAACCAACCTATCAGATCACCAGCGAGAAGAAATGCTGAGTAGATGTATAATTAATAAGAGTATTCGAGAAATGTGATGATCTTTCAAAATATTTCGGATAATATTAAGAAAATATGAATATACGTGAGAGATGAATAAAATGAGATGATGATAAAAGAGGAAATGGGATATGATATGAGACTAGAATTTAGGAAGAAAAGATAAAGTGGAAAGGATAGAAAATGTTGCTATAAAAATGAGAAAAGTAGATAAAAGGCAGGGGAAAATATTAGAGAAGAGAAGAGATGGGAGAAGAAAGATACACGAGAATAGAGGAAGAAAAGATGAAAGGAGAGGAGAACAAAGATGGGGGGAAAAGAGAAACGTGGCAAAATATAACACGAGAGAAGGAAACACACACACACACACACACACACAAAGAGAGAGAGAGAGAGAGAGAGACAGAGATAGGGAGATAGCAGCCTGTAACCCAACAGGAATCTCTACAACTAAGGTGGGCCGGGGTGTTAAAGAGAGCTCAGAATGGCCACGAGATGTTTATGCATGACCAATGGGCCCAAGAGATCAAGATGCTGCCTCTTTAGTCTCCTAGTGTGAGTGTTGCCCCAGCCTAAAAGGATTATGGAGCTTGATTGTTAAGATACGGACCAGGGAGAAGAAGTTCCATACTCCTCTATAGACGGCAGAGAGTAAAGGTATTAAGGGCTGCTCGTGGGGGGAAGGAAAGGGGGAAGTTGATCGGGCATTAAAGGGGAAGAGAGAGAGAGTGAGCTGACCCACCTCTTGAGACGAGTTAAGAAGGGGACGGCTTCGAAGGGGATTTGGGATTTGGTTTAGAGGATATTCTGAGGAATTAAGGTCAGGGATGAGAAGGATCTTGCTGTATAGGACCTCTGGAGTTTGGTCAGGGAGGGGAAGGGTGTTTTTTTATTAGCAGCCAATGGACGTGTTAAGTGGCTATGAGATCAGTCACGACTCATCGGATTACGTCGTGGGAGCAGATACCAGTCAAAGTGTCGGTAATAGTTATCATAGGTTGTAACATATGCACAGATAACTCCTATTTCTAGTGTGTGTGTGTGTGTGTGTGTGTGTGTGTGTGTGTGTGTGTGTGTGTGTGTGTGTCCAACTACTTTTCATTATATATTTCGGACACAATACAGGAAGTAAAGATACAGTTTCAGGTACAAAACTTTAAATACCATAACAGGACTTACACTCACACGTGACTTATTGAGGAATTAAGATTTTTTTTGTGCGTTAAGAGTATAAGAAGACACATATTATTACTAGATGTACGTACGGTTGATTGAAGGATAATTAGTACACCGTGAATGCCCCGATAATTTAGGAAATTCCCTCAAACATCCTTAACCATGTAATTGGGGAAAAACTTACCAATGAAAGGATATCCACTCCATTAACTGGCAGAAGGATATTCCCCAACTCACGATATTCACATCAAGGAAGTGCACTCTCTGTCCTAAGCGTGAAGGGATAATCCTAACTATATATACAATATATTTCAGATCAACTCACCTTTAAAATTCATACATATTCACATAAATAATTACCTTAAAAACCAATTAACATCAGGTAGATTCAAGTAAATGAGTAATTAACAAAACAAATAATTTTCAGGTTGGTTAAATCGACTAAAAACGAATCGTCTTTAGATCGACAACAGAACTTATAATTCATAAAACAAATTCGCATCAGATGAAAGATATTTAACTAAATAAGCATATCCTAACCTGTCTTCAGCCACCCCATCGCACGATATCAAGAGAATCCCCGACGCTGTGTTCACAAAGGAATTGAATACAGATATTAACGAATGAATTAGTGAAGATAGAATTAGCAATAAAGCAGACTGGGCTGGTCTGTGGCCTGATAATATCTACCACGTGTTGGATTTATCACCTACACGAGGAATGCACCGCGAGCTAAATAGGGTGTGGGGGGGGGGCGAGATACACAGTTTTAGAACGGAGAGAGAGAGAGAGAGAGAGAGAGAGAGAGAGAGAGAGAGAGAGAACAATAAGGGACACAAGATGAATGTAGAATTAGAAATAAAAAAAAGAGAACGGCAAAAATAGAGAATGAGAGAGATAAAACAGAGAAAGATAAAATATTAGACATTACAGAATTAGACATACACAACTGCCTGACCTCTGAACGATAATTTACGTAACAAAAATAGTTATATTGACCGAAGAAATATATTCAAATCCTTCGTCTCATTATTAATAGAAACGATACATAGTGATAATAATTTTAATTCAAGTTGATGTCCAATTTTTTTCCTGATTACCGAGGAATGAAAAAAACAACAACAACTAAAGAAGTAATTACATGAGAATGGGAATAATTAAACATTGTAATTAGTACATAAATATGCAAATTAGTTATGTAAATTACTTAATGATGCAAAGAAGTAAACTAACCCAATAAGCATGTAAGTAATTAAATAATTGAATATAATAAACTACAATAATAATAAAACGATACTCTACAGATGGGAAATAATCCAATAAAGAAATCAATAGTAACAGAAAAAAGATAAACGGGAAAATAACGAAGAGAAATAAAATTAACTATCACACAATTCTTTATAAAACCTAACAAGATTAACCACAACCAAAAATAAAAGCAAATTAAAAACAAAAAAATATTCTACTGTTTTTTTGCAACATCTCACTTTCTTAATCAAACAAACAACATCAATAAACAAAACACACTATCACACACCTCATTTGCATACATCGACCCAGGTGAATAGATTACCTGATAGCTGATTAAGTTAGTGCGGCCTTTAAATCACAAGTGTGGACGGGTCTCACGCTGGCGGCGGTCATGTGTACTATACGACAGCCAAGTGAGCGCAGGGCCGAGAGTATTGACACGTTGGAAAATGTGTTGTGTTGGTGAGTTAAAAAGCCGTGTTGTTGGTGAGTTAAAAAGCCGTGTTGTGGGTGAGTTAAAAAGCCGTGTTGTTGGTGCGTTAAAAAGCCGCTGGGGTGAGCTAGGGTGAGTTAAAAAGCCGTGTTGTGGGTGAGTTAAAAAGCCGTGTTGTTGGTGCGTTAAAAAGCCGTGTTGTGGGTGAGTTAAAAAGCCGTGTTGTTGGTGAGTTAAAAAGCCGTGATGTTGGTGCGTTAAAAAGCCGTGTTGTTAGTGAGTTAAAAAGCCGTGTTGTTAGTGAGTTAAAAAGCCGTGTTGTTGGGGGAGTTAAAAAGCCGTGTTGTGGGTGAGTTAAAAAGCCATGATGTTGGTGCGTTAAAAAGCCGTGTTGTTGGTGCGAGCCGTGTTGTTAAAAAAGCCGTGTTGTTAGGTGTGCCGTGTTGAAGTTAAAAAGCCGTGTTGTGGGTGCGTGTTAAAAAGCCGTTTGGGTCCGTTAAAAAGTTGTTGGTGCGTTATAAAGCCGTGTTGTTGGTGCGTTATAAAGCCGTGTTGTTGGTGCGTTTTAAAGCCGTGTTGTTGATGGGTGTTGATGAATTCCAAAATATATTACTTGAAAGATCCAAAATTTTTATCAAGAAAATAATAAGGGGTTAAATTATACCTAACCTAACCTAACCTAACCTAACTTTAACACTGGAACCCTAACGATATTTAGCTATTATAAGACCGTCATAAGTTACCTCTATTAGTGCTTAAATGTCCGTACCTAAACACTGTACTTTAAAGATATTCAAAGATTACAAACTACGAGGCTAAACACTGATATTAACGACAACTTATGGCTTGAAATTGAACGCTTCTGTAATTGAGATATTGAAACTTTAGGCAATGTAATAAAAAAAAAGTATAGCTTAGATCTGTAGTAATTGGTTTTGTTTTTTAAGTAGCTGAGTGGATGAGCGGGGTTTTATTTTATCCTTTTTTTATTTTACATTGAAATATTTATAACTTTTATTATTATTTTTCTAGGGATTTTTTTTATCATTTGAATTTGTATATTTTAAGGTGGTATAAAAATTCTTTGGGTTTTGTTTATTAATTCGAATTTGTTTTTGTTTTGGTCTACACGATTTGATACGATAATTCTAATACATGGAATTATGTATTAAGTAATATCCTAACCCCAATGAGTACGCTTGCATTATCACTTCGGAATATAATGACATCATCCCTTGAGTACGATGACTTAACCCAATGAGTTCTATGAATAAATATCTTGAGTACAATGTCTTAACCCAATGAGTTCAATGAATCAATCCCTTGAGTACTATGCCATAACCAGTTGAATACAAGGAATGAGTCCATCGAGTACGACAATTTAACCCTTTGGAGACGGTGAGCAATTTCCTTGAGTAAGATAACAATCTAATCAAAGAATTAAACACAGCCATTGACCATATCAAGATACAACTACTAACACGCCCTAACCTCTCAGGTCTCTCTCTCTCTCTCTCTCTCTCTCTCTCTCTCTCTCTCTCTCTCGACAAATTATTAGGTGTAATTAACAGGTGGTAATGTTGCTAATTACTGTAATCAAGGTAATGACACTTCACAAGAAACCTTACCTGTTATGTTGATCCACCGCCAAGAAGATTTATCAGTAATTTCAAGTGTTTTCAAAAGTCATCGATTATACAAAATGATAATGGTGGTATCCTCTCTCTCTCTCTCTCTCTCTCTCTCTCTCTCTCTCTCTCTCTCTCTCTTACACACACACACACTCCACACACACTCTCTCAGATAGGGATGCTGAAATAAGTTTTTTATGTTTAGTGGTTACAAATTCTGAGAGAGAGAGAGAGAGAGAGAGAGGATCAAATCAGTAGAGAACTTATCACTTTTCATAAATACACTAGGAAGGAACAAGTGGTAATGATGATTTTTTTTATGGGGAATAGCCCACCCGGGCACAAGTCATCGACCTACAACGGGGTCTGGGGAGGGGGGGGGGGCAAATCGGTGGAGTGAAAGACTATGTTATTCTACACCAGGAAGATGCCGAAAAACAAGCTTTTTGAAGCGAGGCAGATTGTAAAAGGATGGAAACAGAGAAGACGGCAAAGCATTCCACAGTTTGGCTGTGTGAGGAAAAAAGGATGTACTATAACGGGTTACTCTAGTCTAGTGTGACTGACATCCAGAGAGAAATAGTGGGCACCGCGGGCAAGACGAGTGTTACGGGTCCACTGCCTTTCCGGCGGAATACAGAATGTCAAATCCACCGAACATTACCTGGTAAAGTACCTGTAAAAGAGGGAGAGTGAAGCAACACTGCAGCGAAAAGAAAGGGAAGGGATATTATTGACTAAAGGAGGAGAATTAATAAGAGACGAAATGCCTTTGATTCCACCCTATCTAACAGTTGGACAGAAGAAAAACCACCACAGATATAAGAGCAGCAGTCCAAGTTAGGACGAGTGATTAAACAATAATAAAACAAAATATACAATAAATGACTTATGACATGACCCCCAGAGACTCAGGAACATTGATTAGTGTTGTGTCTCCCAGCAATCTTGACCTTTGACCTCCTGACCTCCAGAACAACATGTATCATCAAGGACGACTCCATACTATAGTAGTCGTGGCGTGACCACATACTGTAAGGGGACAGACGTACCCAGAAGTGCTCTTGACTTCCCAATCGTCCCACAAAGGTGCCCTCAGCCGGCAAGTTTTTGCCAGCATGGGGGGTCGACATAAACGTCCCAGAAGAGGCTCTCTCATGGACGCAGACATCTCTGATACGGATGCCATCGCCAACTCGCCTGGTCATACTGAATCCAACATCCTTCAAGAGTCAGACCCCAGTGATTGTGACAGTGACAGTAATGTTTCTATGGGAAACACTACCCGGAGTGGAAACACCACTGCCACGGAACCTATCACCCTGCCCTCTGCCAACCAGCCAAGTAAGCTGAATCTACACTTTCCCAAGGACTCACTGAAAACCGTAGAGGAACGCTTTAATTTGATAATGAAGTACTGCAGATAACACGGTCTCAACATTCAATTCCGACAAGGTAAGAACCGGAACTTTATCAAGCGTCAGACTCCTGAGGTCTATGAAACACTTAGTACTGTTGGGTTTGACAGGGTTGTCCTGGTGCCCCCCCCTAGTAGACGCTGATGAATGTTGCCACATCCTAGTGAAACGATTTCCCCTATATGCTGACATCGAAGATGCGTGTGACTTTAATTCTAGTATACTCAGTATACGTCGACATTACCAGGGGAACACCCCGCAAGCTGATGTCATTGTCAAGTGGAAGGGAAGGGAATGCCCAACCACTGTGGAGGCCCACCTAATCCTCCCTCCACTTTATGCAGAACCCTATGATCCTGGACCTGCATTTTGTGTTATCTGTTCTCATTGGGGTCACACCTTCACTGCCTGCTGCCGACGTGATCGTCCGAGATGTCGCTTCTGTTCATGTAACCATAACTCTGCCTCCTGTGCCCAGAAAATCAAAGACTACCTTAATGGGGGTGGTGTGGGCTATGTGGTTGATCCCAGGTGTTGTAACTGTGGCAGCCGGCACAATGCTGACTCACGGCAATGCCCTGCGAGCCCCCCCTGCTCACGGCCTACTCCACCGCCGGCAGCCTTTACTACTGGTGTAGCGCCTACTGGGCCTGCCCTGGTGTGTCCTGCTGCCCCCGATCGAAGTTCTGCCTCATCTTCACGACACGACATGTGGTGCCTCAAGCTGTTCACCCACCGCAAGCCACGCCCGCTCCTCTGTCTCCACCTATTGGACCTGAGGACACCACCCCTGACTACCCATACCCCACCGGCATGCCGACGCACACGCTATCACAATCACACTAAAAGGTACATCCCTCAATATTGTCAATGCCTATGTGCCTCCCTCCACCGCTACTGTACCAGTCCCACCACACCATATCACCTCCACCCCCACTGTGCTTTGCCACGCCTAGTACATTGGGAACCCTGAGTCTGGCCGCACTGTTTGTAAACTTTGTGGTCAACCCGACTCTCACACCCTCTCTCACTACATCCTCACTTGCCCTATGACCTCCTCCTACAGGTCCCCAGCCGTTACCAACACCTCCTCCTAGTGACAGGCCTGGCACTTGACATTATTAGGGATCTGCCACACTTTGCCATAAACAAATAAATTGTACCGGGAATTTTCCCCCACACACTCATCATTCTGTCACTTTATGTAACTTGCTGACAAAACCCATGACCCTTCAGGCTTTTACGCTCTAAATGCATGAGTCACAAAGGCAAGCATGAACTTAGCATGCTTCCCAGATGGGCGCTGTAAACGCTTCTGCGCTTCACCTTGCACAGGATGTAAGGGGATGCCCAATAAACTATCTCCCTCGGGGGCAATCTAAATCATCTCCCGACTATAGTCTGGTAAAACTACAATGAGTAGATGAGAAATTATTAACCAGAAATCGATTTGTTGAGATAGAGGTGGAAGTAGCGAGACAGGAAACCAGAGAAAAATAGACAAAACATTATTGCTCTCATTAACATAATTGATCTTCCCATACCATGATCTTAATATCTGTTATTTTATTGAAGGTGATGGAGAAATAAGAAAGCAGTCTATACCATCGAAGCTTCAGGTTGAGAGTTTATAAACGTAATGATTTAAACAAATATATATTAAGTAAACTTGGTATGTGAAAATGAGGCAATTATATTACCTTAAGTGAAGTTAAAGATCATTGTGTTTAGTCATCAGCGTCCTGTCGTTATGTACCTTTGATCTTTACTGTGTGGTGATGAGGAACTTGTCTTGGACCTCCTGTACCTTTGTTGAGTCCTTGTTCCACTTGTCTAATACTAAACTCCTGTACCTTTGTTGACTTCCTCCAGACTACACAACAAACCATATCCTACTTATAAACGAAAAACAAAAAGGACCTACATCGAGTTAGCCCAAAAGATATAAACAAATAGGTATTACTTATAAAAAAAAACTAATTATTTTAATACATCAAGACACATCAACTCATAAGACCCTAAAACAACGATCACAAAGTTAGTTTTTACAACAGACAACAACAATGAAAGATGAAAGAACTATGTTTCTTTCTAAAACAATTTGATTTTTACGGGGTCATTATATACTGAGGGGCGCGAGGACTTTATCCTGCCAGAGCCGACCGGGTTAAAACACGCCCACCCAAGACGTATGTACTTCATTAGCGATAAAATTTCCTAATTGGATTTTAATAGATACCTACCCAATGAAGAGTAATGGAATTCTCTTTAGTATCATCCTTTTTTTTCTTTTTCTTCAAATTTCGATATTATCTTTAAGTTGCAGAAAATGTAATGCAGAATAAAGGAATTTTATTAATATGTTCATACCTTTCTCTTTAGTGACTTTTAACAATACATAAAAGGATTATAAATGAAGTTCAGTATAATAATTTTGATATATTTTTTTTAAGTATTTTTCTTAAAGTTTGAATAATACGTAATTTTATATTTGTAAATTCTGACACAGTTATGAAAAAAATTTATGGCCAGTAAACAAAATTAATTTGGTAATTAGAATACTTAATATAATTTTAGTATCAATAAATCACAGATATCTCTATGAACACTAATTACTACTTACTGAGTAATATGATCATATCCTTTCCAAACACTGATGTTATCTTCAATGTACACAAAATTTACTTATTGAAGAACATGGAAATCTAATTGGCTTATAACACCATTTTAATGAGGTTCAGTACTAACTCTGAATTATGTGAAATAAACTGAGTAACGAATAATCACATGCACCTAACATACAACACTATTATCATGAGTTTTAATACAATCTTGAACAACAAAATGCAAGATAATACAACAAATACAATAAAAACAATATTAACGAGTACAAAAAAAAAATAAAAAAATAAAATAATAATAATAATAATAATAATAATAATAATAATAATAATAATAATAATAGTACCACCGCCTACCCACATTACATATAAAGGTATGCAACCACGCTTACCGCTAACTACGGCCGCGTGAACACCAATTCCATCACAGCTCAGGTATTAATGCCGAACCTTCATTAGCTTAGTAAATCTTGTGGATATAATTAGTGTATGAATAATCAAGTTACTTTTGTCCTTAATGTTCACTAATTACAAAATTATTGTTAATTACAGGGGGCGTATATCTGAGCTGTTCCTTACCCCGCCTCCTCTACTCTTTTATTATCACTCTTTATCTCTCTAGTTCTCTTTATTCGTCGCATTATTTCTTCTCTTATATCTGTATTATCTCCTGGTTATGTTGTTTCTTTTTGTTTTCTCTTGTTGTTATCTCTCAGTTTATCTAGTTAGGTTATTTGTTTCATTGTTATTTTCTTTGTTATATCTCTCTCATTTCTTTCTCCTTCTGTTATTTCTTTTATCTCTTTCTCTTCTTGTCTCTTATTGTCTCTGTTTGTCTTCTTCGTGTTATGTCTTTCTCTTTTAAATCTATCTTATCTCCTTCTTTATCTTTCACGTTCTTTGGTTCTCCTACGTGTTCTCCTATTTTATGTTTATCTCTCCTAGTTCTTCATTCTCCTTCTGCTATCTTTCATTATCTCTGGTTCCCCTATTTACATCTTTGTTTTGTGTCCATTAATCTCTTTCTCTCCTGTGTTAATCTTCCCTTCTCCTTTGATTTCCTTACATTTTTCATCGTCTAAGCCCAATTTCTCTCTCTTCGTCTCTCTCTATCTCCATTTTCTCTATATCTCGCTCTCTCTACCTCTATTTTCTGTCCTTTTCTTTCTCTATGTCTAATTTTTCCCTCTCTCTATCTCTATTTTTACTTTCTCTCTCGCTCTCTGTCTCTCTTTAATTTGTTCTCTCTGTCTCTCTCTCAACTCTTTATCTCCTTTTCTCCTTTTCTCCCCTAATTCTCCTTTTAGTCTCCCGTTCTCCCTGAATCCTCTTCCTAACGCCATTTTTTAATTGGACTCCATTTCGTAAACTCCCTTTTTTTCCTGAAATGACCAAATGACCTTTTAACATCCCTTGATATTCCTCTCCCTTGAATCTCCATAAAATCCTCCTCTCTACGCCCTTAACTTCCCTCTTCATCTCTCAACACCCTTTTAGCTCCTCCCTTTCTTAAACACTACTCATTAATCTCCCTCTCTTAATATCTTCATCACCCTCGCTATCAATCGTCAATCCTCCGCCCCCCCACCCCTCCCTTCCCCCTACTCATCTCTATTCAACTCTTCTCAATCCACCCTTCGTCCATTACTCATCCATCCTGAACCTTCATCACCCCCCTTACCACCCCTTATTAGTAAGTGTGAGTAAGGGAGTAAGGGTAGAGGGTAGGAGGTAGGGGGTAGGAGGTAGGGGGTAGGAGGTAGGGGGTAGGAGGTAGAGGGTAGGGGCTTAGGTTGTTTGAGGGTCGTTCATCACCTCTTGCCATCACTACTGTTATCTGCTACCGCCTTCCACCACTTGCATCTCCACCCATCCCTCCAGCGGTGGCACTGGGCGATGGGTTTAGGGGGAAGAGAAAGGGGATTAGGGGCAAGAGGAAAGGGGCTACGGTGTTGGATGACGAAATGTAGTAAGGGTAAGGGAAGGGGTAGGAGATGGGAGTGAAGATGGGGGAGGAAAACTTAATGGGGATGAAGTAGGAGGAAAGTAAAGATGGGGAGGAAGAAAATGGGAGAATAAAGGAGAGTAAGGTCCTAGAATATGAGGAGAAGGAGGAAGAGAAGGAGAAGACATTGGATTCAGTGTTTCCTAGTTTCTTTCTTATGATTTTTGTTCTCCCTCACGAAATATGTATTTTATAATATATCAAAGTATGAAAAAGTTACTTAGATATTTTCCTCTTTGGTTCCCTCAAAGTATTACATCATAAGCAAAAATAAAGAAAGTAAATCATATAAATTTCATTGAGTTTATTTATTATATTTAGTAATGTATAAAAGTAACAACTACTTAAATACAGTTCTTTCAAATACACAAAAGTGAAGAAAACAAAAGTTAGTGAAATATACTTGATTTCCTTGAGGTGATTTCTTATACACAAAATTAAAAATAAAACAAAACACTTAGACGTATTTCATTAATGTTCTCAAGGTATCGCCAGGTGAAAGTGATTAATTAACAGAAACATTAAATTAAAATGACGTAAGAGTCCACAATACCACCATCTTAAGATTCACCCCGAGTCATGAACAACCAGGCAGGTAATAATCCTCTCTGACATTGTTTAATTGTGTGCTTCTTGTTAGTGAAGACCAAAACAACCATTGTAAACTTACTGTCAAAATTCCCTCTATATTTATGGTCCAAACTCCCTGGACACTTGGTTATATCCGGGATCTTCTTATGGCTCGTATATGTGATGCCTTATAGCTGGTAAACGCTGACCTTTCTTTATAAATTATATCAGAATTACAACATGGAAAAATTCGATAATATAAAGAAAAAAATAATAAGTAAATAGATTCTAAAATCGTATAATTCCTCTTACTTATATAACCATTAAGTAGATTTCAAATACTGCCGCAAGTGCCCCGTGAATTTTGACCATAACTGTACTACATAAAGGGATTACTGTACTGGGTTTCATCTTACAGTATATCATGGGAGAGTTTCAAAAAATATTTGTATTTTTTTTTCCTTTTATTCGTTTGACTATTTCACTGGTTATCAACAGTGAGTCTCTGCAGGTAATGTTAGCACCTTTCCACAGTAAGGTAAAAGTGTGTCGTGTCGTGGTTCACCTGTCTCATAACTTGTGAATATTATGGATGGTTCATTACCTAACAAATACTGTGCTTATAGGTAAATAATAATTTGTTTACCGCTTGATGTTTTTATCACCACGGGAAACGAAGGATTCTATAGATATATTACATGCTTCTAAAACACAAGAAGAAAATTATACGCCCCTCCAAAATCTCCAGAAAATAAAATCTCCGACGATAATTTCCAACACGTGATAGATAGAAATAACCGGAAGGATATGAAAGTCTCCCTTACTATTAAAAAGACCATTTCATTATTAATCTCGTGATAAGTTTGTAAACAAGAGACGGCTGAAGGAGCCTCACATAAACAAGGGAGTGTAAACACCTTGGTTAGGACGACCTCGGGAGGCTACGGAGGTTCCCAAAGCTAAGGGTCTTCTCATGCATACTAAGTACGACCGATTCGTCTTCCCGCTGCAGATATATGGTCGTCCATGTAAGTACGGGCGAATGTGTGTCTGCGTATACATACCATGGATATGGGAGAGATGTGCGTAGGTGTGGTGATTGATATACACAGGTGCGTATTAAAATGAAACACCTATACATAAGACGTATTAAAGAGACGCTTATCAGTTTCTTTATGTAGATGTGTTTGATATTACACACGTGAGGATGTGTAATATGGGGAGGAGTTGGTGTAAGGGAAGATATACATCACCTCAGTTAACGTAAGTTAGTTTCGTGTTAGGTTAATTTTAGATGTTTCTTCCTCTGTGTTTACATAGATACGTGTATGGAGAAATGAGTAGATATGAAGATAAGTATGAGCTTATTTTGAATGTTTACATTTAACTATACAGACTAAATATATGAGAATACATGGACCAACATATGAAAATCTGTCTTATACAATAATATATGGAATATACGTAAGTACATGCAGATATAAGAATGCATACACTTACTACTAAGTAACAGTGTACATTAGTACACTAATCTGCTTCAAAATACGGAAGTATATAAGTTACCTATTAAAGCTATGACTTAATAATTTCAATGATTGATGTTAAGCACAATAATTCACTTATAAAATTTACAAGTTGAGACATGCGTATTGAAATATAAATGAAGTCTGATTTAGAATACAAATAAAGTAAAGATAAAATAAAACAATAAGATACCTGTGTTACTATCATTGCGTTGAATACATAAGTAACAGGACCTACACAGAAGTAAGGTAACACCTGCTGAATAACATTTATTATCGGTTGTAAATCTCGTCACTAAACAGACAGTTATGACCTGATTCACGTAAACACCAGAGCCACTATACAACACTAGTATATACTTCCGTCTATACAACCCCTTAAGTACACAAGTACACAATAGTATCAGGTGACCATCTCAACTGGGGATAGTGCAGAACTTCCTGACAGCACACACACACACACACACACACACACACACACACACACACACACACACCAGCATCACGTCTCACCGCTGGAGGGCGACAACAACAACAAAAGACTCGTGTCGGACATTCATCATATTCTCACTGGCGGGAGAGATTGAGTCAGTCCATGACACGTCCACGATGGATGGTGGATCTGCTGCTGCTGGCAAAATAGTTCCTGTTTTTCCTGTTATTTACTTTGTATGCCTGTTGCTGGGGCTGTGATGGTTGTTGTTGTTGCTATTTTCAAATATGTACAAGTATCTGCTTCAGTTAATTGAGAACTTGTGTTAATTGTTATACCTGTAGTGGTGGATGTTACTTGCTCCGGCACCACTATTACAGAAGCTTTTCCTTTTACCACGGAGAGAAACTACTGATGATGTCTCCATTTACAGTTATGTCAAATGAGATGCAACTCCTTATCTATGACATTGCAATTGGCTAATTATGAAGCCTCTCTCTCGACGACCCTCTTAATGGAGAAAGTAAATTACCCACTTTTGGATCCCATTATGTGTAATCATCTTCATCAGTCCTTCAAGATGCGTCAATCCAGAGACGAACACAACCTGGGTGAAAAATTCTAACATCAATCTGTGTTGGGGAGATATCAGAAAGTCATCAAGGCGTTGCGTTGATATTTTTCATGTCAAAAAAAAAAATTCCTATAGGTTTTGCTCCCTCGGTCGTCATCCATCTCTCTTGAAGGTGTTTCAGAATGGTCTTGTAGTATCGTTACATTAACAGCCGTAAATATACTTTTTCATCATTTTATTTTCACTATTCTTTTTAAATGACTGTGATACGAAACGCGCTGTGAAGCCGTTGGTGGCAAGAAAAATAAAGAATTTTTAAGTAAATGTCACACAGTGTGTATAGTTTAGCCAGACAAGAAGAATTTAGATTGAAGGATTTACATCAAGTGTTCCTCCTAAACACGTCGACGTTGAAGCTGGTGATACCATCTTCCTCACTACCGCCCGTGGAGACCTTTACTGTCTGGGGCCCGACACAGCCTTCTATAGGCCTATACACCCACAGTGATTTGTTGTGACAACACTAAACATAAAACAGGAAAACAATTATCTACACTGTACTGTATGTAATATTTCAAGATAGATGTCAGTTAACGAATGTGTAATGTGTCAGTATTGCCAGTCACTGTTATAATATATATGACTTTCACTGTTCAATGTATTTTTTTATCGTAAATAGTTTGGTGTTATTTTCTTCTGCATTATTGTTCACCACGTGATTTGAAGGAAGTTTAGCAGGATATTTGCTCCACGACACACAGTTACTCTGTTGGATCAGCTGAGCCCAAATTGATAGCTTCAGAGGAGCCTCCGTCCACCTTCAGGTTGGCTGGTCATAGACTATTAATGAACAGTGAAAAAAAAGAGTCTCGGTAATAACCAACATTATCCGTAGTTATCAGTCAGCGATATATTATATGACCACTCGTAAACTTTGACTAAAATATTATATTTTCTTTTTATATGCATGATATTTTGTAAAAATTTCACCATACAATTATTTCCGGAAAAAATAGACTTCCAAGAAAAACCCAAAACCTTAATATGAGTCAAGAAAAAAGCCTAATTGACAAATTTAACATAAATTATCAGTAAATATATAATACATAGTCTGCTCTCACTGAATTTCTATTTTAGTTACAACTCCTGAATATATTTTGATAAATGAAATAATAAACGTAAACATTACTCCAAAGGGTAGAACTATAAACCAGACAACACACTATTGTTCTCAACTGTAAAAAAAAAATGTATTAAGAAAAAAAAAAAAAGCAATAAGAAATGTAATAACAAAACGTAAAGGTGATATTATTAATTCCAAGCTGAAGGAACTATCAAAATTTTCAGACATATTTATTTTTTTTTAATTACGCAACTGTGGACGAACACTAAAAATATATAATAATCTGTACATTTGTCTTTGTCAGGCTGTGCAATACACTGAGTCAAATCTGTGCACGATTCATTTAGTTTTGGCCATCCCGAGTGAGATTAATTAATTTTGGCGAGTTTGTTGTGTGCGTGTGTGTGTACGTGTGTGTGTGTGTGTACTTGTGTGTGTGTGTGTGTGTGTGTGTGTGTGTGTGTGTGTGTGTGTGTGTTTGGGTCGGTCCTGACAGGTACAAAAGGTAAGGCACGCCCTCCACCACGCCACTAATTGGTGTTAAAACTGTCAAGGTGACCAGTAAATAATATTATACACTGGTAATACTGTCGCCAACGCCCCTGCTGGTTATATATGATGGTGACTGTGTGATAGAGGGATGATTTTCTAATAGGTTAACATTAACTTGTGTATGTTCTACTCCCACTTATAATGATTAATCCTGTTTATTTTCATTTCATTATTATGTGTCGTGTATTTCAGTGTTTATTAGTTTATGTGTGTGTGTGTGTGTGTGTGTGTGTGTGTGTGTGTGTGTGTGTGTGTGTGTGTGTGTGTGTGTGTGTTATTAACCTGCCAAGCTCTGTAATTCCTAAAATTTATATGCATTTTGTGTTATAAACTATAACCAAACTTCTTGAATTGTTTCTGTATTTATATTAATATTGATAAGACGAGACACAGCAGCAGTGAAGGAGGTGTGGAACAGCATCATGGTCGGCGCCTGTGTGTTAAAACACACCTAAGCATTAATACAGACTATGAGGTTATTTACTGTTAAAAACTGAAAAATTTAACTTAACACAGATTTATTAAACAAAAATATTTGGAATATAAACTTAAAAAAAAGAGGCAAATAGGACATATCTGTGGGCGGGATTGAACCAGGAACAAGCAGGACCTCGATGGTCAACCCCACAGTGTGGCCACAGTGTCTCTGATATAAACTTGGTAAGGTCCTTATATATTACAGATTCACTTCTCTGAATGCACAATATTTGATCCTCTAAAACAAACACACACACACACACACACACACACACACACATTTAATGGCAATTTTATAACTTTTTCCAAATAATGTAAAATGACCTAAAAGGAAATCACTAATAATCGTATTTTCAAGATATAACACAAAGACTTAGGAATATCTCATGAACTAACCTCCCTGTGGCATTAACCTAGAATTTGGAAATATAATCTTTTCTCTAACCCTTTCAGTGCTGGAAAAAAAGAATCGTCTAGAGGAAGCTAACATAAAAATCTTAACGTGTCGACAGCACTGAAGAGGTTAAGTGAGATGGTTGAGCAAAATGGAGATGCCAACGACCCACACAAACTAACTTAGAACAAATTTAACTCTCCATGGTTAACTATCACACAGTTACACGAGGTACAACACATAGTGCGAGAGTAACGTAACACACACACTTACCTGATAGTTAACTGGGTGATGAGAGGCTAGACAGACATACTACCCTCGCACCAGTCAGCCAGTCACTGTTTAGGGGAGAGAGAGAGAGAGAGAGAGAGAGAGAGAGAGAGAGAGAGAGAGGTAATTTAGATGCTGAGATGATTCTTGTTACTTGTTTATCTGACTTGATGATCTGTTGTGTTTTAATGGGCAGCGATCATCTAGAATAATTAACACCTGGAGTTATTATATCATTTATTTCTTTGTCAATCTTACACTGGGTAATAATTCAGAGAACTTAAATAGACAAAGTCCTTACGGTAATTAGCCTACATTAAGAAACTGAGGTCAACGTGGCAATTAATAATATGGGAAAAATCAAAGACGTTTATTAAAATTTCCATATCAATTCAATATATAAAATTTAAGGTAAGGGTATTTTTTTTCGATGACCCAGTTTATATAATATAGAGGAATATAGATGTGAATTTCCTTTATCACAACACTGATTGCATTTTAGAGTATCGTAACTTGGATCATTACGACTAGGTGATTCTTCTTCAGCTTTCTTGAGTCATAGACAAACTGTAGGTTGTGAAATTCATGCCAGCCTTTCCTCCCCCAGCACGGCCTCGCCAACACTGATGTATTTACTCAATAGGTGATTGGTTCAGTTCCTGTCACGACTCTTGGTGTTTCCCGGGTCCCAGGTGAGAACCACAGTGTAATTTGTTGTTTGTTCTCTCACCTGGCTGGCTGTACCGTCTCGCCCATTGTTTAGTGTTCATCTTAATAGAGTCATCTACATAACTAGTGAAGGTGTGATCTATCCTATGAGACAGCTTACTACGAGCCAGAAACAGTGATGAGACATACACAGTGTTTCTGGTGTTTGTGTCAACAGAGAACTTCTCACTACATGTTTACAAAACATTACCAAGGTAACAACAGCAGCTGGACCGGTTTTCACGAGTCATTGCCATTAGATTGTGGTTTAGACTAATTATTCGCTTCAGTAGGATGAGGTGTATTTCAACAGGGTTTTTATTTTCATATCTCACATACTGATTTGTATAATATATCTTTCATTTTAATTCAGGATCTCAGCTGCTTGCATGACAGCCTTTTAAGGGTCTGTGGCATTATTGGTAATAGTGGGTAACACGTTGTTTTCCCAGTGTAGCTTGTACCAGATAATGGAACAATCTGATCTGAGGGACAAAAAATGCTCTGTAAAGTTCACACACCCTAACTGGCAAAATTAAAAGGAGTAGTCACATATAAATATCAGTGGAGATAGTTGTGATGGTGGTAGTGGTGTGGTAGTAGTAGTGATGTGGTGGTAGCAGTGGTGGTGGTAGTGGTGGTGTTGATGGGTGTGTTGAAGGTGGTGATGGTGGTGTACACAAGAGTGGCAGAGTCAACACACACGAGTCAGCTGCTGTACCGGTAGTGGTTCTTACACCATCGGAATTATCTCGACTCATCATCCACAACAATACCGCACTGGTGAGTTCAGATTAACATCACATAAATCCTTCATCTCTACCAGTTTTTAACAGTTAAATCTACCATTATAATTAACACTATGTACTAAAATAATTCATCATTGCAACGCTTGGTAAGTTAAAATCTTGATCAATCATAAAAAAAACGTGGTTTAACTTCATCTAGTATAAAATAGTTATTACATTATCAACCAATCATTCACTCTGGTAGCTAACCCTCGACCACTACACCTCTAGTAACTACATCATGACTAATCACTGAAATTTCTCAACGTGTCTGTCCATCACCAATGTCACTCTACTTAACATACCCCCCAAAAAAATCAACTTATGATATAGGTTGGAAAATAGATTAACAAGGAAGATAGCAAGTAATTAGATGCATGGATACAGGTGAGAAAAAAATATTATATGATATGAAAACCAAAGTATTATAGGACGATAACATTTGGGAATACGATCAGTAAAGTTAATTTTTTTTTAATAAACACCTGGGTGTGAATGGGAGTAATCTACAGGAGCTTAAAGTAAACTTCCCAAATATTTCAACAGGTAAAATTTGCATATCGAAGGGATTGCTGGATAATGTTGAGTTAAGGTGAGTTTTATAAATGGTGATTACCACAACACCTGATACAACTAAGGCTTGAATTTATCAGATGTTGCTTTTTGTTGTTGTTGAAAACCTTGATTACAATAACAAACCTCCTGAGTAGAGTGAATACGATATCTTAACACCTTAAGTACGACACCCTTAACACTTTGACTATGATAACACCTGATGTGATATCTTTAACACCATGTATAAGATAACTTAACTTCTCTATATACCCTATTATTATACTGAAGGACTATAAGTCATCGTACTCAAAGGGTTCAAGATATCATGTTCATGGAATTGAATTAATGTACTCAAGGGGTTAAGTTATCGTACTCAAAGGGTTATCATTGTACTCTAATGGTTACGTCATCGTACTCAAGGAGTGACAGAAAAAAATGAGAGGAAAATATAATAAAGATATGAGAAGGAAAAGGACGAATAACCAGAAGAGAGAGAGTTACTGCCACATAAAAACATTAACCTAGAATAGCTTTTCGAAACAACACACAATGTAACGGGTTCACTGGACCGTGTTTTTCCATTCATTAATACCAGGCGTGGTTAGGAGTTAATAAGGGTACAGGAACGAGTTTTTCACTACTCACAAACAAGACGAGTTTTTGGATATTTTCACTCTCTAATAAACTACGACTGGCTTGCCTCGTGCGATATGTAGAATGTATGTGAACAGAAAGCATAGAGAGAAAGAGAGAGAGAGAGAGATAATTTAGGTAAACGTAATGAAAAACACTTATGAACGAAACAGATTTGAAATGTGACGAAATTACTTAAATATTCTGATATTGACAAATACAGAAATGGTTAAGTAAAAAAAATAAATTCAAGAACACCGATATTATTATTATTTTAGTTTTACCAAATTAGGAATGAAGCTAATCTTTCGTTTCATGATGCTGGCAAAAATGAGGAAATTTTGTAATACAGTATCTGTAATAAGTTAGATGACTAGTTAAAGGCGAACTGCAGGGAGAGGAGGAACCTTTTGATGTCACAGAGAAGTAAAAAAAAAATGTTCTTGGTGAGCATTCATAGCTTTAAAGGGCATATAACTGGTGAACTGTGAGAGTGGACCAACACTAAATTGTACTCTCATGGTGGTCTACGTCCCGGGAATATTGTGTGACTAATTCCACATGCCATGAACGGTTTTATATGTAAGGAACCTTCATACCAAAAATTATCCTGCAATAACGTATTCATTTTTTTCTATTTATCTTACTTCTCATTTTTTCCATTATCATTTATGTTTATCTATTTAATTTTTTTTTTTTATTGTCATTTATACGTATTTATTTGTCTAACTTTCACTGGGTTTTACCTTTATTATTTAAGATCAACTGGACCATATATTAGACTATTCCAGTTTCCTCTCCTAAATGTAGTTCTTCACGAAAACAACCAACATTTCTAAGAAGCAACAGAGAAACAAACTCAAACCAAAATCATCCCCTTAACATCTTACAGAGAGAGGATTAACAGAACTAACAAACATATCACATCAAAGAAAGCATATCTAAAAGATTAACATATTCAACATATTACGAATAATAAAATGTTAATATCACCGAAAAAAATTCCTTGAAAATACGAGTGTTGAAGTGATTCTATAATACAACATAAATACTCTTTCTCACTTAACTATTTCTCATCTATAAACACCAACATACAAATTACTCTGTTCTTACGGTGCATCTTGACGTCAGCTGTAGCAACGAGAAGTAGAGTTGGTGCCGGTCATTTTTCATGTGTGACCGTGTGGGTGTTGGGTGTATAAGATGGTGTCGCCTGAAGGGATTACTTGAGTGTAGATGGTCAGGGTGGAGAATGAGGGTGGGAGGGGGAGGTGTATGTTTGGTTTAGGTTATGGGATGGTTGGAGGAGAACTTATTGTATAACCTCTCTCTCTCTCTCTCTCTCTCTCTCTCTCTCTCTCTCTCTGTTTTTCCCCCTCTCTCTCTCTCTGTATGTCTTACTCTCTTTCGGTTTCTCTCCCTCATTCTCTCTTCCTCTCTCTCCCTCGACGTAAGAATTCCTGTGTGAGCATGCGTGTACGTGTGTGTCATTTTGAATGTGTGTGTGTGTGTGTGTGTGTGTGTGTGTGTGTGTGTGTGTGCGTGTACGAGTGAATGCAACTTTATGATGTTCATTCTTAAACTATATCCACCTTTAGGGTCTCCACAACTTTGTTAAGTCTTTATCAAACTCGTTAGTGCTAAGGTTATCAACAGTTAGAAACAAAAGTCACTGTATTAGTGCGCTCTTTGAACAAAACATATGTAAGGTAATTATAGCATAAGGTCGATATATAAATATTTACTTCAGTTATAGAAGAAATCGTCTCAGTTCCCTCCACATTCGAACCCGAGAACTACATTACTAACGCCATCTATGAGTACACTCGAGAGCTAAGGAGTAAGTAGCGTTCTCTAAGGCCTTGAGAAATGTGTTGTGGACCTCCTCCGCCCCCCTGCCCGACCCCTGACCCAGGAGTAGTAGTGTGTGTTGTGTTAGTCGGATTTAGAGTCACGAGTTCAGAGTTCCCTCCTTTTTTATCTGGTTGGCTGTTAGAAAAGACAAAAGTAACGTGGAGGTAACTTCCCCTATTGAACGAGGCACGATATTCAAAACCGATATTTTATCATCTGCCTATACCAAAGATTACTGAATAATACGCTCATTATATTGTACAGCGCAGTTAGAATATTCACGCATCGTTTGACCTGCCATCTCTAAAGTATTCGTATAGCTCTGAGGAGGAAAACAATATCTTTTAATTCTATAAGAGTAACAACCATCGGGTAAAATATGTATAAAAACAACGCCTTTTTTTTTTGTCTTGTTGAGCTAATTTATAGTCTTCGAGGTGTTGGTTATGTCTTCTGAAAATAATAATTCCTGCTGCTTGTGTATCCTTCCTTGTTGGGGGTTTTATGAGATATTAACTACCTTGTTGGTCACTTCCGACTTCTTGTTTGCACGTGTGTTTGCATAATATTAAGTGAGCGATTTGCAATAAAGAAATAGAACTGGTAGGGTCTTTGGGCTTACACTGTAGAGCTAAATAAGCCCATTGGTATTCAGGGCGGTGAGGTCACATGCTCGGATGGTCTCCAGCCTCTCAATTTTACAATCCATTTTTATTGAGCTGATGCTATAAAATTTGGTTATTGACTTTTCATAGCCATATGAGAGAGTTTCTATTGAAAAAAAGAAGCGCGGGGGGGGGGGGGTCATTTTCTCTCCTTAAACGAGATATTTTTTGAAGAAACTTTCACACTTTTTTTTCCTCTTACTAACCTATAATATCGATGGGTAGGCAAAGCGATCACCTCAACCTGTTTCCTTGTTTGTCTGTATGTCGTAAATAAAGACTATAAGATTACCAGTTTATTTAATTTATTTCCCCACAAGTGTACCCTGATATAATTATATCCTCAACAGGGGGTTAATTTTGTGCTCTGTGTCAAAGGTCATTTATTAATTTGGTTCTTCTCAGGACGTCTGGGTGGGTCGGGGTCATGTTACGCCCATCATACGACCAAGATGTGAAATTTACACTGATTATTGTGGTCGCTGGTGCCGGGGTGCTGACACTGATCCTCCGGTGTGTGGTGGTGAGGCTTTGAGCTTAACCCCTTGAGCATGATGCCCCAGCCCCCCTTAACTCTGGAGCATGATGCCCCAACCCCCCTTAACCTTTGAGCATGATGCCCCAGCCCCCTGAGCATGATGCTCCCTCCTTAACCCCTTGGGCATGATGCCCCAGCCTCCCTAACCCTTGAGCATGATGCAGCCCCCTTAACCCGGGCATGATGCCCCAGCCCCTTAACCCTTGAGCCCCCCTTAACCTGGAGCATGATGCCCCAACCCCCCTTAACCCTTGAGCATGATGCCCCAGCCCCCCTTAACCATGGAGAATGATACCCCAACCCCTTTATCCCTTTGAGTATGATGTCAACACCTTTGACCCTTAGAGTATGATGCTAAACCCCTTAATACAGTGACTAACCCATTGAATACAATATCTTAACCCTTTAAGCACGATAATAACCTCTTGAGTACATCGTAATTATTTGAGTAGGGTGATAATCCCTTGAATAATATTACTTAATTCCGTAAGTACGATGTTTTATGCCTTTGAAAATTATGACTTTGTACTCAGGTGGCTGAATGATAGGTTGAGTTGGCGTGGGACCCCTATAGTGTTGACGGGTACTGAGATCTTCCTAGTTATTAATTATTCACAAAATCGACGACCTCTAAATAATCTACCTATCTTATTCTAAGTTCCTCTTCCTCTCTAATCATTGTCTGTGTTTTTCTAGCACTTCCTCTCCTCCTCTTCACCTCCTTTGTACTACCCTCTCTCATTACCTCCATTGATTTTCACGTTCTTCTTTTCTCTTAGTCTTATCTCTCTCTCTCTCTCTCTCTCTCTCTCTCTCTCTCTCTCTCTCTCTCTCTCGGCAGCTGGTCACGGCAGGCAGCCCAGTGTTTTATCGCCGCCTCATTATCATCACCGTGTAACCCTCGCATTTGGAGTTAATTACCCACTTAACTGAGTATTTTTCACGTCTTGGAGGATGATAACCTTGGTGTAACTCCAGCGAGGGCAATGATAACACTAAGACCGCGGATCCAAAGTAGAGTAATGAATTAAACACAAGAAGGATAATCGTAAAGTGAATACCATCTTTTTCCTATGATCTGATTTAAATTTAAGTTTTAGTAAATATTTATAGAAAAATTATTGCGTTTTTTAATGGTGATGAATTGAAATAAACTAACATAGGACATAATTATAAAATCACAGGAAGAATGAAATTAAAGCAATTACCAATTTTTTTCCAGTGACCAGATTTTGTTGTGTGATTAAGAATATATGAAAATATCAGCATCCTAACGTTGTATTTTTTATAGTGAAAAATAAGTTAAGAAATTATTAAGAAATTAAAATATTCTAAGATAAAATTTTAAAGAAATCGAAATTTAAGTTGTTCTTCCACATTCAGATAGACAAGAGAACCTCTTTTATCTTTTATTATCGTTAACAAAAGGCAAGTTATAATATTTGGGTTACTAAGAGAAATATGGTCATTTTTATTTATCCACGAGGTGTAAACAAGGTAAACATTAACACTAAAATGATGACGACTTTATACAACGGCCGACAAATTACACAATGTTTTAGAGACACGAGTCAACGTAAACTACTAAGGGAAGTTTCTCACTATTTACAGCAAACACTCTTGGCTCCCTATTATGGCTCTAACTTATTCACTTTGGTGTTTTTTTCTGCGGGTAAAGTGGCGCTCATCCCGCCTCGGCCTCACGTGTTCGAGATTACATTGTCTCTGAAGAAGCTGCAGCCGCTTATATAAACATGGACACTGTCGCCTCATAAATCAAATTTAAAACCAAGTTTATTGTTCTGGCAACGGTGTTCACAAAGTCCAAGATTTATCGATTGGACGTAAAAAATCATTCTTAGTCATAAAAGACAGAGGGTGATAGTGGTGACTGCAGCTGATAAAAACAATGATGAATTACATGCATGAAAAATAGTTACCACAGCCAAATTCAGTACCGCCTAGCGCTTCCCTCCTTCATCCTGCTCGACACAAAACGATACCACTTCCAACACCTGCTCTCACACACTGTCCGTCTCTAACTCTAACAGCGTTCATAAAGAACTCTTAATAAGATACTGAGACAGGTGTTGTGACAGCCAGGAGCACCTACCAACAGCTCACCAACACCTGAGATAGTTTATAGTCACCAGTAGTTTGTATACAACAGGTGGTGCTTTGCCTCCACGAGTAGAGGCACTTTGCACTTGGTGATAGTGTCTTCAAGCACCCTTCAGGAGATGGCCTTAACAATGCGCCTTTTGTGAGCACTATCTAGACGACGGAGCCTTGACGGTCCTCCTTATGAGCAGTTTAATGCACCTCCGGGACCAAATTGGAATAATCAGTGCGGAATAAATTTGCAGTAAATAAAGGATCGAGATGAGCATGTGTGATTTGTGCTTTAGGAGTTATATATTAAGGTGACTGTAGAGAGGTGTTGGTGGAATGTCCTGATAGCCGAGAATTCTATGACCATCTCAACAATGGCGCCTTTTGAACTAGAAGCAATTTTGATAATAAATGCTCTGCCATTTTTCTGAAGGCGATTATAAATGTATATTCTTGTTTTTTTGTTTTACTTAATCCATTGTGGAGAATGGAGGTGCTGCCATAAACCATACTGTAAGAGGTGACCACTCAACTTTAGACCACCACAAAAACAACTTAGTGGATAATAATTTACTCGAGGTGGAAAATAACAACATCTTGGTGTTTACTTACTATGAACCATGACGGAGATTTAGAGAGAGAAAAAAATGTTTTCCTAAACCACGGCTTCAGCTCGATGAAACTACCACGAAATCAAAAACAGTTTCTTCAGGTTTACTTCTAAATAAAAGTGATACAATGTTTCTCATATTTTGATAGACGAACATACAAAGCGATATTTTTTAAGTTTATTTAATTTCCTGTAATGTAAATTGATTAAGTAGATTATTAATAATAAAATGAAACACATTGTTATCCAGCTTTGAGATAATGTCCCTGAGCGACTGACAACTCTGGGAGCCATAAAATGTGTTTGTCGGGGAGCTACGGGGTGACCAGCATGATTGGATCCGACGACCCATAACTCAGGCCGGGTGGCGGAGGGTCAGCCCACCCCAGGGGGAGGTGGACAGGAGAAAGCCTGCGAGGGCACCATCAGCGTACCCACCATCACGGAGCTCGCGGTCTACTGTTGATGTTATTGCTGTTGTTGTTGTAGTTATTATGTTGTTATTGTTGTTGTTGTTGTTGTTGTTGTTGTTGCTGTTATTACTGCGGTTCAAACTGTTGTTAATGTCACTCCTGCTGTTGCTGTTACCTTTAGTGGTGTTGATGTTATTTTTATTGCTGCTGCTGCAGGTGTTTTTATTACTCTTTGTTACTTTAATCAAGGTTGTTACTGCTACTTTTAATGTTGCTGCTATATTTATGGTTCCGGCTGCTACTTTTAGTGTCGTTGCTGCTACTTTTACTGATGTTACTGCTACTATTACTACTGGTGGTTCCGGCTATCAGCACTATCTGTGGCTCCTCTTCCTGTTGCAACTTCTACTGGCTGAGACTGTTGCTCCTGCTGTTCCTGCTGGTACTGCTGCTGATGATTTTGAAGATACTGATGACATGTATGCAGCATCTACTGACTCTGCTTATGTTATTGTTGGTTTTAATGATAAGAGATGGTATAAGTATATGCAAACCTTCTACTGCTGCTGTTAAATGCTGCTGTTTCTGCTGCTGATGGTAATAGTGACAGTTGGTTCTCAGTTCTATATCACGACGGTTCATTGGCAGGAAGGCTTGGTGATTAAAGGGCTCGTTGGTGGGGAGGTTTTAGTACTGAAGTTCGTTGGTTTCGAAGGTTTTATTGATCCGAAGGTTCATTGATCCGGAGGTTTCATTGGTCCGAAGGTTTCATTGGTCCGATGGTTTAATTGGTCCGATGGTTTCATTGGTCCGAAGGTTTCATTGATCCGAAGGTTTCATTGGTCCGAAGGTTTCATTGGTCCGAAGGTTTCATTGATCCGAAGGTTTCATTGGTCCGAAGGTTTCATTAGTCCGAAGGTTTCATTAATCCGAAGGTTTCATTAGTCCGAAGGTTTCATTAATTCGAAGGCTTCATTGATTCGAAGGTTTCACTGATTCGAAGGTTCATTGTTCGATGGTTCATTGATCATAAGAGCCAAAAAATTCCTCTTAAAAGAGTCAAATCTACGGCATAATCATCTTCCCTGTCCATAGTAATCAGCCTTCAGTGTCTCTTGTGTCGATATGCGAAGAGAAAGAGAAACTAAAAAATGGGAAAAATGTGGCAAATTGGAGAAGCAACACCCCCATACATCATGCCAGAGAACACATCAACAAAGTCCTTATTTCGACAGCTCAGGCAACAAACCAACCTGTATCCAGCGGTCGGTCAATCAGATGGTCGGTCGGTCAATCGGTCGGTCTTTTGGTCGGTCAAGCAATGTGTTTCAGTCATAATAATGTAATGTTGTGGCAGTGTATAGTTAGTTACGTTGCATTATGTGACCCTGTGATTAACCTTAACCTTTTAGTATTTATGTGATCTCTCTCATTCTTCTCCCTCCCTCTTATCTCCCCTTACATGTGCATCTCGTCCCTATGTAAACATCAGGTACTGTTGACCCATACACCTAGGAACACCTGTGACGTCCCTATCCCAAGAGCCACCAGGGAGACTAGTATGTAATTTTATGGTCGAGATTACCAGCTCTGCATTACATACCATGAAGGTCATAGAGGCGTGGCTGTATGATGACAAGCTTTATGTGATTCCTTGCTTTGATAACACCTGGTGATTTACGATGTGGGTTTATATACTGTATAAATGTAGGTGTAGGTGTGTGTGTGTGTGTGTGTGTGTGTGTGTGTGTGTGTGTGTGTGTGTGTGTGTGTGTGTGTGTGTGTGTGTGTGTGTGTGTGTGTGTGTGTGTGTGTGTGTGTGTAAAGAGTCAAAAAGTGCGTTACTATTGCTTGATACGAGAGAGTTGTTGTGTCAATTACGTTCATACTATTCTAATAATTCCCAAGGGTCTATCGAGATATTTCACACCAACATCACAAACTCCCCGTATAGAGACAGACACTCACACAGCTCCATCACTCTCACATAACACGTTCATTCCCATGTCCATGCACGTCTCTGTACACGCCCATGCCGACGCCCATGTCCAACAGGGATGGGTGGAGCAGGAGAGGAGTTCCCACGGTCCGCAGAGGTGCACTTGTCATGCTGGCTATTAAGGTGTCGACGAGATCTGAGGAGGAGCTGGCCCACAGAGACGCCTCTACCATTACCCGATGAGTGTGGATAAGGATAACAGTAGGGAGGGTGGGGCGTGGGCAAGTGTGGGTGGGTGATAGGTGGAGGGTGGGGCGTGGGTGAGTGTGTGGGGGTGTGATGGGTGGAAGGTGGGGCGTAGCAGAGTGTGGTGGGGGGGGTAATGGGTGGAGGGTGGGGCGTGAGCATGAATGTATTGGGGTGATGGGTGGGGAGTGAGAGTGAGCCAAGGTGGGTGGGTGGGTGGGACAAGTGAAGCTAGTGGTTATTTAGGGTGGGGGCAAGTGAAGAAGGATTAAGTGAGGATGGGAGAGAATGAGGGTGGAGGCAAATGAAGATGGAAGCTAAGAGGATAATGTAAAATAAAACATCCGTTGAAATTAATCCAATCTTCTTAACCAAATGACTTTTGTGAGTACCAACAAAACAGACAAACTAGAAATAATGTAGTTTTGTCATTCACATTTGTTTCGTAAATTTATATAGATTCACTTTCGTATATTTATCATTGGAAATATTTATATCACCTGTTGTACCTGTTAACGGAGAGATGGAACCTTGTCATATAACAGAGGAGATGACGACACGACTCACTACACAACAACAAACCTAGCTGGAAAAAATAGCAGCATATAATTCTCTATAATTCTCTAATATAAAATACAGCTGGTGGTGATAATATTCCGGTGACCACAGTGACCAAGGCAGACAACAAGTGACGGTGTTTGACCTTCATTTATACGTACAGGAAATAGATCTCTCGGTGCTAGCAATTATATTTTCTGTAAAAGATATTCGGGAATTGGTTATAGATTAGAGATAAAAATTATCTATCTTTTTTAGTGAATCAATACAGAGAGAGAGAGAGAAAGAGAGAGAGAGAGAGAATCGACCCAGATAGGAATGATACGAGACGACAATGGCGAGGAGCTTAAGTGGGCGAAGGAGGAGGAGAAGGGTGTTAGGAGGTTGGATCCATTCACTGGGTCATCACGCCCACAATATCGCCTCAATAAGAGTCAGTACCGCCCACACACGCTTCAATAAGAGTCAGTACCGCCCACACACGCGTCAATAAGAGTCAGTACCGCCCACACACGCTTCAATAAGAGTCAGTACCGCCCACACACGCTTCAATAAGAGTCAGTACCGCCCACACACGCTTCAATAATAGTCAGTACCGCCCACACACGCTTCAATAAGAGCCGCACCGCCCACACGCTTCAATAAGAGTCAGTACTGCCCACACATCGCTTCAATAAGAGTCATACCACCACACACGCCTCAATAAGAGTCAGTACCGCCCACACACGCCTCAATAAGAGTCAGTACCGCCCACACACGCCTCAATAAGAGTCAGTACCGCCCAATATCGCCTCAATAAGTGTCAGTACCGCCCATACACGCCTCAATAAGAGTCAGTACTCGCCTAAGCTACCGCAATAAGAGTCAGTACTGCCCACACACGCCTCAATAAGAGCCGGTACCGCCTACAATACACTTCAATAACACTGTTAAATGCCGCCCACTTTCGTCAGCAGCAGTTTTGGTGCACATATCATCAATGCGTGAGCAATAATTCCATATATGTACATTGACTGTCACACAATAGAGGGAAAACACACACACACACACACACACACACACACACACACACACACACACACACACACACACACACACACACTATAATTCATCAGTGCATTATAAGAACTTCAAACGCGTATGGTAAGCAAGTACTGTACACACTTAATTAAAACTTATGAGATATACTTGCTAATATCCCACCATCACAAGAATCATATTCCCAAGGTTACCTACAGTAAAATATGTGCACATAACTATAACAATTCATAACACTCTCAGCGACAGGTAACCTCACTGCAACATTCCTCACCAGGTCGTAATAATTCTCATGCAGACCACACAATATTTTTTTTCTCATTAGGCCAACAGAATTTATGAGCAAAATTTACACTTCGGTATTTATATTGTTCAGCGGATCTTGTTTTGTTGGCTGAGAGGCATTGGTGAAGGTACTTTGTTGGGCAGTATTAGATTTCCAAGCAATTTTATGTATGAATATGTAAATCTAATGTAAATATTGTATTTTTTTTTCATTTAAGGTTACGTGTGCTACAACAGATGTAGTCAGGAGCTAAAACAACCTCAGTGTTATGTCCTCAGGAGCAAAAAATATGGAAGATGGGGAGAGAGAGGGGGAGGGGTGGGAAGGGTTTTGGAGATTATAGGGTATTTTCAAACATTATGATCCTTAGTTTATGCAATTAATCTCTTCATAGAATTTACCTGAAATTTGGGAGAACAGCTTCTGAAAGGCTGAACATTAATATGATATTTGAATGAATATTTTTAATAGATACTATGGTTGTTATTGTCAAAGTAGGAGGGAGGGAGGGGATGGGGGGGAGGGAGGGGATGGGGGGGGGAGGTAGGTACTGACGTTGTTCAAATTATCATCTATCCAGTTGATACTCTGGGACAGTAATAATAAAGTTATATAAAATATCAAATGGTGTTAAGAGTCTAATGCCGACACGGAATTGTCCTTTGTGAACCCTAACTGATGGTACGTAAAGAGCACTAAGTCTGCCTGGTGCTTCCATATTTTAATTCAGACGTTTCCAACAATTTAACTTTTATCTTCAGAGATTTGAAAATATATATACAGTATATATACGATGAATTGCCATTGTGTTTAAGAAGCGAAAATTATATAAATATCCTTTTTTTCCCCTCTTAAATATCAGAATTTATAATCAAGATGCTTACCACGACTTTCTTATCTCGGTTATCGCCTCCAACTGATAACAAATATTTGGAAACTGATGAGGCATTGAAAGGCTGAACAGAACACAACACAGACGCTAGAACGCCATTCACCAGCCGGCAGTAATGAGTCACTCTTGTGTGTGTGTGTGTGTGTGTGTGTGTGTGTGTGTTTGTGTTTGTGTATCCGGTGAGAACACGAGTGACACAAACACTTCAGAATAAATAAATATCCCCAACCCTGAGGAGTCGTGATTTATGAACGTCTTTAAATCCAATTTGTTAACCTTGTACGATGATCATTTTACCTCAGGGCACCAGATTTAACAAACGAGTGTTCCTACGGGATATATTAGTGAAGTGAACAGAACCTACCACACCTGACACGCTCTAACAAATGGGAGGCGATACGAGCACCGGCAGATTATGGTAAAGAATAAACACAATTTTTATCACCGTGTTATAATATTAGATCACTTCTTTAAATACACCTCGTCTAGCTGCATCTGAGATAGTATCACACTCCTAACTTATGAGATAAAACTGCCGTGTCCTGAACAATAGATACTGCAATTAAAAGATAAACGAAACCCACAATTTATACAGCGGCTTAAAGGAGTTAAGTTTAGCTATTGGCTGCTACGTGCTCCGTTGTTATGTTCCTCCATTAATAAAACTGTGCCCTGGGGAATCACCATCCGTCTTATTAACGTATTTGTACATTCCCTGTTGTGTAGCGCTACCGTGGCGTGTTCATGATGAAGTATTATTTATTCTAATTTTCAAGGTAGGAGTGATCTTTGAGGACACTGGTACATGAGAGGGAGATGGACATTACACAAGTGATATATTGAGTGTGATCCGGTTCTTCCCCTCGTTCTGTTTACATCGTGTTCGACAGCCCCAGATAACCGGGTATAAATAAACAGAATAAGATAGAGAATAATCGGATTAAGAATTTGAACGAAACAGAACAACGAGGAAGTATAGGATATGAAAACTAAGAGATGTGTAGAACGTCACAGCCCCAGGAAATTATTCCATTTTTTTATGACCAACATCAATTTTGTTGATTTTTGTATCATTTCCATAACTATCAGTAACAATAATAATGGGAACAACGCGAGCCACCAGGAGACCTTGTGCCGCCGCCCCTATAAGCACCTCCCTCAACACAACCTTCACAAGAACACAACAAACTAGAGTGTTTTTTTGTGTGTGTGTTTCTTTCATTGGATAAATTTCTTCTGTGTGAAAACCTATAGTGATAATCTACAGTCCACCATCGCCTCAGATTTAACACTCACACTCATATTTATACTCAAGCTACCTGAAGAAGAACTTAAGTCAATCAATAGTGTTAGCACTGGATGTGTTTTTGCTTTTTTGGCACCAAGGTTGTAAGGATAGCCACAATGACAGCCTCAATCACACTCTCCTCCATCACCTCAGCTCCAACTTACAGCTAAGGGATCTCACGCGCCCTTACTCTTTGTCTATCACTCTACAACACAAACCCGGGTAATTCGAATGCGAGAAACGGCACATAACTTGTCACAATTATGGTTCTCTGCCACGCCCACCACTTCCTCCAGCCGCTGACACTGATGTATCACTCACCCCCCCCCTCCCCTCCCCTGCTCCAGTACTCCTGAAGGTGGAAAAACAGAGAAACTTACATAGGACTAATATATCATTGTTTTAATATAAGTTTACCTGCCTTAATGTGGGTTTGTTTTTGTTATTATATAAGGTTATGTATCTTAATTAGCGTGAGTGTGTTTTTCACGTTTTCGATCTTCGTAAGAATCATAAGAATCTTGGGACAAATATCTTACGCCATTTATTTCTATATATACAATAATGTCTATGAAAAATATCCGTAAAAGTATTAGTGTTAGATTGTCTCTATTTATAGATGTCTAATGTGTCTGATATCATCAATTTACCGGTTAAAAGAACACAAATTATCAGTATCAATTTCCTCCAGAACGTTACTTGTGTTTTATTGAATCTGAGGAAAAGAAATAAAACTTGTGAAGAAATTTAATCGCAACCAGAGGCGATATATAATAGAATTTGATCACCTGAACAATACTCCCAGCTTATCTAACCGAAAGATTAAACACTCGAACGCTAAGCTAAGTTAACCAAACTTGACGTATACATAACCTAATTTAACATAATCTAACCTAACCTAACCTTACCTAACCTTACCTTACTTAACCTAACCTAACCTAACCTTACCTAACCTAACCTAACCTAACCTAACCTAACCAAACCCCCAGGTAGAGACAAGGTATTTTTAATCATAAGGTGACATAAGCTGAAGGGTAGTTAATATACAGATGATCCAATTATCCAGTTACTGTTATGCTGTCATACAATGTTTACCACACAGTTCTATTTCCTTTTCACATGATCGTAACAAACCGTGAAAAAAGAAAATAAGCGATAATATTTTACTAAAGTACAGTACAAGTCACTAATCAAATACTTATAAGGTTGAAAATAACTGAAAACATCACACGGAATTGACCATTAGAAAACGTGAATTAAATGCCCCTCTTACACACACATGAACCATTTATAATAGAGGCGAAGTCTTCAAAGAATGATAATGATAAAACTGCACTAAAATAATACGTTCGGAAATAAATAAACGCCTAAAGAACGTGAAATAAGTATGACCGGAAGTGATTTGTAACTCCGAGGTAAAATGTTGTGCTCTGTGTGTGTGTGTGTGTGTGTGTGTGTGTGTGTGTGTTACTCCCCACTAATCATTTAAATTTTACCTCCCCAAAAAATAAAAGTCTTGTACACTCCCTCGATATATTGAACAAATCACGTTAGTATTACATTATGAGAGTGATATCAGCCCCTCACGCCGGATCACCTCGGGATCAGAGCCAATACACAACAGACCACGACTTGAGAGAAACACCTGATGAAACTCAACACCGATATCTCCACTTGATATATTACCTGCCCTTGATTATACCTGTATCTTGAGGTCGTGTTTCTCAGATAGTGCGTCTTCGTTAAACTTGTCTCGTCGTCATTGTCTCATTGATCTCTCGTCGTTGTCTCATTGATCTCTCGTTAATCTCAATGATGTCATATAAATGTCTCGTTCACATATCCTCGTTGTCTCTTTGATGTCTGAAGTTATATGTTGGTCTTACTTCAGTCTTGCTGTGGTTATGTCTCACAAGACGTATTTGAGAATGTTTGTGTTAGTCACGTGGAAATGTAAACATCTCAGTGATAATTTTAGGAGTCAAACGTCACCACTAAGTCAATGATTGAGTTAAATTACGTATCTTAAGTCAAATTAAATTAAACTGCTATATAAAACACAATCAGCTTTCTCTGAGGGACTGAGAGGTGCGAAAACCAGTGGACAAAATATTGTATTTAGATGGGAGTTTTTTCTTCAGTCATTAAGGCTGAACTATTAAGTCAAACAACAACTAACTCCTTTAACACCTTTAACGCAATATTGATAAATGATTAACAAATAATTAATTAATGAAGACTACTTTTTTATTAATTGAAAGCGAGTTCAAATAGTATACAGTGAAGAATTAAGCTATCTTACAAATTATAATAATTAGTTAAAGATCTGTATATAAAAGAAAGTGAGAGAGAGAGAAACTAGAGTGAGGTAGAGAATCATATCACGAAAGGAGTGGAGAGAGCAGTAAGTATAGCCAACCCTTCTTACAAGTACACCCGACACTCACACCAAGAGGTTCCTCAAGTTTATTATCACCCTTTATGGCAACGATGCATATCGATAAAGTGTATTTGGTCGACAGGGGGTAATTTTCCCGAATAATTCTATTTGTTTTACGATATGGTTTATATGCCTATAAAAACGCACTGAGACACAAATTGGCATTATCGGGCAGTAAATTGAATACGTTCAACTCATAAAAAAGGCAGAGGTTTATTGATATTGCTTTCGTGGTAATGGGGATGGCAAAGAGGTGGCAAAGGTTCTTAACAATGTAAACAAGCAACATCAACTTGCTTGCTTTTGTAACGTGGCGTGTCTGGTGCGTTACTGCTGGGACCCGAGTAACTAAATGTGGCGTCTTAAACATCCACTAAATGCTTTATAAGTAGGTCGAGTGTTTGCCTCTACGACTTTCTTTCCATTGGCTCTGAGGGCCTCTCCTCGTAACGAGGACAAAAGGCTCGCAGGTAATTGGCATATTGGCAGTGTGTGTGCTATTGTGGGGAGGTTACGGCGGGGAGGACTTTACCCGATGGTTGAGTGGTTCTAGTGAGTCGGGTTCAGGGGAGGAGATATTGGCTGTGAAGATGTATAAATGCGTGTGAACAACAGGGTGGCGGTGTGGCATGATCTCTGATGACGGGGGTGGGAGCGATAACAGTGGGAGAAACGAGGGACGATTGGATACTTGAGGGAAGGAGAAAATTGAAAGAAGTGTGTTTGAGGCTGGTTATTGGCTTCCTCTCTCTGTTGTTTAGTCAGGTGTGGAGACATGATACTACCTGTGAGTGGAGGAACAAGACTGCTGAACACCAAGTGAAGACGAAGCTCTGTTATCTGAGGCAGTAACTTCAGACATAAATATTAACATCCTTGAAAAAACTGACATTTCAAATTGTAAAAAACAACAAAACATTAACAATACCTTTTTTAACACCCAGAGATAAAGACACATAACTAAAACAATCTTGAAATAATCTTATATATTTAAAAAGAACAGACGATAATCTACTGATTCTTTCTACTAATGACGTAATACATATATATGGAAATATATACAATAACACTCGCTCATCCATATTGCTTACTTAACCTCCACCTTTACCTCCTGAACCCAAGACCCTCAGCGTGAGAGTCGAGTGTGCCACTGCTGAGCTACCCAGTGGCGGTTGTGTGGTGGTGGTTGTGTGGGGTTAATATGTAGTGGTTGTAATAATACTTGTTTAATGGCTGTGTGATAATAGTAGTAGTGTGATGGTGAGTGTTTTTTGTAAAAGGAGGGATATCAGTAACCGTGTGAAGGTGGTGGAGATCGCGTGTGGCTATTATCGTAGTGGCTGTTTGGTGATGGTGATAATGTAATGGTGTTGTTAAAGATGATAATGCTTAAGGCCCAGGTATGAGCTAGACATCATCACCAATACAACACCTGAGCACAACACACACCTGTCTGCACCTGCCAGCGTCAACATCTTATCTACGCAAAATCATAAATTACTGTGTGTTGTCTGAGGGTGAAGAAGACTCGGTGGTGTCTCTGATGAAATGTAGTGGTTGTGGTAAAGGTGGAGGTGGTGGTGTTGGTTGGTAGAGGTGGTGGTGTTGGTGGTGATGGTAGAGGTGGTGGTGTTGGTGGTGATGGTAGAGGTGGTGGTAGAGGTGGTGGTAGTGGTGGTGGTGGTGATGGTAGAGGTAGTGGTAGAGGTAGTGGTGGTGGTATTGGTGGTGATGGTAGAGGTGGTGGTAGAGGTGGTGGTGGTGGGTATTGGTAGATGTAGAGAGGTAGGTGGTGGAGAGGTGGTGGTGGTGGTGGTGGTGATGGTAGAGGTAGTGGTAGAGGTGGTGGTGGTGGTGATGGTAGAGGTAGTGGTAGAGGTGGTGGTGGTGGTGGTGGTGGTGGATGCAGAGGTAGTGGTAGAGGTGGTGGTGGTGGTGGTGATGGTAGAGGTAGTGTGGTGGTATTGGTGGTGATGGTAGAGGTGGTGGTAGAGGTGGTGGTGGGTATTGGTGGTAGATGCAGAGGTGGTGGTGAGGTGGTGGTGGTGGTATTGGTGGTGATGGTAGAGGTGGTAGAGGTGGTGGTGGTGGTGGCTGGTGGTGATGGTAGAGGTGGTGATGGTAGAGGTGGTGGTAGAGGTGGTGATGGTAGAGGTGGTGGTAGAGGTGGTGGTGGTGGTATTGGTGGTGATGGTAGAGGTGGTGGTAGAGGTGGTGGTGGTGGTGGTGGTGGTATTGGTGGTGATGGTAGAGGTAGTGGTAGAGCTGGTAGTAGCGGCTACTTTATTGTGCACCCCACACTCATCCTGTGAGCGGTAGCGCAAAAGGATTACAGAGTAGGGTTTACAAAGGGTCATAATAATTAACCCCGGTTGTCAGGATATTATGGCACCGAAAGTTACACAGCATTTCATTTACATTATTTGTTTAGTTCTATACATAAAGGGTAACTTATTCACAAATGCGTGAGAACAGGCGTGTGAGGCAGTATGTCTGGCCTCACACTTTGTTATTCACATTTACGTGGGAGGTATTCAAGCACATTGCGTATTTGGTTCTGTACATGAGAACTGATATAGTTACTGAGTGCAAAAAAGTGGATACAATCTTAATATGTCGGCTATCTGCCATTAGAGATGAAGTGTTGTGCCATTTCACACACAGTGTGCTTGGACCTGTCCAAAGGTTCTATCTTCACACAGTCGAGACGGTAGCCATGTGTGGCCATATGCATGGCCACACACTTTACATTTAGTTTTGTTTACATCTGCCTTCTGAGGAACATACTGCCAGAGGTACTTATATCCTAACCTTAATCTAGCGGTTACAACATCTTGTAATCTAGTGATCTTGTTACTTGCTCCATATACATGTTTCACTTGGATACATCTCATCATGGTAAACTATGGATCGACTAGTGCCTGTTTGCACTTGTCTACTTGCGTCAAACTCATCAACAAGTTCTTTCCACTACAGTTTTAAGGGTTCTTTTTTTGACAGACCCAAATTGTATTCAACGGTGTCTTTGTTAGACGCGAGTTTGGCGAGGGCATCAACTCTGTCATGTTTTATGAGGCCTATGTGAGAGGGGATCCACAACAGTTTGACCCTGACACCCCGGTCAACAAGGCACGCATATTTGTGTCTGGCTTCAGAGACAAGATCGTGACAACCTGAGTCGAGGGTACCAAGGGCAAGTAGTGAGGATAGAGAGTCAGTGATGATGAGACTGTCAGTAACAGTGGTTTCACTGAATTTAATAGCTGTGAGTATGGCAACTAATTCAGTTTGTAGAGTGGATGCCCAGTTGTTAATTCTAACTCCTTTCTCAATTATATTACTGTCAGGTTGAGTCACAACAATAGCACTTCCAGCCCTCCCACAGGCGGTGTTTAGAGATCCATCAGTGTAGATGGTCTGTGTGATATTACCATCAGTCTGTAGAGTGTGTATGTGTTCAAGAGCTCTCAATTTGGCAGTGTGTTGGAGATAAATGCTTTGTATAATTAATATTTTAGGCGGATACGTCGGTATTGTGATATCGAAGGGAACTGTCCGCCAGGGTGGCAGGAAGCGCTGTTGTGTCTCAACTTTGTACAGGTGGTCTAGTCCAAATATCTTCATATGTGTAGCTGTAGTTTGGATCCATTTAGACTTGGTGGTGGTGGTATTGGTGGTGATGGTGGTGGTGGTGTTGGTGGTGGTGTTAGTGGTGATGGTAGAGGTGATGGTAGAGGTAGTGGTGGTGGTGTGGTGGTGATGGTAGAGGTGGTGGTAGAGGTGGTGAGGTGGTGGTATTGGTGGTGATGGTAGAGGTGGTGGTAGGAGTGGTGGTGGTGGTATTATTGGTGGTGATGGTGGTGGTAGAGGTGGTGGTGGTGGTATTGGTGGTGATGGTAGAGGTAGTGGTAGGAGTAGTGGTGATGTTATTGGTGGTGATGGTAGGAGGTGGGTGGTGGGGTGGTGGTGGTGGTATTGGTGGTGATGGTGGGGTAGTGGTAGGGTGGTGGTGGTGATGGTGGTGTTGGTGTTGATGGTGGGGTAGTGGTGGGGTGGTGGTGGTGGTGGTGATGGTGGGGTAGAGGTGGTGGTAGAGGTGGTGGTGGTGGTATTGGTGGTGATGGTAGAGGTGGTGGTAGAGGTGGTGGTGGTGGTGGTGGTGGTATTGGTGGTGATGGTAGAGGTAGTGGTAGAGCTGGTAGTTTGTTTATCGTGGTCAGTGAAAAACAGCGCTAGAGTAGAGGTAAGGATGAAGGAATAATGTTATGTACAGTTAGTGGTTCATTTATTGTCCTGTCCGTATCTATGTGTTACTCATTCTTACTCTGTCCTAAGGAATGTCTACTCCATAATATTTATCCAGAGTCCATCCACTACCCGCACCAACCACAGCTGTGTGACCCACTCGTATAGACCACCCACTTCTTACACCACCCACGCCTACACCGCTCATCCCTACAACACCCATCACCCACACACCACCCATCACTCCCACACTGCACATCACCCCCACACTGCACATCACCCCCACACTGCACATCACCCCCACACTGCACATCACCCCACACTGCATCACCCCACACTGCACATTACCCCACACTGCACATCACCCACTGCACATCACCCCCACACTGCACATCACCCCACACTGCACATCACCCGCACACTGCACATCACCCCCACACTGCACACATCACCCCACACACTGCACATCACCCCCACACTGCACATCACCCCCACACTGCACATCACCCCACACTGCACATCACCCCCACATCACCCCACACTGCACATCACCCCCACTGCACATCACCCCCACACTGCACTGCACATCACCCCCACACTGCACATCACCCCCACTGCACATCACCCCCACACTGCACATCACCACACTGCACATCCCCCACACTGCACACTGCACATCACCCCACACTGCACATCACCCACACTGCACATCACCCCACACTGCACACTCACCCCCACACTGCATCACCCCCACACTGCACATCACCCCCACACTGCACATCACCCCCACACTGCACATCACCCCCACACTGCACATTACCTCCACACTGCACATCACCCCCACACTGCACATCACCCCCACACTGCACATCACCCCATACTACCCAACACTACAATCTCTCCACCACCAATTACTAAAGCAATATACTTAAATTGTACCTTAATGTGCAATAAGTCACACAACATTTAGTGTATTTATAGAGCCAACTCAGGCATCGCGGAGAGGTTTATTGTACACGCCCGCGCCAGATTACAAGATCAACGCCAAATCAGTTAGCGATAGCCCTAATTTCTTCTCGCATCAAATGATCAAGTCCACGCACTCGAGGCAGGCCGTGTCTCGAGGAGCGTCAAGCCGCACTCACGAAATGCTGAGGTAATTGGCGCCTTTCACACCTCTCCAGCGCCTCCCCGACAATTAAATTGACACCAGATTAATAAAATCACCAGTTGTGACGAGCAAATAGCGAAGGAACGTGAGACGACCCGCCCCAGTCGATCCTCCAACCGGCAGTTTTGTACACTGAGGATCGTCTTCAACCTCACAATTACCTGTCCACAACCACCTGTGCCCCTACCGTCCCTCACACACCTAAGTACACTCCTCGGCTTGTCTCTCACACCTAGATTAACCACAACGTCCTTCAACCTATCCAGACTTTATCTCGCGTCTATACAGTAAATCTAAAGTCAATCATCAACTTTACCTGGATATTATCGCCTCTCACTGATGTTATATAACTTTTTATCATCTTCCTCGTAAACACCAACACACAGATCCCCGTCAGTACTCATGAGACGCCCATTAACAATAAAATTCTCATCAATGACTACCAAAGTAACTCCTCTCAGCAGGCACAACTTCTACACCCAGACATTTACCCTCCATAACAAGTCCCCCAGACGTCTTCATCACAACTCCACCCTCGTTTCTCACCCTCGTGTCTCAACACCCACTCATTACACCCGCATTTACTTTTTTTTCTTCATTCTTTTTTTTTTTATGTGTATATATCCCCGAGGAACTAGCCAGATATCTCTTAGTATTGTCTGTATCGTTCTTGTCTCCTAACAAAGGGTTTATGACATTATCAAGTTTATCCTGGTATTCGATAGCTAAATGTAGTGCAGTTGTTGTGCAGTCTCCTCAAGGTGTGTTAGTAGACCAGCAACTGTATCAAGAACTTGGCTCATGTTTAACCTTGATGAATCTTTATATAGAGTCCTTATAATTTGTTTCTCGCCATTCAGCAGTGAAGTCTATGAGGTCATCTTATATTTTCGTCCATTCACACATCATCAGTTTCCCTCCTCCTTCCTTTGCTTCCCTTTACCCAATCTTCTTACATGACATCCATCCTTAAGAAAACCTATTTTCTCAACTTACACTCTCTCATTTCGTAACTGCCTCCCTACATTAGCGAGTATTATTGTGTGAATGTCAGCCGGACGTGTGGCTCACTCCTCCACACAACACACAGTACCCGTCTATTAACTTGCATCTGTCTATCCGGCTCTTTACTCCGGTCTAATCACTCGCTAGACCTTAGACGAGTACACTAATAATCATATATGTTTAACTCCTTGCAGCCTATGCAGTTTAAACTACTGTACATTCATAAGTACTATTGCATATTTATTAGTTTCATGCTTCACTCACGTCTCAGTCCGGATATGCCGTTTGAAACACATCTAACGGGTCCTCAGTTGGGTCCAAGCAGACATTAGTTACTTGGAGTTTACTCACATTTGCTTAAGTACCGTTAACGTGCTGTGAGTCCATTACTGCCTCTCCACCGTGACTGTAAAACTAATATGTCACAAGACCGTCACCATCACCAAGCTGGGCTAATCTCACCATGCTAATTCATCACCAGCGCCTCACGCCCGAGCCAGCACCTCGTTTTCTACACTCGTAAACACACTGATGTTGATGGACCACACTTGACCATTATGTCAGTGACTTCCCCCTGGTTTTCACTTGCATCATTATGGCGAGGGAACACAAGGGCCAATGTAATACGTTGTCTTTCTTCCATTGTCGTATCCCGTCGTAAAACACTATGACGCTGGACCACCACTGTGTCCATCATGTCACTAACTTCTCCTGTGTCGCAAAACCACTAAAACCACACTATCTTTTCTTTACCTTCTTCCCTCTCTCACCCCCTCTCCCTCTCTCAACTCCCTCATCCTCACTCACACCACTACACACCAGCTATCCATCATCTTGTTGTTTTGCAAGCCACAGAACTAGATGCTTGCCGAGGTATATTTCTACGTCATGCTATTTAACGTCGCCATTACCATGCAAATATGTTTGTTTGTTGTTCCGTCACGTCGCGACTATAGTGCACTACCGCCAACTTGGTGCGTGACCGACAGATGGTGTGCTAATTACCCTCAACGACTGATAGCGCTAGTTTAGAAGATGAAAAGTGAGACTACTACTTACCTCCCCCCCCCCACCTCCGGGCTCTTCAACCAACATTTCCTCTCCCATTACCATATCCGGTCTAATATTTCCCAGGCCAATCACAGTACTTGGCATGCCTCGTTCCAGTACTGTTAACTCCGCCCCAGAAGCCCCCAACTTTATCTCAGAACCTCCACCCCAGTTTCTTTGTGCCACTTAATATTCCTAGCCTGATGCCGGTACTCCTAGCCCCATCCCAATACTCCTAGTCTCATCCCGGTACTCCTAGCCCCATCCCAGTACTCCTAGCCTCATTCCTGTACTCCTGGCCCCGTCCCAATACTCCCACATTCGTCCCGGTACTCCTAGCCTAGCCATAATACTCCTACCCTAGCCATAATACTCCTAGCCTAGCCAAAATACTCCTAGCCTAGCCATAATACTCCTAGCCTCATCCCAGTATTTCTAATTACGAGCAAAGACACACAGGACACTAATATGCACGCACACATACATGCAAATACACATAAACTATGGGCGTCCGCTTTGGGGGGGGGGGGTTAAGGAGGGAAGTTTGGGCCCCCTGTTTTGGCAACACTGACCATTTCTGTTTTGAATTCAGTCAATTACTTCGATGAGGTTATAATAGACGGGTACGGTGACCTGTGTGGAAGAGTGAGCCACGTCCGCCCAACAGTCACACACCCGCTAATGCAGTTACGATATGACAGAGTGTAAGTGTGTGTGTAAATATTGTAAACACGATAAAGAGTTATTCAGAAAAAAACTAACTATAAGAACCGGTACAAGATGATGGAAAATTATAAGATCGACGCACTGTACTGTACAGACAAACACTAATACAACCACACAATTCCTTATCACAAATGAAACGCTCTACAAATAATAATAAATACAAATATAATTAAAATGACCAACATCAATACTTACTTATATTAAACTGCCGCTCCCAAGACAGTGTTTTATCTTACAATATATGATAATGATGAGGAAAGGCTTAGTAAAAGAAGAAGCAGCACGTATGTATGTATAGAAGGAGTTACAAAGAGAAACACGAGAAGACACAGACAGAAACAGACAAATAGACATAAGAAAAGGAAAATGGTTAGCAAAAAAATAGACAGACACACACAGAAAGGGAGAAAGAGAGAATGTTGAGCATAAATAGAAGATCAAACTCATAATAATATGTGAATGGGTGGTGGCGGGTTAGGCTGGCCGACTCGCATATACATAGAGGGGGAGAGTTCAAGGCTGGGTCCAGTGGTGGTAGATGTATGGTGCCAGGGGACGGGTCCTGCTGGTGGCATCGCTGACACATCTGGATTTAGCCTTGAGCTTGGGCGGTATACAGCCTAACGTGTCACTACCTGTGTGGGTGGGCCCTAAGACGAACCACTGGCCTCCACGTGGCAGGGTCTGGTAACTGGGAGTTAATCTCAGGCTAACAGTGGTCGCACATTTTGTCATCTGAGTGAAGGGGACAGACAGATATGAAAGACACATACACATAACAGTTAACTGACTTTTAGATCTGCCTATTGTGTCTTGTCTAATGAGTTGTTAGTCCAAAGTTTAGTTTTGGAAAATCGAGATGACATAGTTCGGGAATCATCTTCGTCTAGGTTTACAATATCATGAAACTAACCTAACGCGCCTCAAAAGGGAAGCTAATGCTCACCCCAGACCCCCCCCCCACAAAACTTGTGTATGTGCAACTGCTACCTCACGCACGCACGCACACGCACACACGCACGCGCACACACACACACACACACACACACACAGTGGTACAGATTAAAACAAAGATTAGTTCTTTTAATTTAATTTGAAATTTATTATCTGCTCTAACTAGTCCCGAGTGAGACGGGGGGGTGGGTGAGGGAGGGATGGGGTCGTGGGAGGGGTGAGGGAGAGGGTGAGAGGGTAGTAGGGGATGATGGGTGAGGGATGGTGGTTCTTGGCACCTTCCGTTGGCGCCTGATGGATGGCATTTCCCAGGATGGGTGAGAGAAGGGTGAGAGGATGGTGTGTGAAGGAATGGTAAGAGGGTGAGAGGATATTGTGTAACAGAGAGCGCGAGGGTCAGGGAGAGGGAGGGGTGAGAGGGTGAGGGAGATTAAAGAGAGGATGAGAAGTAGAGGGAGAGGGTGTATTAAGAAAAGCGAATCTGTAATATATAAGGACCTTACAAAGTTTATATCAGAGACACTGTGGCCACACTGTGGGGCTTTGCCAGAGTATTAAAGGAATGTAAGGAAGAGCTTAGTATGCCCTTAGCAAAGTTGTTTAACATGTCCTTAAAAACAGGTGTAGTACCAGAATCCTGGAGGATAGCGAATGTAATACCGATTTTCAAGAAGGGGGATAGATCACTATCCTCTAACTACCGCCCAATCAGTCTAACATCAATAGTAGGCAAATTACTGGAAGCAATCATCTCAAACTCTATTCGAAATCACCTGGAGAAGCACAGATTGATCAATGATTCCCAGCATGGCTTCACAAGCGGACGCTCTTGCCTAACTAATCTATTAACATTCTTTTCATCAGTTTTCGAATCGGTGGACGAGGGGCACAATTATGATGTGGTATATCTCGACTTTAGCAAAGCCTTCGACAGAGTCCCCCACGAAAGACTAATCAGAAAGGTAGAAGCACATGGCATCAAAGGTGACATCCTTAAATGGATTAGGGCGTGGTTACAGGACAGGAAACAGCGAGTGAGCATTAACGGCACTAAGTCCCATTGGAGCAACGTCACAAGTGGTGTTCCCCAAGGCTCAGTACTTGGACCATTATTATTTATTATATACATAAACGACATAGATATCGGCATAGACAGCAACATAAGTAAATTTGCTGATGACACTAAAATAGGACGTGTTATTAAATCTGACGAGGACTCGGCAAAACTACAGGAAGATCTAAACAAATTTTTCGAATGGTCTGAAAAATGGCAGATGAAATTCAACGTCGACAAATGTAAAGTACTCAGTATAGGAGATGTAAACAGGGAAACCAGATACCAGATGAACAACGATGCCATAGAGAAATCCGACTGCGAGAGAGATTTAGGAGTAATGATAAGTAGGAACCTTAAGCCAAGTAAACAATGTGTTTTTCCTCGTAACAAGGCTAATAAAGTACTTGGGTTCATATAAAGGAGTGTTAGTTACAAGACTAGCGAGGTCATCCTAAAACTGTATCTTGCTCTTGTGAGACCACACCTGGATTACGCAGTTCAGTTCTGGTCACCGTATTACAGAATGGATATAGAATCCTTGGAAAGAATTCAGAGGAGAATGACAAGACTAATCCCGGGCATTAGGAACCTTGAATATAGAGACAGGCTAAAGCATCTTAATTTGCACTCCCTCGAGAGACGTAGAGCGAGGGGCGACCTGATAGAGGTGTATAAGTGGAAGGCAGGGCTAAACAAAGGGGACATTACAAAGGTACTCAAACTATCCAACCAGGAGCGAACTCGTAACAATGGTTTTAAATTAGATAAATTTAGATTTAGGCGTGAAATCGGTAAACACTGGTTTGGAAACAGAGTAGTGGATGAATGGAACAAGTTACCAAATATCATCATTAACTCGAATACGCTGAATAGCTTCAAACATAGGTTGGATGCTTATATGAGCAATAGGGGTTGGGTATAAACGGGACTGCCCAGTATGGGCCAATAGGCCCGCTGCAGTTTCCTCCATTCTTATGTTCTTATGTTCTTATGTAACAACTAAACTTAATATATTTACAATAAACAAGAGTACAGACAATAATACAGCATAGTCCTGTGACCCAACTAATTTAATAGCTTATCTGTCTTAATTTCATAATATGGCTCTCCCTCTGTTCACAAAATATCACCCAACATTCACCCTTAACACTGGTGAGCGAATTGATACTAAAACATAGGATACACAATGGATGAAATAAGATATAGTCACACATTCCTGGGTCCTGGTTCACCCCCGTGTCTGCCTGGAGAGAGAGAGCTTTCTTCTAGATCTAAAAGGACCACAACAGTACATCTTTCACAACCAAAATTTAAACTCAAACTTCTTTATGCAAATATATAATATTATGCGATTACAAAATATCACGAACTACATAGAACCAAAATAATTCACATTAAGTGCAAAAATAAACTAATTATAACAAAATACATACACCTTTTGTTTATGCTTATTCATAGAAAACTGCTTTTGCAACAGTGACTGATACATAATAAATATATAGCACACATCTTAACATATTACCGGTATGTAAATACATAGACATATGTAACAATACATACGCATATAAGTAGACATACCGACCTGTACGCACGCACACTAGCACGCACAGAGGATAAGACAACCAAGAACAAGAAACTAACCCTTGTGGATGTGACAAATGAAGCTAATCTTCTCTCTAAGGCTTCTTTACATCTCTGACTATCAAATAATAAAACACGAATATACATTTATTACCGTAGACTCCGGCGTAATTACGGGTAATGTAGTTGAAGTACAGCAAACATATAACAGGTAGATTAGCTTTGCAATTAGAGAATAAGTAGATATAATCTTTATTTATTGTAGTTATAATTACAGACTAGCTTTCCGGTTGTAGATTAAGCTGATGTAAACGATGGTCATTGCCAAGGTTGTAATTTTAGATACATGCACAATAACACAAAGCAGATAAAGACACGTGTAGCATTTATAACTGGTGATTCGTATGTATATGGAGTCTGAGGATGAATAACCTTTTATGTGCTATAACTCAACGAAAGATTATAATGTAGATACACGAGGAATATAAATTGCATTACTGATGTTATAGTAGAAACACGTGTAGTTGAGGATGAGTGTAGATGGCGACGTTATGTAATGTATCTGTCGCCGTAGATTCGTTGGCCATTGTAGGTAAAGCACATGAAGGCATTAAGTTGTCAGTGTGGTAAGTAACGTATGTGTGTATTTCCTGTTTTGTTCGTCTCTAACAGTACTCAAGTTAAATGGACAATTTCCTTTGGTTACGAGGCTGTGTGTGTGTGTGTGTGTGTGTGTGTGTGTGTGTGTGTGTGTGTGTGTGTTATTATTTACTTCTCGTACTACTTCCGAAATAGTAATAAAAATATAATAAAAAATATAATAACTACTAACACCACAACGATGTTTAACAGGCAATAAAACATTTAGGACGAAACTTCCAAAATGCATTAAAAATAATAATTTGGTAAGAGAAAGAAGAAATAAGTCTGATTGGAGAGATTGGAGAAGTAAACGACCAATCAAAAACCAGATGTGGGATTCTTAAAGCATCTTACGTTATTATTTTCCCGTAACTGCAGTCACCAACAACACGTTTAATGACTCACTTAAGCTAAGACTCGAAGATTACAGTGATATTGGCGTCAAAATTACACTGGAACTCTACCGTGACGAGATGCGTTCTTCTACCCTCAGCTGGGAGGAAAATATTAACGTATTGTAGGAATCTTTGTGAATTAAAACAGAGATTCCCCCCAAAAAATATATACCGTGTTCATTTATTCCTCGTAACTGGAATTATGAAAAAAATCCATTTTTTCCAGCTCCAGGTATGACAACAGGAAAACAGTAAAAAAATGGAGAGGAAATTATGCTAAGACTACTGTAACCCGATACGTTCTCTTATTCCTCGTTAAAGGACATAAAATGAACACACTAATCTTTGAGAATCCGAATAGAGGTTACGAGAAAAAGTAAGAATAGCATTTAAAACTTCTTCACAGTCATATCTTTTATTTATTCCGTATTTTAGGGTTGAATAGAGTATCTTTCCCGATGAATTAAATTATTAAAAAAAATATGTCTTGGTATAGTGTCGCTTTTGCTTATGTAAAATCATTTAATGACTTTAAAAGATAACATTTCCTTGATTTTAATTCCCCCCTAACAAGTTCTTTACCTGGTATTCTCTAGTTTAGAGTCTGTGAACTAATTACAAAATAATAATAATAATAATAATAATAATAATAATAATAATAATAATAATAATAATAATAATAATAATAATAATAATAATAATAACAATAATAACAATAATAATAATAATAATAATAATAATAATAATAATAATAATAATAAAATACAAGAATTCCAACTCCCTACATATTTTTTTCTCTGCCTCGCACAGCGTCATATAAGTGAAGTAATTATCGTTTCGTAAAAAATCTACTAAACAAAAAAATAGGGTAAAAAACAAAAGCGTGAGAGTGACAGCGAAAATGTAATACAATGATGGTATTTTTAGAGTTAGTAAATGGATAGAATTTTGTGCTTGGCTGGGCGTTATGAGGGACGCAGCCGGGCGCCAAGGGAGGGGGAGTGGCAGTGGTGAGACGAGCTGACGGTGACAACAGCGGCTGACGGTGATAACAGTAGCTAGTGGTGGTGACAACAATAACCGATAATATTGCCTGGGGGTGACGTCATTATCTAATTAAAACAGCATGCGTGATGGGAGGTGATGTCAGTGAGTGACGGGCGTGATGGGAGGTGGTGTCAGTGAGTGACGGGAAGGAATGGTGGCAGAAGACGGTGGGAATGAGTGGACAGTACCGAGCGGTGGTGGCAACAAGGAGCGGCAGGTAGGTGGGTAGGTAGGTAGATCGGTAGGTGGGCAGGTAGGTAGGTGGGCAGGTAGGTAGGTGGGCAGGTAGGTAGGTGGGCAGGTAGGTAGGTGGGTAGGTGGGCAGGTAGATAGGTAGACTGGCAGGTAGGTAAGCAAATAAGTAAGTAGGTAGGTAGGTAAGTAGGTAGGTAGGTAAGTAGGTGGGTAGGTAAGTAGGTGGGTGGGTAGGTAGGTAGGTAGGTGGGTAGGTAGGTAGGTAGGTGGGTAGGTAGGTAGATAAGTAGGCGTCTACATGAGGAAGCGATGCCAGTGGATGGTTGCAGTAAATGGCGGTAGGAAGAGAAATCAATGAGTGGTGGCAGTGAATAGTGGCAGGAAGTGGTAGAGATGGTTGAGTATGGCAACAGTCAGGCGGCGAAAGGAACTCAACACGTAGGTAATTATCAGTATACCTTGTTTACTGTACCTGTGTCACCTCACCGTTCCTCACACACATAGTCTGCTCTTTACCTCTCCACCTACGAACCATTCCTCCACCCTAACCCACGGCGCCACCCAGACAATGTTCAAAGACTTAACGGAGAACTCCTTTAGCCCATTACGAGAGTGGTTTAGCTCTGATCCCATCATCATTATGGCGCCCTAAACTACCAATTTACTGCCACAAGCTACACCACTAAAGACCAAGACTGTCATTACCGTCTTCAAGGGCATCATTAGGAACAAAATGGCAGTAACATATATACCCAGTGGCCATAGACGTTATATTGTGTACAGCAACAAGGAAAAATACTCTCTAATAATAACAGGTTTTGTTATAACAGAGAGAAACTGTTGTGTTAAACTCTCTTGATCTAACACATAACTCGGTGACTCGTACAGGTAATGGGAGGTGAGGGTGGTGAAACTTGTCGATGGTTGATTTGTATGTAACTGTACTGTACACTCAGTCCGCTATGAGACATATATATAAAACCTCTTGTTAGTGTCTCTTATTCTCTTCATTAATTTCGATAATTTCCTTACGGTGATACTTCTTGAATTTATTGCCATTAACATAAGGTATTTAGTCAATATTCGTGAAGTTCTTATATGAATTATCGGCATAAAATTAAGAACACACCATAAAATGCTATCTGTAATAAATTAGAAACTTCTTGTGACAAATAGAAACTAAGAGTTTCATTTACACAATTACGATAACATAGGGATCCTTTTTTCCCCATTACACTACTCTTGAACCCTTTGAGGACGAAAGGGTTAAATCACCCCCTCAAAAGGCTACACTATATCATTTTAAAAGGAACCATCGTCCTTAAACGGTTCAGTAAACAATATAGATCCACATGTCTATTGGCCTGAGGTTTTATAAACATCGTCTTGAAAATTATGCAGAAAATCTTATAAAGTAGTCCATCTGGGCCACACCGACACTTACCTGAGAGATAAAACAACACCTCACACAGACAATAGACGTCACACACCTTTATATCACTCCATTACGCTGTATGGCACGACAAAATATCATACATCATCGTCTACAACCCTTCAAGTGTGATCAATTCTCGTAGTATACGTAGATTATACCTTAAACTACAGTCCTGTTTAAATCACCAGATTTTTTTTACTTTGATTTCAGTTTTACTAGCTAACGAAATTTACTAACAGAGGACCTGAAAATATACCTCCTGTAATATAAAGTATTGTATGAACATTACCCGGTGTACATGAGAGCCTCAGGGTATATACTAAGGCTTAAGGCTATCAACTATCATGTTTGTACTAATTTATCGGAGACAATTACTCGGTTAGACAGTACATCTTAGTATACAGGAAGAGGTGTGAGGGAGGGGGGGGGGTGGGTGAGAGGCTGGATCGTGACCCGGGGCAAGTGACGGAGCAGGTACTACCATACAGTATATTATAAACTTTATATGTCATCGTTAAATACTTGTGTGTGATAACTAAAGTGGAATGTTGCAGTAGAATATGGCGTGGCGTGGCGTGGTACTATGTAGTGATGTTTGGCAATGTATAAGGTAGTGTGGCGTGGCATAGTATAACATGGCACCAAATGTAATGCGGTGTGACGAGTAGCTTCAGGTGCTGGTCATATACACTCCCCACTGCCTGGGGCTGACTGGCTGGAACCATCGTGTACATCCTGGAGGGTAATCTGGGCGCCACTTAACTCCCTATAATTCCTCTATTATATTGTACATTTTATCGTACCCATAAAGATAAGTTTGGCTCCGGCAGGAAACATCTATGGTGTGTTTAGTTGTGTGAATATTTAGGGTGAAAATGTGAGAAGTGTGTGGGTTACAGTCAAGGATGTGTGTCATTATTATCCAAGAGGTGCATTTCAAGGAGGCCTGGGGAGGGAAGGAAGGCGGGAAGGAGGGAGGGAGGGAGGGAGGGAGGGTTTGGAAAGGAGGGGTAACAAGGAAAGGAAGTGGTGGATATAAAGAGAAGGAGGGATGGGACTGGTGGTTGTGAGGGAGGGACTGGTGAGGAGGGACTGGTGAGGGGAGGGACTGGTGAGTATGAGGGAGGGACTGGTGGTTGTGAGGGAGGGACTGAGTGAGGGAGGGACTGGTGAGTATGAGGAGGGACTGGTGACTGAGGAGGGACTGGTGAGTAGGGAGGGACTGGTGAGTATGAGGGAGGGACTGGTGAGTATGAGGGAGGGACTGGTAGGTGTGAGAGATGGACTGGTAAGTGCGAGGGAGAGACTGGTGAGTGTGAAGGAGGGACTAGAGGGAGTGAGGAAGGAGGGAGTAAACGATGATTAAGTGACCAGTAGTAAAGTAAAGAACGTCACTAACAGAGAACACTACAACCACATAGTAAGCAACTGAGAACAATATGGAGAACACTACCTATAGAGAACAATAACTGTACATAGAACAATCAAGACGACCCATCCACCATCCCCCACACACGTAAACAGTGGTCGTATGCTCAGGGTGTAGCTCTCACTATCCTTATCTGGGTTTCTCACGTTTAAGAAAAATAAGGGAAATTGTCTCTCTTCCAAGTCTTTTGTTCAACACAGTCTACGTTCTCTTCCTTTTAGGCAGTTTCTCAGTATTCTGGACTGACTCTCTCTCTCTCTCTCTCTCTCTCTCTCTCTCTCTCTCTCTCTCCTCCTTGGGTTGTCTCTCAAAACAATCTATTATTCTCTGTTGCTCTGTGTTGACGATGGATGTTGTTGCCTTACGTCATGATTATCTACTATAATTTGTGGTAATCTCTATATATCCTGTTCTCTTATTACCATGACGTGATTAATGCGAGTCATTATAGATTGTAGACAAGACGCCTGTGACATGAGCATAACGAGACAGAACGCCTTTGACATGAACATAGCGAGACGTTGTGGCTCGCTATGTTGACATGAGTTTCACAGAACAGGACGACATAGACATAATCTTCACGGACTTCTGACACCACCATACCCAATTTCCTGTCCCTGTTACGAGGCCCTTAAATACGTTCACATGATTACCTCTTATCTCTCATAATTATCACACATGTACATCATTAAATATATCTACAGTACACATGTATCAAGAATATGACTTACAGGAAAATTAATTTACTTCGTGACGTCTTTGATTCATTTTACATTTCCGAGGACCATAGAAATACGGTGATAATTAGCCTCCACCTTGATGTTCGGGTATTAACTGTTAAATAAATCAATGAGAATTTACAATTTAGAAATAATGATGGAAATGTTAATATGTTATTACTGAATTTTCTTGTGATAATATATTGTCGTTAAGAGATTATCTCATAAGGAGTAAGCAGTACCTTACATCCTATAAGGGGTAGACACGAAAGAGGGAAATTTTCCATCAACTAATTGTATACAATATGGTTAGTAAAGTTGAATTTAGGAGACCATTGGCATATTCACTGGCAGAGAACAATCACTCACTCAACAATACAAGAACCAGTTGCTTTACTGATTTAATATTGTGGAAGTTCAAATAGTAGTTTTATATTAAAGATTTTCTCTCTGACTTGTGAGACTTCCCCCGCCTCACTCTCGTCGGCACCACGTGTATATTGAGTGAGTGCGGTGCTCGCTAATGCTTCGTCCCTATTAACTACTCGTCACGCACTCGTCCGCCGTGTTCATCATTAAGACAATCATGAAGGAGAATTTAAGCTGGTTATTATATAAGACCAAACAAGAGGGTCTGGAGGAAGTAGAAGATAATATTCCATAATGGTGCTGGCTAAATTACGTCGTGAAACTGAGATTATAAGACCAATTCAATACGTGAGGTTTTATTTAATAGCTCCTAGGAGAACTTTTGCATAGGATAACCAATTGACGATTTACATTATAAGTTTATCCTCACTCGGAAATAAATCAGTTTTAGTGTATTTTACGTGCGAAAATGTTAATGGTTGTATCACTTTTAATTAATTATATTTTCTTATTTAAATGCTGGTCATTATTTTCATAGACGTAGGGAGTTAATTACACAATTCAATTTAAAGGATTATTATAAGGCATGATCCTGATGTTAAGCCATAGATACCTTATAAACTTCTTTAAACACACACACACACACACACACACACACACACACACGTTTACTAAACAGTATCGTGCCAACTCATAAGCCCTCGGTATGGCCTCTTCAGATAATGTGGATCAATAAACGATTATCCGCTGCGTTGTCTTAAAATGTTTTGGGATATACATACAGTATATACATGACTGCATACTCGGTTCTATATACATACAAAAATATACATCCTGGTTGTTTGTTCTTGTGTTCACGTGTATATCTAGTGGTCATCAATGTGTATAGTTGTGAATATTTTTGCATTCATGTTGATGGTTTTATGTGTGTGTGTGTGTGTGTGTGTGTGTGTTTATCTGTATGAGTATGTATGTACTGTATATGTACGTATATGTATGTGTGTGTGTATGTATAGCCAACCGCCTTTGTATGGGGCTTATGTGCATATGTCATGGCTGTTGTCTCTGAGTGTGCACATATCTTAATGTTCATCGGTGTATACGTGTACATATATTGCGGCGTTCGTGAGCAGAGTGTTGGAGCCGCAGATTCTCCTTCCCATATAGAGGAATTACAACCCGTTTCATCGTACGTTAAGTCAAGTCGTTTGTTGGTCTAACCTTATTCCTGACTGTAATTACATATATGAGAGTTCGTGTAAGGAGGTGGGTGTGTGGGAGAGGTAGATAGTAGGGAAGGCTAGGTGTGTGGGAAGGTTGGATGGGAGGGAAGAGTAGGTGGGAGGGGTAGGTAGGGGCGCGGGACGGAGGGTAGGTAGGGAGGTGGGAGGAGGGGTAGGTAGGAGGGTGTGAGCGAGGGGTGGGTGTGAGGGAGGGGTGGTGGGTGTGGGAAAGTTGGATGGGAGAGGAGGAAAGGGTGGAAGAGAAGAGAAGGGTAGGTGTGAGTGAAGTGTATGTAGGTATGTGGGGATTATGTGGAAAGATCGGTAATAGGTGTAAGTGTGTGTGTGTGTGTGTGTATGTGTATGTAAGTGTATAGTCTAAGAAACAAGTATCTTCCCAGCTTTGGCCGATGAATATTGAAACCTGATGAACATAACCGCGAACATAACCGTGTCTACATCTGGTCACTTGGTACACCTGACAAATAGTTTCATAGAAAACTTAAACTAACTTAACATAACTCTTATTAATTATTGTTCCATTTTAAACAAGGTATGAACATCAAGGGCGATATAATATTTTGATATATTCTAAAAAAAAGTAAATATCGACATAAGTTTCTGATGAAAACAATTTAATCTAATGTTACTCTAAACAAGAGTAAAGAGTTAAACTATACAGATGAGAGGAACACAAATATCATAGTAGTAAGTACAAGCAATAAATAACAAAAAAAAACATGAAACTAAATACATATATTTCAAAGTTCTTTGTCTTATATATTATGTTGCTGCAGTATATACCTATAACACACACACACACTATATATATATATATATATATATATATATATATATATATATATATATATATATATATATATATATATATATATATATATATATATATATATATATATATATTTCTTTTGTGGTGGTCAACCTCGACCCTGGGGCAAGATGACCCATGGACAATTTCTCGAAGCTTGACCTGCACGCTGTTATTTATATTACCAACTCGATTTAATTATGTTAAACAGTCACTTCTCATATTTTCAATGTTTTTTTTGTTAATATTTACTTATTATAACCTAAATATCAACAAACAATTGCCTTAAGGAATACGAAAACAACCAAATGCAAATGGAAATCCGCCTAACTGTTTACTGTTTACGTCGAATGACTCAACTTTCCTGCGATGCATTTGCCAAAACTTGGGAAGATAGTTGTTTCTTTGACTGTACAAGATAAAGAAGACGAAGAAAAATTAAAACCAAGACGATAAAGATTAAGACAGAGAGGAACACAGAGATAGAGACTTGAAAAACACAAGGACAAAAAGGAAGAAGAATATACGAGTATTGATGAAGAAAAAGTAGAAATTTAAAGAGTTGTGAGATCAAAAAAAAATCAAATATAAAAAGAAGAAGACGAAAAAAGACAAGCACAAAATAATAAGAAATGAACACCACAGGAGGTAAGTAAACACCTGGCGTAGTTCACCTTAATCATCACTCACCCACCTGTTGCTTCACCTTCAACAAGCGCAGACAGCCCCTTAAGATGCCGTATTATTCCAACCCCTTCCTACACACACATTTACCTGTTAACCCCTTTAGTAGGATGACTTAACCCCTTGAATATGATGACGGAGCCCCTTGAATACGATGGTAAACCCCCTGAAAATGATGACACCACCTTGAGTGCAATAACCTAATTTAACCTATTGAGTTAGATGAGTCAGGAAGTCAAGTTATTTTACTCTTTAGGCTATATCGTTGTCCTCATGGGGTTAAGACATTATACTCATAGGGTTAAGTATCTTACTCACTGATCCAAATGATTGTACTCAAGGGGTTAGCATCGTGGTGAGAGGGTTAAAACACGGGATATGCAAATCAGCCTCCATGGTACTTATCATGGGATGTATTACGTAGATTAAAATAGTAAATTAACTCAAATCTGCTTAGTTTTATTAAGTTTCTATCGGAAAGATCTTTTTTTATCGTAAGTTATGTACCGTTATTAGGATGTTTTTAAGGGGCGGAGAGTCGTTTTTTTTTTTTTTGAGGGCGCACGATCATACTCATAAAACGCTATTATGACAACTACTTACGTCAACTCTACACTATTTGCTGATAATAAAATCTAAATTACATAATCTACCAACTACTACGTTTCCGGAAATATTGCTCTGCATGTTGAAAGGTTTGATTGAGTCATTGTGAGCATTAAACAATTTGGGTACAATGTTTTTCTGTGTGTTTTTGTTTTCAAATTATCCTCTCTTGTTTTTTAACTATCCTTCTATTTTATTGCATTAAGTTATGTTAATTATATTTTTTCTCCGGGAACGTAAGAAACTATTTAGTCTCTCACATCTCTATTCCAAACTATTAAAAAATATCTCACTTTAACCTGTATGTTAGTTTGGATTCTTTTATATATCACAAAAAAGTAAATACACACACGAGCATAACAGGTTGTCTGGTTACCATGACGACGTATGAAGCACCTGAGCGAGACCTGACCAAGACCCGTAGATGTTAGATACAGGGGAGAAAGTTCTAAGAGATGGCGATGAAGGTGATAAGGTGAGACTAAATGGGAGATGGAGCTATGGGGTGGTCATGAACACACGCTAATCGATATGAGAACAGCAACAACAGGAACAACAACAGCAATAGGAACAACAACAACAGCAGCAGTAACAACAACAGATGCAACAACAGCAACAGAAACAATAGGAACAACAACAACAACAACAGTAACAACAACAGATGCAACAACAGCAACAGAATCAACAACAACAACAACAACAACAAATAACAACAATAACAAAAACAGCACTATCAACATCAAAAACAAGATAAGAATCACAATGAAACGCAAATAAGAATTGTATTTTTTTTCTACGAGAAAGAACCCTCCTTCCTACCCCCCCCCTCCTCCCATCCCCTAAAAAGAGAAAAGACGCTAAACAAAGTATTAACTTATTATTTTCTGATTCTGTAAGTTTGCTTAGAAAGAGAAAGACGAAAAAAAAAATTCAAAAAATCTTCAAGGAAACTGCAAGATGCTGCACAAAGGGAGTGTATACAGAGAGCCAGACTCGGTGTTCTTAAGAAAGTCTTACAGAGGGCGAACGCTGCGTTTAGAGTGAGAAGAAAAATGAAAGAGCTGTCGTATTCAGTCTCCAGAAAGAACAATATCAGACAGCGAGTAGAAAATAACTATAAGAAAGAAATAAAGATGATAAAAGGAAAAAGAATAAAGTTGTCATTGAGAGAGAGAGAGAGAGAGAGAGAGAGAGATGTAAGGATAAGAGTGAGTCTTTGAAGATGGTGAAAATTTGGAATGTTAAAAAAAAGAGGAAAAGCTGGATAACTGAAGACAAAAGCACCAAGAATTTGTGTTCAGGGGTAGGAGGAGGGAGAGGATAAGGGGAGGAGGTGGAGGAGAAGGAGGAGAAGGAGGAGGTGAAGGAGGAAGAGGAGATCTCGGGTCTAAAAGACATAAGACTCTTTGATGAAAAACATGGAAAAGGAAAATGTCTGCTGATTAGTAGGGAAAGAGATTCACGATAAATAAACGACAGAAACAAAAAAACAAATAGAGGTGAAACAATGCGCCGCCAAGACAGAGTTCTCAGCATTCTAATACATGTAGGCCTATATAAAAAAAATCACTCATATGCAAAATAAAAGCCTCGGGTAAGGTTTTAGTCTCAGAGCAATAATCTGTCATTATAGGTAACACACAAATACAGTTAATAAAATCACCTAATGAACTCGGGTTACCCTGAAGAAAGAAACAAGCGAAACTCAGGGCATGAGGTCTATCTTCCCGGAGTGACTGGCACCATGTACGCTATAGGTCGAGTATGGTAAGTACAGTACTTTACCCATAAAGACACTACCTTGGCCTGGACCACAACTCGAGACCTTGAAATTCAGCGAGAAACGTCAGGTACATCTATCTCGGTCTTATTTTGGAAGGTTTTTGAATCGGCATTTTACTGCATCTCATAAAATCTCCAGCCTACACCAGCTACATTTCTTTTTCCGTTACCAATAATTCACTTATTTCTGTCACTTGCGACATAGAAAATCACGGGTCATAAGAGACTCTCGAACTCATCGGGAAGATGGATGGGCTCACACGGTATACTCTGCAGGTGACCTAAGATAGAATGATCCTAAAATGACCTGCCCTGCCCTTCACTTCATTCACTGAGACGTTTCTGGTTGTCATAATTTACCGGAACTTAGCAAAATTCCTATAAACATCGTCTGATTCCGTTTAGTTTATTATTTATTTATTTTTTATATTTTCGTATGTATTTCTATTTACATTATTTTTATAGCATTTGCGTGAATGACCAAACTGTTAGGACGCCCAGAAGAGAGTAACACCTACAGTAGTTAGTTAGTGAGTACCTCCTTGTTGTTGCCTCAGCTGGTCCTAGAGAAGGTGGACGATAGATGAACAAGTTTATGCGTGCTGGCCGCTGATAACACTAATGAGCCGATGTTCCTGAAATTTAACGTTAATTAGATAAAATGTTTCGTTATCACAATATTGCGGCAGTTTTATCAAGTTTCATTGTGGCATCGAAATAATTTGATAAAATTAATAGTTTTTTTAACCCCATATATATATATATATATATATATATATATATATATATATATATATATATATATATATATATATATATATATATATATATATATATATATATATATATATATATATATATATATATATATAATATTTTTTTAAGTAATACCTCAGATTTTACAAGAGGAGTAAACTTCGTGAACATTTTCCGTGCAATATATTTTTCCTTTAAAATGTTTTAGTGAACTTGAAGGGTCTTTTTAACATTACATACCTGCCTAAAAAAAATATCATACTTTAACACCATTTCCTCAAATATCACCAAAAGGTATGGTCCAAAAACACAAACAAAGAAGAGATATGACTTATAATAATGTATTATACACAGGTATTACCATCAGGAATATTCCCAATATGTATTTACTAATATAAATATTTATTTTCATCAAAAAACGTGACTGCAATAGCTAGGTGGCGGCCCAGCCAATCATAATCGAGCTTAAGGAGAAGAATACCTGGAACTGTAAAATACACTGAATATATTTTAAGGTAGACTGGGGGAAGGGGGGTTAGAGTTGTGGGTGGGGAAGGGTAGGGGTTTGGGGGCATTAAAGGCACGACACCCTCATTGGTGGGGGGGAGGAGCGTCACGATACCCAGCCGCGCTAACCAGCCGATACGACGCGATGCTGGTTAATACGGGGGATAAATCAAGGGTTAACGCCGGGTGCGATAGTCGGGCGATATTGAGCAGGTCAGATAGACGCCACTTACCGCTGGGTGGTACTCCTTTATGACGCTTTCGTTGGGGGCATGGAGATAGTGGAGGGGTGTGGATGTAGTGGAGGGACGTGGGGGGTAGTGGAGAGGGACGTGGGAGGTAGTGGAGGGGCGTATAGGTTGTGGAGGGGTGTGGAAGGTAGTGGCGGTGTGTGGGAGGTAGTGGAATGGTGTGGGAGGTAGTAGGGTGGTGTGGGAGGCAGTGGAGTGGTGTGGGAGACAGTGGAGTGGTGTGGGAGGTATTAGGGTGGTGTGGGAGGTAGTGGAGTGGTGTGGGAGGTAGTGGAGTGGTGTGGGAGACAGTGGAGTGGTGTGGGAGGTACGACACCAACATGATAATTTATTACGAAAATTCTTGAGAAAAAAAAATAAACTATAAACAATACGGAAAAAAATATCCATATTAGTTGTTGGTGAAGAAAGTTTAATTCCAGAAGATAAACGTTAGGGAGAGAGAAAGCAATTGAGGGTATTATCATCATCCAGGACGTAAAAAAACACAGGTAGAGTGGCGAAGCAAAGAGCAATGTTATAGTGACGGTGCTTGGGAGGGAGTTGGGAGAGAGAGGGAGAGGGGAGGGAGAGAGGGGGAGAGGAGGTGACGGGCTTGAGAGAGAGAGAGAGAGAGAGAGAGAGAGAGAGAGAGAGAGGGAAGAGAGAGAGAGTGAGTGAGTGAGTGTTGGGCTGCGAACATCCATCAACTCTCCCACGCCCTCACCACGACACTCATCCATCACCCACCAAGCACACCCCATTTGTTTATCCCCCACCACCACCCTTCATTACTCGGCGCTGGGGGGAGAGACTCGCCTGTAATTTTCAACACCCATAAATCTGACTCAATGTCCCGGGAAATACGTGGGGCATCTGGTCAAAAAACACACGTGGAAGCTCGATAAATTGTTTTTCATGATACTAAACCAAGGATGTAAATCTTCCCAGGTTAAATGTTCGCTGTCATAATCTTCTTCTAAGATGGTTGGTGTCTTGAAGGTGCCTCTTGAACCAGGTCGCGGCGTGAAGTGGTAGGCTCTTTTAACTGCCACTATCTTCCACTTCCCTCCACTACCCACCTGCTCACCTGCCCAGCCACCCACCGTCATCTTAAAACCCCTGAGATGAACGGGTGAGCTTTATGATATCTAAGTAGCGGTGACTGTTTGAGATATTAATGGATAGTTCCCCCCGGAAAATAATTACTGCGATACAGTGTTCAATTTCCAGCACGATATATCAATTTAAGAGAAAGTTATGAAATATTGTACTCAAGATGCTCTACGATTTAAGAATAGCGAAGAGGAACTTTTGAACACAGGCTGCCTTAATGATCAGTGTTTAATGTTTGTCGAGTTCGCGCGCGCTCGCACACACACACACACACACGTGCTTACCCCTGCCATACTGCCTCTATAATATACTGCGTGGTATACCACCCACCTCGATCACCCGCCAGTGGCATTCTTATCAATCACCTCATTACCACCTCAGACAACTTCAGAGTTACTGTGGGTACCCTGCGCTAAGCTGGCTGATAATATCACAAATTGAAAACTTTCTTACGAAACATGGTCAAAACACCCTTGACCTAATCTTAGTGGACTAGTACCAACCACTTCAACCAATGCCTCCTATCAGGTGTAGTTCACTATTCTCAGTGTTGATGTTTCCAATGCCCCCGACAATCAACGTACAGAGCCCTTACATCAAGACTAATAGATCAGTTACTTTTCTGCAACGCGTCTCTTCGGGCAGAAGATAATTCAGTAATTTACTTCTAATTTTTCAGATAAGATATCAACTGAAGATTTGACACCCAAGTTTATTTCACCTGAAGATTAACTACCCTGACATTGCCTGGAGGATTAGCTTAAGTTAGGTTAGGTTTGGTTAGATTAGCAATAAGGTTGTTAATCGTTTGATGAAATAAGCTGGGGTGTCTAATCTTCAGGTCATACAGATAACGTAAACAATTCATGACCGAAAAATTTTTAAACATATTTTTTCACCTCTACAAACAAACCCACAACGAAAATAAAAACCGGTTCCGACAGATTAATGAGAAGTGTACAGTAACTCCAGGGTCACTTACGACGCAACAGACTAAGCCAGGAATTCTTTAAAAGTATCAGTAAATGGCAGTTCTCCTCATATGGGAGATGAGAGAGTGGCTGTGTGGCCCTCACGCCGTCATTATGCTGGAGAGTCGCGGCCACTCTTCCCACCACCATTACCATCACCATCACCATCATCACCACCATCACCAACACACCACCACCACCACCATCACACAACAACCACATCACCATCATCACATCACCACCACCATCACCACCAGATCTACTCCCATCATCAATATCACCACTTCCACCACTACCACCAACAACCTCTTCTGTCACACCATCAGAACGCCCGTCCCTGTCACTGTGACCTTGTTCCCGATACATATCTTTACGTCTGTCAACACAACTTAGCCAAACATGGGTCTCGGTATCTTGTGTTAAGGAGTTTGTTTTAACACTTAATACCATCATCATCATCATCATCATCATCATCATCATCATCATTATTATTATCATCATTAACGTCATCATTGTTTCTTATAGTTGCTCACTTAATATCACTATTAAAACAACAAATAATAGAAGCAATAACAAAACATATGACTCCAACTATGTATACTACTAGATTGATACACCGAATATTCTGTATAACACTGATGTATACTTGTTGAGGCCAGTATACATCAACAGTATAAGTATGGAGCCAACAACCTGGATATATGTACACTGGAGGTGAGTGTCCTAGCTTGACAGGTAAATGATCTCATCTAAATCTGACAGACAAACACACGAAAAACCCAAATTACTGTATATAAAGTGTTAAATAATGGAGAGGTGGGGGGGTAAAATGTGGTAAAAATCATTTCACTAACCAAAAGTAAAGAAAACAAGAATCACTTATACATAAAGGTGATATATAAAAGTTAAACACAAACTAATATCTGCATACTGTTTACGTAATGAGACGAAAAGAGAATATAGAAAAATAAATATGATTTTTTTTTTAATTTCCTCCATTTTAAAGAATGAATATAGTGAGAAAATCAAAGTTACTTACACTAGTATCTGTAAAAAAAAGACCAAGCACGGGTTTCAAAGATGGTGATAAACTGAGACAATCCTTTTCTGTGTCGTCACGAAAGATCAGAAACCACACACACAGATACCAACACGTTGAGGTGAATCAATTGCAGCGTCTTCTTCGGTGGTCCAGGATATTTACTTTTTTTGGTAGGTAACCGCAGTGAGGAAATATTGACTGGAAATTCCGTCTTAGATGCAAATAAACGGGGGTATATAATTTTTCTAGATCAGAGAAACTTATCTTAAAATATTCTTTCAGACTTCTACACATACTGTACATGGTTACTTATATATTCACAAGCCAAACGAAATCCAATACATCATCCTGTTAGTCTTAACGATGTAGTAAAATACCACAAAATTTGTTTTACTTTCCAAGAGCTCGACAGAAACGCTACTAACCAGCGGTTTCTGGTTAGCGTGGGTGAAACCGCCGCTCTTAAGATGAGTATTTTCCCCATCCGTAAAAGTGGAATACTAAAATTATCAACTTTTTACTGCATTACTATTTATTCATGATATCTCCTGTCTATTGTCAAGTCTGAGGCAACGTAGATGCTGTTGCTTGAATACACACATAGAGAAGGTGAGAGAATAAGGACCTAAACACTGGCAAGATTTTGTTTTGATTCACACTCCGCCCAACTAAGAAAATGTTGGCTATACTGTTTACATTATCGGCTGTACCAGGAAGTTTCATGATGCAGCTCACACTACCACAAAACGTGACTTACTTTATTACCGTGGAGTGAAAATCATTTAATGACACCGATAATCTGCCTTAAACACGGGATATACGCTGATAATGATATTGTGTTGTGTGTCTAAACGTCGACCTGGATCATTATTATACTGGGATACAGGTAAGTCATAAGGATGGGTGACGGGTAGATGATGTTAAGAGTCGTGGTTGTATCAGTAGAGGAGAGAATTAAGAAAAAAAAATACTACATATATTAATTTTTTCTCTGTTTTTTCACGTGTGCACCAATCACTTAATTATTAGTGACAGAAAAGTAAACAACACCAACTTGATTATACAGCTAAATGTGGTGTTGAGAGAAACAAACTTGAAGACAAGCAAAAGAATATATCCATTTATTTTCTTACTGAGGAGGCAAAATAAATCAGAGAGAGAGAGAGAGAGAGAGAGATAGAGAGAGAGAGAGAGAGAGAGAGAGAGAGAGAGAGATCTGAACAAAATGAAACCCAAGACTCACCAACATTCTGGGATGGAACTGTGATTATCCGACCAGTCACTCCAACCACATGACAGGTAAAATAACCCACCATGTTAAAAATAATCATGCGAGTTGTTTCAAAACATGTATCACAGTCCAGGCGAGGCGAGGTGTAAGAGGGGACACTGGGACGCAGTTGGTCACTCTCACGAAGTTACGACTCCTGGCAGGGAATGTGACTTCAACGGGCAAAATTTACACTCTTAAAATTGTCTCTAATATGATAATTGAACAAACGGAGTTTCTTTTATACTCAATATCCTAGAATACCAGAATACTCTTATATTTAAAACCACTCGGGCGTAGTAAGTGTAACCTGGAACACACTCAAAATGACCATAAAATGTGATCTGCAACGTATCCTGTCTTGTGAGATAACCTTGAAAACAAAATAACTTTCTTCAGCATAAAGAGCGAGTTGAGTTGAAATAAGAGTGACAGAGTTTTTGTCCCTGGGTGTTACATGACCACAAGCCCGTCCGCTCCTCTCAACGCCGTCCACCGACCCTTAATGGTGTGTCCGGCTCACATCAGGCTCTAACGTGGACCATTATTTTGTTGTGTCTGGCCGGGGTCATCGTTGTTGTGGTCTAATGATTGTGTTGTTGTGTCGTGACTGTTATTGTGTGTTACTTTCTACTGCTGTGTAATGATAGTGTAATGCCACAGTTCTTTCAATTTCAGTTTCAATTCCATATAATTGATTTGCCTGTTGCCTCTCTTTGGTTCCTCCACCTCTCTGTGTTATAATTCCCTTACTGTTGTGTCGCCTCTTTTAATGTTGCTCCAATATTTCTTCTCTGGTGTGTTATATCCTACGCGCGCACACACACACACACACACACACACACACACACACACAAAGAAAGAGAATGAAGATTACAACTTTGATTCCGGTTTGTAATATAAAGGCACACTGTTCGCACTGTCAATTGTAACTGTAAATAATGCTAACAGGTATTATGACGCTACCCAGAAACTCGAGCAAGAAACAGATTAAAGAAAATTTCAGAGGTTGACAGAGCGTGTGGAGTGAGCGTCACCAACACACGCGCGGGTGGGAGAGGCAGACACATACTTGATCTCAAAATGTAATTGGACAGTGAACTAAGGCGAGGTGTTGAATTCAATATTTCTGTGATTATGATGGTGTGGCCGAAAGCAGTGATGTTCCCTGTTGCCTTGTAAATGAGTGATGGTGAGTGACTGTTTTGTAAGAGTCAATAGTTAAAGAAACACGTAAGAAATAAAAATAAAAGACGAAAAGGAATTTATACACCTATTTAATTTAATATTTTCGTTCACGTGAATCTTACCAACCCGAGTTTATCTTCCTTTCTGAACATTTGTGTTTTTGTCAATTTCTCAGATTAAGAAAAAAAATTATGCAGGGGTTCTTGACACTAATACAATATCACTAAAGTGTCATGATAATGGCTGGAGATCAGATCCCCTGGAAAAAAAAAAGTTTCACGTTCGTTCAGTTCAACTTAAATCTGACATCAGCAAGAACTGTACCAATAATCACAGCTCACTGACACTTGATAAAGTTCACAACCCAAACTAGTTTACATTGTCTACGTCAGTGGTTCTCAACCTTGTTTGCCCCATGCACCCCTTTCACCATATGTCAGAATGTCATTCCCCCCTCCTTTCCAAGATTATCTGCCTCAAAAAGTGCATTCCAAATAATATGCATATAATACTGAAAATCCTTTATTTTTTCCATATTAGTATCAGTTTCCCCCCTCCCCCCCCTGAAAACCTGAGGGGGTAAATTCCCCCCTGGTTGAGAACCCCTGGTCTACGTCATCACTGGTTGTCAGGGGTGTCCAAGTGAACGGGAAATATTACAAAGACTGAGTTCTTATTCAACTCATCTCCATCAGTAAGGGTTTTTGTTATTCTTCCAACCAATACAACACCACATGTGTACTGTACAGACACACAACAAAGTTACTAACATCAGTGTACATAGTAAGGATTGGGATGAAGCAAACACCATACACAGTCATAAACATCTACACACACACACACACACACCTACGCATCACATAGCTGTATCTATCATAACCATTCATCCCACAGTAGACCGTCTTTAAACTCTGAATGTTACCTCCACTTGGAACTTTCACATACACATTATAAAGACATTAGCATCAAAAAGCCTCTATAACTCATTCACCAGTCATTATAACAAACAAAGGAATATATAGTAACCCATTTTGTTCAGCAACTCTCAAGGTGAATGTTATTTCCACTTCAACTTAAAATGAACAACAATTAATTGTAATCTTGCGAAGTTAATTTACGTCTCATATGATTAGAAATTAAATTTAACCACAAACTTTTCCTTCATGATTTCTTCATTTTTTTAAGGAGAATCTTAATCTCCTTTAGCTCACTAGACAAAATCCACCCCCAGCCAGACGCCTCATCAGTGATCCACCTCATTGCTCGTCTTTCTTTATACCAATCATCCAATTTATCCCCTTATTATTTTTTTCATAAGTAAGTCGTGGTGATTATTGTATGCTTTGTCGGTCCATTGGCTGCCATCACTACCCAACTGAGATGATAAACTTACTTCTTATTCTTTCTCTTAAGCTTTTAATCATCGTATTTCTGTGTCTGTCTCTGAATACATAATCTACACCACAAACTTGGGGCTAACACACACCTCCTAGTATCAATAAATATTCATAGTTTATTCTTTATGAAAGTGGTGGGCAGAGTCTGCTTAAATACAGAGCAGAGTGTTGACTGCCTCATTATGTGAACCACATCTCGATACTTACAAGAAGAAAAAAGAGTTAATCACTACTTGAGGGTTGGTACAGGTATTTTCTGGCGGAGACTTTATCAAAGGAAACTAAAATAAAAACATGTTACAATACCCTCTTGACCTTTGACTTACTTTCCTTAATCCATTCTAGGTTACTGGATCACTAAGGTGATTATGAACTTTTAGGAGCAGAAAGGGCGAGTGAACACGAGTGAAGCAACACGTCTGTTGAATGAGGTTTGAGATTTTTAGAATGCTGGTACAGGCTGGCTGATTCACACACTTGCGAATCCGTTATGATATCCTCTATTTCTTCCTCGGGGTGACTGGGAGGATATTAATTATTAAAACAGTAATGATTAATTTTTTTATCTTAAAAATTCCTGAAATTCACCAACTGTAGAAAGTGCACTAATCTCACTTTACATTCAATAAGTTATACTTTCCCATTAAACTGACAGACAACTTACAAACCGAAACTAAAACAATAGACACTGCGCTCATTTCAGAACCTTTGTGTTAAGGTAAAAGACTTTCCTGCTATCCACACAGAAAGGAACAGAGTGAACAGTCAGCAATAATATATTCTTAACGTTATCCAGAACATTTTGCATGTCCTCAACAGTCCCCTGCTGTACTACTGTAAAGCTGAGAACCTTGTAACTACACTGTGCTATATAGGGATGCAGGACCGATAATGGGGCAAGCATCGGGAGGCAGGTAGGTAGGTCCCACAGTAGGCCAGACAGGCCATACAGTAGGCCAGACAGGCCCCACAGTGAACCCCAAGACCCGGCTGCACACGATGATAGGGGGAGGTTTATGACGCGCCAGGGGTGTTTGTCTGTGGTGGTGATCACGTCCACTATTGGTCAGTAACGAGGTCTTGCGGCCTGCCAGACTTTGCCAGCGGTCTCCTGATAACACCATTCCATCATTATACTTCCTCTATGACAAATAAAAGCACGCAAGAACCCTGTAGTGGTTTATGAAGGAACGAAAATAAGCGACGCATCAAACACACCATTTATTCTGTCCATGAGATATAAAGACACCACCAAAAAAACCAATAGATTATTTTAGGAGCTCACGAAAATGACTCCAATCTGATGCCACCTTTCAAATACAAGACGGGTTTTCATAGGACCCAAAAATGCAAAAATAAAGGGCGTAAATACAGTTCCACCATCTCCTCAAAGCATAAAGGAGGAAGACTCGGGAGGGGGAGTAGGGGATGGGAGGTGTTCAACGCAGCACGTGAAAGTAGATTAGCATCGTCAGGTTTCAGACAACGCTGGCGGCGTCTCGGATGTTTGATCTTCACCGCTGGCTGGTTCACTCAAGGGAAAATCTGGCCAGAGGAAAAATTTTTGTTAGACTAAAATTCCCTCGAATCTCCTCGTTCTTAGAAAATGAAGTACCATCCATAAAGAGACAAACCCATATATATTTTTTATTTTAGGAATATGAAGAGAAATTTACAAACACCGGAATATTTTACTTGGATGAGCGAGAAACATAGAGGAAATTAAATGACTCGGGTTATAGTAATGGTGACTTTCTACAGTGTGCAGTCTCCGAGTTAATGTCATGACAAACAAATTACCGCCCTTGAGATAGTGAGCTGATGATCGTGTTGACAATTACAGTCAACTCCTGCACTCATTCTCACAGTCAGTCACTCACAAAGTTACTCCTAAATTCACGGTAACTCCCACAGCTACTCTCAGTCACTCTTGCTGAGGATCTCATTGTCACTATCATAGCCTCTTTTTTCGTCACTCTTTTTGTCCCTCTCCTATTCTTACGGCCACTCCCAAGGAAAATCTAAGCCACACTTGCAACTCCTCTCAGTACACCACTCGTCACAGACACCATCCCAGCCACTCTCACAGACACCTTCCCAGCCACTCTCACAGGCACCATCCAGCCTCTCACAGACACCTTCCCAGCCACTCTCACAGACGCCTTCCCAGCCACTCGTCCCAGCCACTCTCACAGACACCTTCCCAGCCACTCTCACAGACACCTTCCCAGCCACTCTCACACTCCGCCAGACGTCCAACAGTCAGCCTCATACAGCGTGATCATAACGACGTGGCTTATATGCTTACAGCCACAGGTACACGGGGCTGATATATCGGCGTGAACATTTCTATATGTCGAACCGCATGAAGCTTGTTCCTTAATGAGCGAAAATACCTATGACCTTGTTGCCTCTACTTTAATGTTGAGAGAGAGAGAGAGAGAGAGAGAGAGAGAGAGAGAGAGAGAGAGAGAGAGAGTTGCAGTTAAAAATATATACAAAACTGTGATAATTCTAAGCACTGGCGTCTGGTAGGTTCAAAAACCAACCAACAATAATGTATTATCAGTTTTTATTTATAGCAAAACGTAAACACAACTCCAACTACAGAAATATAAATCCTTATATCGAGTTCTTCCCCTGACAGGTATTTCAACACTGATGATATTGTCTCTCAGTGAGGCTCAGCAACTGATGATTTTATACCTGTAGGTGAAAATGACTTCGTTAATTTAGGTGAAGGTCAACAGGATGTGTCTTTTTATAGCTGAACATTTTACCTTCCTTGGGTAGTTATAACATGTGTCACTCATGTGTTCAGTGTATGTGTTGAAATTACCTTGAGGTGTTTGTTGTGTTGTGTCGTAACATACTTCGTGACTGTGTTTAATTAGCCCACTTTCCTCCTGTTCTTGACCAAGCTAATAATGTTTTTTGCAGGTAAGGGATGTTTTTCTCAAGTATGGGTTAACGCAAATGATAACTATATTTACGTTACTTTTGTATCAGATATAACTTTTGATCCTGCACTGACTAAGATGTGTACGAGGATATGATATTGTAAGGAAACCAAATTGTTTCTTAATTCCAATACATACGAAATTATGGCGTATAAAACTGGGATATATCTGGTTTTTCTTATCGTCCATATTATGAAAAGCTTATAACACAAGCCAATGGTGATAGTTTAGTTTCCTTCAGCTAGTTACTGAGTGGGGCGGCCTCAGTCGACCCAGCTGGAAAATGTGTATCTCACTATACAGATGGGAAAGTTAAAGACAACAGATTTCATTTCCGGGTACGCTGTCTCCCGGTATACCGACGTCTTACTGTAGTCCTCACTGTGCCGTACTTACACCGCCCCTAACGAGCTTTCAGGCAGAGGTGACTTGCTTTTACTGTTTTCATCACCGCAAAGGAGAAAAAAAAACTCACCAATATTCGTTGCAGAAACAGACCAAAAGTTGATTATTTTCCCTGTGTGATGTACTAATCTTCCTTCCGACTTAACTGTTAGGTTAGGTTAAGTTTGATTATGCTATGTTGGGTTAAACTAGGTTAGGTTAGGTTAGGTTAGGTTAGATTAGATTAGGTTAGGTTAGGTTAGGTTAATTTGGGTTAGACTAGATAAATTTAGATTAGGTTAGGTTAGGTTAGTTTAGGGTACACTAGATTAAGTTAGTTTAGTTCAGGTTAAGTTATGTTTGGTTAGATTAGATTAAGTTAGTTTAGGTTAAGTTAAGGTAGATTAGGTTATGTTTGCTTAGGTTTGGTTTGGTTTTGATAAATTATGTTTGGTACTGTTGAATTCGTGTTGATTGGTTGCGTCTGGTGCGGTATGAAGCCTGTTAGGACTGGCGGCCATTTGACCTGCACACCAAGAGAAGATCCTACCTGTTTGACGGGTCCCGTAAATGGCATATCCTCGATGGTGGCGGGTGGAAGGTGTTGGGTGGTGGATAGTGGGCGGTGGGTGATGGTGGGTGTGGGTGTAGGTGAGGGTGAGTTTGAGTGAGAGGCAGGATAGGTGTTGGTGTCGGGTAGGTGTGGTTGAGGATGGGTATGGATAAGGGTGTTTGTAGATGAAGGTAGGTGTGAGTAAGGGTAGTAGTGGATGAGGAAGAGTGTGGATGAAATTCTTTGTGGATGAATGTAGTCATGAGTGAGGGCGTGAGGTTACAGTAGGTGTGATGATGGTGGATGAGGGTGGGTGTCGGTGAGTGCGCGTGTGGGTGAGGGTGGATGGGTGAATGTATTTTTGCGGGTGCTGCTAGCGTGTGTGTTGTGTGTGTTAAGAGTGTACGATTTTACATACGCATTTTCTGCTCGTCCATAGGTCGTATTTCAAGTTACTTATTTCTGTATATACTGTATTTACATCGTGTTGATCTGTACGCTTTTTCACGATTTTTCTTAAGCATATTCATTTTTCCCATGTATCCCTTTTTTTCAATATTCTTTATCTTTTCATATTTATATACGTTATTTCAACTTTATTTTACGCCTTTTCACGTTTTACACCAAACTTTTTTTCTTTCCAGTTTTATCATTTTTTTTTTTTACTTATTTACGTTTTTTCGTGTTTCCACCTCAGTTATTTTTATACCTTTTCATAATCAATCGTTTTATTTCATAATTTTCGTGTTTACTCTCAAATATATTCGTATACCATTTCAACTTTAACGTTTGGAGGTTTTCACTTGAGTCTATTTCTCTTTACGTGCCTTTGAAGTCCCTCGACTATCTTTTGTTTCGTCTCCCGAGTTTGTCTCATCCTCCCACACGTCTCCCGGTAACAAAACTCACAAGCGCAATTTTGACAACAATTTTTTTTTCTTTTTATAATACGTGAAGACAGAGACACGGCTACCACTCAGTTGTCGATACAGTGGAAGATATAAAACACCTTAACATTCAATCATTGTGTGTATCTAAGGTCATGCCAGAATTAATGCCAAAAGCTGCTAATGGAAGTATAGGTTATAGCTTATGTACAGTTTATGGGAGTATGTGTTCGTTCGTCAATAACAACACAATGTCACCTGAGGATACAATTTACTTAAGGCAGTAGTGTGTTAAGTGATTTTGATGTGTATGTATGTATGTACGTAAAGTTACAACACAGAATGCGATTTGTTGAGACTATGTGCGTCCTATATTTTGTATCGGTATCTAGAATCTTTTGATGAGGAAAAAAAATCGCAATCGTGGGAATATTTATAACTTTGACGTAAAAAAATCACAAAACTTACAAAGAAATATCCACAAACTTAGCAACTTAATCATAGTATCCTCAAACTTAACATTAATGTATTCAAGTAAAAGCATCCTTACACGCCTATAAAGTACATACAAACTTCGCCTCAAAGTATCGAACCAATCACCTCACAACCACTACGAGGCTAAACAATCTCGGGTACACGCCGTCCTCACCAACACAGTATTAAAAATTCATAGCTTAACTATAAGGTCCGCCAACTTGAGTGTACGAGCGACGGAACAACTTGAAAACGGTCGTGTTAACAAGTCCCGAAAATTTGATCCTATGTCAGCGGGTCTGAGTAATTTGGGGAAACAACTTATCGGACATAAGAGGTTGGGGGGTGTTACACGGGCCTTGGGTAGTACAGAGGGTAGAAAACGTCTTGTTTGCAAGCGGCGAAATTTTGACCTTTGTGACCTGAGTTCTGGCTGACATGATAGCAAGTCTATCATTGGTGAGGGCGGGAAGCATCACTACCAAAATATTTACCTTTTTCGTTTGCATATCAGATTTTTTTTTTGGGGGGGGGAAGGAAGAGGGCATCGCGGGTAGGTACTGTATGTACGTATGTGTAGTTCTTATACTGAATATTCATGTGTTTGATACTGATTGATTAATACTGGAGGTGATGGTGTAAATAGCCAAAAAAACAATATTTTGGAGTAGTGGGCTATGGTCACCAACCCTCAGACATGAAGATAACACATTGACTGATTTAAGACTACATAAAGAAAAACGGCGAAAAAAAGGAAACAGTATCTAGTCCCAATTTTTCCCTTCATACACCGAAATAATGATTTAAATCAACATATATTATGATAAGCAATTGATAATAATAATAATAATAATAATAATAATAATAATAATAATAATAATAATAATAATAACAATAACAATAACAATAATAATAATAATAATAATAATAATAATCATAATCATAATAATAATAATAATAATAATAATAATAATAATCATAATAATAATAATAATAATAATAATAATAATAATAATATATATCATAATCATAATCATAATAATCATAATCATAATAATAATAATAATATATAATAATAATAATAATAATAATAATAATAATAATATAATAATAATAATAATATATAATAATAATAATAATAATAATAATAATAATAATAATAATAATAATAATAATAATAATAATAATAATAATAATAATAATAATAATAATAATAATAATAATAATAATAATAACCCTAGGACAAGGACACAACTTTCCACCAGAGACTGATAAGAGGGACAGTTGTTGCCTTGGGTGGGGGTGAGATGGCTGAGGTAGGAGGAGGTGGTGGTGGTGGTGGTGTACGGGCGGGTGGCCGGGCGGAGGGTCATCTAGGCAGGTCAGGGGAGACCACGCATATGAAACGACGTCGATGTTGAAAAGTTCACCTTATGGCGATATGCATGACGAGGTGTGCGTGAGAGGGGCGGCCGGGGGAGGCAGTCAGCTGATAATGGTGGGGGGAGAAGCGTGAAAGTCTGCAGGGTGCCTAAATATTGAGCCGCTGGGGTCATAGGTCACCATTCAGGTCCCAGCAGCGGGGCTTCATGAAGGAAGGTTTGTTTTAAAAGTTTTTGTCGAGAGGTTTGTGCTTTGGAGATTTGTTTAAAGTGTTTTGTTAAGTATTGTTATAGATCAATAGTTTCTTAGTTTTTAGTTCATCTACGTAGTTTTGTGTAAAGAATATTGAATAGTTGTTGATGGAATAAGTTTTTTTTTTTTTTTTTTTTTTCATATTGTTAATGTCTTACGAGGTGTTTAGTTTATATTTTAAAAGATTTAAACACGGCCTGAGGGAAAAGGGGGGTTAGGTTAGGTTAGGTTAGGTTTGTGACGCAAGGTACAAATGTCTATTTTATTATATTATTGAATATTGGTCATAAGTTGTCTACAACCTGAGGACTCTTGAACCTATACAGAAATACGACTTACTATATGAGCTCACAAAATATTCTCTCTACTTATAAGGTGTCACAGAAGGCGTCTACGAAGGTGTTAAGGCGTCTGTTACTCTCTGACGGAGCCACTATAATATATCACCTACAGATATTCTAAGAGATTTTCATGTACAATATCAGACTAAATTCCCTGGGCACTTTTGGCAATTATCAAGCATTAACTATGGAAAGGGAATTAGGATTTTAACATCTACCGACTCAGATTTTCTTTGTCTTATAGATTTTACTATATATTGTTATAATTCTGACGTAATGTATAATGAAAAACAGCGTTTATAGACCATGATTTAAGTATGGCCAAGTATGACCTACTTCCAGATGCCAGATATTGAAACGCGACAGGGGAAGTTTGGTAGCACCTGACAGTACATAACTCAGCACTGGGTTACTGAAGCACGGAACAGTGGGGTGGAGGCGCGGTTGAGGTACAAAAGGTGTTAGAGAACTGTGCTTCCAGAATACGAACAATGTTTACATAATGGACTAAGATGCAGATGCTGAGCTAGGAATATATAATCCATTCTTTAACTAATATATAAAGGCTAAGGCCACTCCTAACCTTTACAAAGACTTTTTAATGATTTCTATTGACTCTTTAAGAAAATTACTTGAGCACCAAGAATGATACGTAAATATATCCTTGAGATGCATTTTTCATTTAACTAACCTTTCCATTTGTTACCCAGACATCATAATTATCAAGGTATAATTTTTAGATCTGTAATTTGCCTGCTAGCTTTTTATTGCAAATTAATATAAAGGTTCTTATCTTCGCATTACGCGAAGAAAAACAAAACGATTCGCCAAAGAATGAATATGCAATTGATATTTTAATTAATTATCCATGTGTTACATAGAAGGCAGTGTGGATGGTACTACACTCGACTACCTCACTTCCCCAATTGTAATGTCAGTCAGCAATCACAGCTGAGTCGATTGGAGGTGCGTGGCCCAGCAACACTTAGCACAGGAGGCAAGTACCGCATACGCTCGGCTGCTGCACCCACAATCTCCATTTGGAATGTAAAATTAATTTTGTCCAATATTTTTTCTTTGTTGGTGTGTCGCCCATTTTTTAGAATGTACCAACAGCGTCTCTGTCACTTTACTGCGAGAACAGAAACACTCTTTCGCGTAGTGCATCGTGCTTTATTGTTATATGGTGATGTTGTCGTCACGGAAAGGTCAAGTAAGTTCAAAGATCGAAGGTGTAAGGATCTCTCATACATACTAAGCTGCAATGCATGAGAGGTAACCTTCACCTGGGCGACGGCCTCCAACATGCAGTCGGATGTTTTATATTTCGCTGTATACTGTTCGCGGAGCGGCGGCTGGAAGTTAGAGTCACAAAGGTAAAAAGGGAACAAGGAAATATCTCGATGGATGATCAGAAATTTAGATTTAACCTTTGGGGGGTGGGGGTCATCACGAAGGAAGGACAGATTCTAAACATGACTGAAGGATATGTGGTATTGATCCGCCTCAAGTAGCTGAATAGTGCATTTTTGTCAGATAGTCTGGAATACCAGAGTATCTTTAAAGAGGAGTTCGAGGGCACAGTTTTTACCTACTGCTATTAAAAAATGCTCGTGGGTTTTTATGTTTTACGACACCATTATTTCCTAGCAAGAACCTGTCCTCCTTTCAGAGCTGTCTTGTGGGTCTTCGCTTCTTAATTATTTTATTTGCTTTTTATAATCGCCGACATTCTGTGTTCTCTTCCTATGCTTCATCTTTATCTCTTTCCTTTCATTTGACAATCAAGTCAAAAGATAGTGGCTCAGTACAGCCCAGCAGCTGCTGCTGCAGCGAGAAATACTCTTCATCTGCCTTTTATTGCAGTGTCAGGTGAACTCCTCAAAGGTGAGGCCGCAAAAACTCACTCTTTTATTCACGTTTGTGTCTGAATATAAAGGAAAATTTCATTTAAACGTCTTTGGTTCCTTCAATATCGTCTAGGATCGTAGAAGGAAATCGACGCAACATAAATAAAATATCGATGTATAAGAACGGAGAAAGTGGAGCGCCGTGCAGGGGAGAAAATAATCTAAAATATTAAACGTATCGTTTTAAAACTCCCATTTTTATATATTCTTACTTTTTTCTTATTAAAAGAGAAAAAATTCTGCTGTGTATAACTCGGACGTATTTCAACACAGGTGCAAATTAACATGTAATTTCTTTACACAACACACATACACCTATACCTGCCTGCCCAGGGTAATTTTGCACATATAAGTTTATGTTAATCCGTCCGTGCGTCCTTGCTTGAGAGTATGACTTTTGTTTGTTAATTATTTTATAAATTTTATCGTAAGTAAAGGTTTGTGCCAAGTGACTGTCCTTCATGCTACCCTGGAGCTCCTCTACCCATGACTGACACATCTCCTCTAAATGTTGCGCCTCACAGACTAAGAACAAGCAACTCGCACGATACAAATTTCCAGGTGAATAGTTACGTATATTTATTCTTATTATTATTAACCGATTCCCCCATTTATTTTAACATTATTATCTGTACATACCAAGAACAATTCAGTGAAGAACAAACTGATTAAAGAGTTATTTTAATGTGAGGTAATGAACACTAGCATAAAAACCACCAATGCTGGCCGTAGAGACCCATTATCTGGTTTCAAATTATACATTCCCCGGTATCTACTTGGCTGAATTAAGCAACGATTCGTATATGGTCACCAACATACCATCACAACTGAACGGAGTCTCAGGTGAGTTACGCTCCGCTTATCTCTAATTAAGGTAACGAGACCAGCGTTTCTTTAGGTGATAAGGAAACAAAAAAAAAAGATTTACGCTAATTACGTTGGTTCTATAGTGTGGGTGGAGATATGTGACTCTCTCTCTTTCTCCCTCTCTATTACTATATTTTCTCACTCTCATTCATGCTTACACACTGTGATAGCAAACCATCACCTCAGGACAAAAAAAATTAATTAAATAAAACAGAGGTCAAATACAGCGCGTACCTGAGAATACACATGTCATAAATTCTCACACGGGATGGAACACTCATTCTTGCTCACCTCTACTGCGTGTTGGTATGTTGTACGAGACGAGAATTCATATATATATGTACTCGTCTACGATATATCTTTGTGTGAGTGGAAGGAATCAGGAGTAACAAGAATGAATTTATAACCTGATAAATGATTTTCTCCCCTACAGGTTAAACAGTAGCCCACGTATAGTTTATTGGATTATAGCTCTAGTTCGTAATGACAGAAATGGCTATAATTATCCAGTCGTCTGAGATCTTGTTCGAGTTATCACGTTCAAGGAATAATGAACTAACTAACTAATACATGAACGGATACATGGATGATAGGTGACTTAATGTGAAATGCAAGTTGAGATTTCAGTCTTGTATCGGTCAGGTAATTGATTAGTAACACCAATTAAAAGCAATAAACAGTCCGTAGATAATGAGCTTCGTTCTAAATGGGATAATTAAAAGTGATAATATTTACCTGAGGGAAATAAACTGAATACTTAATTGACATACCTATTACAGTAAGGTAATTTAATTATGATATATTAGTAAGTAGTGATCAGTATGTTGCCTCACGTTCACCTTTTGTCTTGTCTCTCATTATAAGATTACGAGAAGGGAATAACCTGTCTCTTAGTTACTGTCCTAAGTCGTTTTATTCCTATTACTTTACAACATGACTTGGATCTGTCATTATACATCTTCTCATCCATCTTTTTCATGATATTCTCCTCGCTTCACCCTCCTCCCCTACCTTTCATCCTTTCTTTCTCATCCTTCTCTGGCACCTTATCCTACATCACGTCTCATTCTTCCTCCTCCCTCACGCCTCCTCATACCCTCACACTTTATCTTACTTCATCCGTCATCTTACCTGCTTGCATGATTCATTATCCTTTCTGAGTTATCCTCACCTCACTTCATCTACCCACCCGACTCACACCTCATTCATCCACCCCTTCTAACACCACACGAAACCAGCCAACACCTAACACCTCACCTCGCATAAATGAAGCCATACTATTTAGTCATATCAGCAACTCCTCAACCACAACAATATTGACAAAAAAAATGACGAAACAAGAGATCTGCCTAACCACCCTAGAACCTCTATTTCAACGCCTCATCGTATTGGATCCCCTGTTCAAGTACTTGTATTAGCCATCCCGTCACCCCCCCCCCTCCCCCTCTATACTACCCCTGACCTCCATCCCGTCACCCCCCCCTCCCCCTCTGTACTACCCCTGACCTCTTGTGCCTTTCGTATACACACTTTATAGACCGGTTTTATCCACTCCTGCAAAAGGCCCTTTCCTAGATAAATTAAGACCGCGTAATCCATGTCCCATTCATCATCGTATTTTCGGCCGGCTTTATAAAGAGAGGAGGGGGAGAGGGGAGGAGCGAGAGGGGAGAGGGGGAGGGGGAGGAAATATGCTTTATATATTGCGCTCCACCACTACGCAACACGGAGTTAATTGTGTGGTCTTCATTTCGTCCAGGTTTTGTTCCAGTATTTTCAGGAGTTGTTTTCATACATCATAAGACCATAAGAATGGTGGAAATTGCAGCGGGCCTACTGGCCCATACTGGGCAGTGCCGTTTACACCCAACCCCTAACGCTCATATATCCATCCAACCAATGTTTGAAGCTATCCAGTGTATATATACATATTTTTGGTGCTCTGTCTTCCATATTGTTATTATTATTTTTTCTCATTTGTTTACCTAATTAAATATATATTTGATTTCCCTTGATTTTCTCAGCCTGATCTTAATTACAGGTAATTCTTGAAAGCTTATCCATAGTCAGGAGAGAAGAATAAGTTCCTTTAACCATTAATCGTATGTAAAATGTCAATATAATCAACACCTACTTGACAGGACAGTATCACAGCGTTTCACTGTATTGTTTCATCAGCCACTGTTCTCTTATAGTACTCGACCCAGATGTTGAGTTTGATATATTGATGTGGAAGAATTCAGCAGATCTGATTAGTACTCTCAACTAGCTAATCTCAATGTCTTTCACCTTAACTCTTGTTTTGTTTTACTAATTTCTATAATGTAGTAATGAAAACCTTATAGTTTTGTTTATGTATCAGTTAGTTTTTAGCTTAGGAGTATGCTTGTCTTATCTATGAACCGTTCGTCACAGTTATCTTTGCTACAGATATTTTACGATTTTTTTCTATTTCTTCTGTCTCCTAGATCTATATTTATCGATTATTTGTCTAATTCTCGTGTATATCTTCACTGGTTCTAATTGTTGTTTGCTCTTCGCTATCCTCACAGAGTGTTTTCCTTCAGGTGTTTTGATCATTACCTGCAGAACACCTGTAAACACCTCATTAGATATTTAAACTCTATGACAACGTTCTATAAGAAGGGGTGTGTGTGTATGTTTTGTGTATGAGTTATTTTTCTACCTCAAATATTCAATAATTTCTAGTTTGTTAAAATATAGAGAAAAGGTAAACAAATATATATTAGTTTATTGTAACTAGGGGAAGCAATTTTGTATGTAAAGTCACTTACAATTGTCACATTATTGTCAATACACCTTAATTTTCCATTGAGAAAAATAATGTTTATTAGGAATTCATATTTACGTAATTACAGAGGATTTTACACAAAGAATTCTGTCCCCAATTCACACTAAAGTGGAGAATTTATCTTCGACCTTCAGGGGAGCTTTAGCGCCTCCTTATAACTCACAGCTCGCTCGACAATATATACAGGGGTAACTTAAGAAAACTCCTTCACCAGCAATTCGGTTTAATTTTCAGAACCTCTTTTTACTCCCTCTCCTCCCTCCCTTCATCTTAGGTCAGGTCAACCTCCCAGCGACAGTGACCCGAGCCGACCTGACGTGATGTGAACCCGGTCACGTTCACCGTTTATTGACCCATTAATTACGGGTCACGAGATTTAATATACACAATGACGGTGATATTGTTGCCAGCCGCAGGGAGTTTGAAACCTCTGTCAAAGGCTTTATAACCTAATATGTTAAAACTGGTGCTATGTTAACTAAATAAGAGAGCCATGTTTTCTTCTCTATTATGCAACTCGGAGTTAAAATGTTTTCCCTTTACAATATGTACAGTACAATTCTTATAATTACGATTTATTTTTACGTCTATGTTATGAAGATTATTCTGCATTCAAATCATTATTATTTGTTCAATAGAATAAGTAAAGCATTGTATTATTCCTTGGTATGGCAACTAAACTAAATCACTAATTTCAGGAATAAAGTTACCTGTGATCTTGGTACATTATGGCTAGACATTACGAACGATTACCACATTAACAAGTATTTTCGGTTTGAACTTCGATTAAAATATATCATAAGTTTTAATTAGTTTCATTTACCTGTGTTTTACTTCATCAGAGTTGTTTATTTATTGTGGCAGGTGGCGAGGAGCTACACGTGGAAGTGATATTATGTGAATCTCAAATTTAGGCTTCCCTAATGGTTCTGGCCGATGGCACATTTCACCTGGGAACAAGAGGGAGGCTGAACTGGGGTCTCGGGTTACAAGAGAGTTATATCACCAGTCACAGCGGCAGACACGAGCGGGAATAAGAAAATTAAAATGACAGTGTTCCAATACACGAGACGTAGCAGGCCAAGAACCTGTTCGTGTAGGATGGGACCAGGAGGGGCGGGAGGAAGAGGAGGACGAGGAGGAGGAGGAGGAGGAGGACGGTGGAAATGTCCTTGTTCCACTACACCCTGGTGCCATGATAACACAACCTCGCGAATTATTACTTTTGTATGAGATTCCAGGTAACTTAAATTCAAGGTTAGGTTTGGTTAACTGGGTTATGTTAAGTTCGATTGGGTTAGGTTAGGCTCGGTTAGGTTAAGTTAGGTAAGGTCATGTTAGGTTAGCTGGGTTAGGTTAGGTTAGGTTAGCTGGGATCTTTACACAATATTTCGTGAACTATTGACTGAAAAAAAAAATATCCACTTAATATTTTACTCTGAAACTATAATACCTAAGTGAGGCGAATTATATTAGACAGTGGGGTCAAGAAGCAGACCCTGACTTGCTCTACCTTACAATGAGAAGAACCATTACCTCCGTGGCTCAACACAGGTAAGATAATGAAACACCTGAGTGACACTGTGTGGGTAGTGAAACACCTGAGTGACACTGTGTGGGTAATGAAACACCTGGGTGACACTGTGTGGGTAATGAAACACCTGGGTGACACTGTGTGGGTAATGAAACACCTGAGTGACGTTGTGTGGGTAATGGAACACCTGAGTGACGTTGTGTGGGTAATGAAACACCTGAGTGACGTTGTATGGGTAATGAAACACCTGAGTAACACTGTGTGGGTAATGAAACACCTGAGTAACACTGTGTGGGTAATGAAACACCTGAGTGACACTGTGTGGGTAATGGAACACCTGAGTGACGTTGTATGGGTAATGAAACACCTGAGTAACACTGTGTGGGTAATGAAACACCTGAGTGACGTTGTGTGGGTAATGAAACACCTGAGCTACACTGCGGGGTTAACACACCTGAGTGACACTGTGTGGTTAACAAAACACCTGAGCGTCACTGTGAGGTGGGGGGAGGAGATAATGATCCACACGTATGTGTCTTTGGTCAGCGAGTGAGAGCCACAACAATATTATATAACGGCCAAGATTGTCAGTGAAATCTTGATGAACACATAAGGTGGTGTTTTCCAGCCGCGCGCGCGCGCGCGTGTGTGTGTGTGTGTGTGTGTGTGTGTGTGTGTGTGTGTGTGTGTAGCACCCCTCCCTCCTCACCAACCGCATCTCATATGTTCCTTTAAACATCTTCATTGTAAAGCATCAGATATCCCGGAGCACAGTAGCCGCGGCTCACTGCTGGGGTATTCTACACGACCTCCCCTCTTTAAGCCGCTCTCTGTGCCAGTGACATCATAAATCAGCTTATAAACAAGGTTGCCAGCGGAGGGTTGTCCGATTTGTGTGGCCGGATCATTGGATTTTTTCCCTAGAATGAAGGACAACCACTAACATGACCATTCAAACACCTACAATATTGACCAAACAATTACGTGATTAAATGTAAACACGCATAATTTAAATTACGATTTGTGAGGCTACGTTTTGTTCCCCAATCTTAATTCGTTATGGACTAAGAATAGTAACGCCGAATGTTTATCCTAGAGAAAAAAAACGGGTGTGCAGGTCACGCTCTGTGGCGGCCTCACGTTAAATATATTACCTGGCTCCTGAATGCTTACCTAATTATATCAGATCACAGGTAGAGCGGCCAGCCTCCCCACCCCGGCCTCAGACGCCTCCCAGTGGCAGAGTATGATGGAGAAACTGTGGTTAAGTCACACAAATTACGGTGGTATTTTGCAGGCATCAAGGGAGGCGACGCACCACAATCTTCCCGTTTGGTAACTATATTTGGAGTTGGTGGTCTGGCCCTGTGCTCGCCTCTGTATAGCCACCAGATAAAAATCCACACACTGAACCAAAGATGACATGATCCAGGACATATTATTTTCTTTGAGCAAAACGGCGCTTTGAATTGTATAGGTTTTCAATTATTTTATCTGTACCAGTTATCATAAGGTAATATAACTGTCAGCTACGATAAACAATGTGTAGGTTTGGTATGTATGTCAATTGGTGATCATTTTCGGGTCCATTTTTCACCTGAAAGTTTAATTTTTATTCCCCATTTCCTGCTGTAGACTTAGTCGTGTGCATCACCTGGACCACCTACAGCAGACAGTTAACTTGGTAGTGCCCACCACCTACCTATAGAAGTGCCCACCACCCACCTACAGCAGACAGTTAACTTGGTAGTGCCCACCACCCACCTACAGCAGACAGTTAACTTGGTAGTGCCCAGCACCCACCTACAGTACAGCAGTGACCATTGCCCACCACCAAACCTATAGCAGTGCCAACCACCTACCTACAGCAGTGCCCACCACCCGCCTACAGCAGTGCCCACCACCAACCCACAGCAGTGCCCACCACCAACCTACAGCAGTGCCCACCACCCACCTACAACGAAGTGAACTAGGCAGCAAGTTCCCAGCCTCCTCCTCCGCTATGGTTTAACGCCTCAGCGCCCACAGGTCTCGCACGCCACCACCAAATGCACCTCTGCTAGAATCTTAAATTGCCGGATTAAAAATTCTCACGTTTTTCCATTATCGGGTCGCAATTACTTCCAGCACCTCGCTAGAGTCCACAGAGGGTGTTCAGTTCTTAATTGATGGTCTCTCTCTCTCTCTCTCTTCCTCTTTGTGTGTATTTTATATGTTTCTTGGCGTGTGTTTTAGAGTAATTATAGATTATGACAGTATAAATGGAGAGAAGTTTTACAAGATTAATGTCGTTGGATGTATTTACAGTATGTTTACCTGGATGGCTTCGTGTGTCTCCTGTTATTCTCCTGTGTGGATCTCTTAAACACCAGTGACTTAAGTCTTACATATTTGTTGGATCAAGACACTACATACTGTATAGTATTACGTACTGGAAGATAGTGATAATGGGAGTAAAAAATATACTAAAGTGTTTTTTACATGTTTTCTTGTTTATCATTAGTTATAAAGGGACTTTAAAGAGAAAAATCCCTTTTACTTTTTTAATTCTGTTCGGGTTGTTCTATTACGTACGCGAGCGCGCGCGTGTGTGTGTGTGTGTGTGTGCGCGCGCGCGATAAAAACAGGAACCGTTAGAAGGTACTGTACATGTATGTACTAGTAATGTACCTCTATCAACTCATCTGTCGCGAGAAACCAAATTAAGGAAATTATAGGAATCTCCTTCTGGAATCATCTTCCAAAAGCACACCTTTAGGTCATGAGAATTCTGAAAATATGTTTTCCCAGGGTTATTCACCTTCGTCTTGGAGGAAAAAGCAGACAAAAACAGTCAAAAGATCAAAAACAGGAAACATACAGAGAGAGAGAGAGAGAGAGAGAGAGAGAGAGAGAGAGAGAGAGAGAGTTGAAATGGTTATAAAGTTATAATTTGGTATACAAAATTATACCACATATAGATAATATAGACGCAGGTAGAGGTGATGACCATTTACAACTGTGCCTCGTATTGTATGCACAGGTAACACAAGAGGTTATCGGTGGCGGCAGGTGAGATGCTCAGTGAACCTCACAAGGTTAAGTCAATAAAAACTCAAAATTGGCATATGTACGAAATGAATCTAACACACACACACACACACACACACACACACACACACACACACACCACGTTCTCCATTATAAAAACACCATTTATAAGACAGTATCTTAATCTATGATAATTAGTCCAGCGCACCTCAGTCCTACGAGGAAAATTCTGTGCATGATCTTCAAGCATCCGGTCCACGTTTCAGTTGCAGTCGTCCAGCTGATGTTCTCTTTGTGTCTGTGGTCCAGCTGCAGTTTGTTATGTGTTTGTCTACAGTGGTCCAGCTGCAGTTTGTTATGTGTTTGTCTACAGTGGTCCAGCTGACGTTTGTTATGTGTTTGTCGACAGTGGTCCAGCTGCAGTTTGTTACGTGTTTGTCTACAGTGGTCCAGCTGCAGTTTGTTACGTGTTTGTCTACAGTGGTCCAGCTGCAGTTTGTTATATGTTTGTCTACAGTGGTCCAGCTAACGTTTGTTACGTGTTTGTCTACAGTGGTCCAGCTGCAGTTTGTTATATGTTTGTCTACAGTGGTCCAGCTAACGTTTGTTACGTGTTTGTCTACAGTGGTTCAGCTAACGTTTGTTATATGTTTGTCTACAGTGGTCCAGCTAACGTTTGTTATATGTTTGTCTACAGTGGTCCAGCTGCAGTTTTGTTGTCATGTTTGTCTACAGTGGTCAGCTGACGTTTGTTATATGTTTGTCTACAGTGGTCGGCTGACGTTTGTTGTTTTGTCGACAGTGGTCGGCTGACGTTTGTTGTTTGTCTACAGTGGTCCGGCTGACGTTTGTTGTTTGTCGACAGTGGTCCGGCTGACGTTTGTTGTTTTGTCGACAGTGGTCCGGCTGACGTTTGTTGTTTGTCGACAGTGGTCCGGCTGACGTTTGTTGTTTTGTCTACAGTGGTCCGGCTGACGTTTGTTGTTTATCTACAGTCGTCCGGCTGACGTTTGTTGTTTGTCTACAGTGGTCCAGCTGACGTTTGTTGTTTGTCTACTGTGGTCCAACTGATGTTTGTTATGTGTTTGTCTACAGTGGTCCAGCTGGTTTGTTATGTGTTTGTCTACAGTGGTCCAGCTTACGTTTGTTATGTGTTTGTCTACAGTGGTCCAGCTGACGTTTGTCGTTTGTCTACAGTGGTCCAGCTGGTTTGTTATGTGTTTGTCTACAGTGGTCCAGCTGACGTTTGTTGTTTGTCTACAGTGGTCCAACTGACGTTTGTTATGTGTTTGTCTACAGTGGTCCAGCTGATGTTTGTTATGTGTTTGTCTACAGTGGTCCAGCTGACGTTTGTCGTTTGTCTACAGCTGTCAAGCTGATGTTCTCTTTGTGTTTGTTTAGGGTGGTTCAACTGACGTTCTTCTGTGTATGTTATCGAGATAATCGTTCACCATCCACTGAACCAGGGGACATTTTCAACCGTGGAGTTGTGACATCTTACAAGTAGTCCAGCTTGACACTGTTGCCCCGTCTCCAGCCAGCAAGTTTATCAACTTTATCATTCGACTAATTAAGTGCATTTTATAGCATTATGGGCTGAGAACAATTCCCATCATCAAATTGTTATAATGTTTACCGGAGTCCAAGGGTAATGACTTCTTTCAGCATTACCAATTGAGAAAATTTTTCAGCATCGAGGGTTAAGAACATGTCCCAGCACCATAACCTGAAAAATTTTCTCAGCACCACAATCTGAGAACACCTTCCAACACCACGGGAGAGGAGCACACCACTGGGCTGTACCTGATGACCGCTGTTTGTATTCTGTGCAGATCGTGCTCGCCGCCGGTGAAGGAGTGACGGCGAAGCTTCATGACCAAGAAAAGACAAGCACGCTGTTGAGGTCTTAAATTACTGGTTAATATTGTGTACATTTATGAGTTATTCATATAAGAGAGTATCAAAGTGACCAAACAGGCAGCTGAGGTGAATGGATAGCGATTAGACTATAAGTATACCTACGTCTCTTATGCAGTACGTAACTCATTTGCAGTTTTTCTTAAGGGTGCTCTAGGTTAAGTATCTTACCCCCTCACCACCGGGAGTCCTTGTTGTACATGGACACGAGACAACACAAGCCACCCCGGTCACCCCTCAAGTGGGCGGCAAGATCTCATAAGTTATGCTTAAGCAGTCGGAAGATCCAGTACGGCTGCCAGTCTAAGTTATCTCTATGTCTGGGAGCGAGAGAGGGACCACCGCTTCTCACACCCGGATCCTCTGGTGGGAGCCATGACGCTCCTACACCGACGGAGACATCACCGACGTGTGTGGGAAGCCCCTCCTTCCCCGTCCTCTTCTCCTGGTGGCCGCATGATGGAGAACCAGGCTGGTTCAACCAGCGCATTAGTCATCTCCATTAACAAGTTAGTTAAGCAACGTAGCAACACTTTGGTGGTGGTGGTGGTGGTGCGCGTCAGGGGTCACGAGCTGTTAGTGTGTGGTGGGTGAAGCTTTGTACTGTCCTTCTCTCATCTGGCCCCATCTGGTGTGATCTCTCACTCCCTGGCCTGTGTTTACACCAGCCAAACAGCTACCTAGACCCACCCGGATGCGCAGTACAGGTAATTGTTGTATATAATTAGGGCGTATACACACACACACCGTGGGTGGCGTTTCATAAACTGTCGTGTTTGATGATACTTTATACTTGCCTTAAGTGTTTAAATTCCCGCACTTTTCTGTTCAAACTCACCGGACGTCCAGTAAAAAAGAAACTTCATCTCTTTCACATAGATTATCTTTAATCGTTATTTATTATCGGAGCTCACGGGTAACTCGCTCCCCGGGTGCCCGTTTAGCAAGCAATCAGAGCGACCCGGATGCAGTATCAAGTGATGAGGGTGAGGCGAGGGCAGGGAGGGACAGCGGCTCCCTGGCGAGTGCTGCCCTCTTGGTACATCACCGCCTTTGTTTATCCTTCACCCACAGTTTGTCTTTCTGGGTGGGTTTTATACAGGTGGATTGCGGTTCTCTCGGGCTTCTGTTGACTCATGATTTCTTTAATCCCCGCTGGACGTCTCCAACCAGTAGTATGTCTGGTGTTTTACATAACCGTTCAGGATATGTAGGTTTTCTCATTCACTTACAAGGTGACTAAATGTTTGCTTCTTTCTTTAATCACCACTGAGATTATCTCAACCCTAAAAGAGGTTTAATAGTATAAATCGAACTGGATCAAATGCGTCTGTCTTCAATAACAAAATATTCGAGTTTTGGCAGACAAGGTTACTCACATAGGTAAACAAGTAATGTGAACACTGTCAGGTGGGAGGCGGGCCGAGTGAAGACAAGTACTTTATCTTCTGCTGATGTTAACGTTTCACTGCCCTTCATTCTCGTTAAAACTGGGATTGTTACCTGCGACCCGGTAAACTAATTCACCGCTTCTATTTTTGGTGAAAGGTCAAAGTGTATTATCTAAAACCTCCGATAAGAGTGGATAAGACTGTCTTAGAGGACGACCTTAAAGTTATCTTCGCTGTATCGTAGACAAGATAAGCTCCTCCAGGACCTGCTAACACGTAGTCAGTCATGATACGCTGCTTTACTTGTACTGTGTTCACCAACTTACACTTGTCAGGTCTTTTGTAAACAACTCCAGCAGTGCCATTGTAAGAGGTAAATTATTTACAGTCGTAAGAGCGAGGTTCTAACACAAGCCTTTCATTCTGTTATTTATTGCATTATTTTTTGTGGGTTACTTGATAGCCTAATATGATGGTGGAAGAGGCACACCAGTCACCATGAGGGTATTTATACTTCAGTGTAACAGCTACTGCATACAGATGCTTCGACAGACAGACAGACACACACACACACACACACACACACACACACACACATTTTTGTCCAATGTATATTTTCAGCCTTCGGGCTGCCGAACTTTTTCAATAAACCATTAATTATTATTAGTATTATTATTATTATTATTTATTATTACACACACACACACACACACACACACACACAAACTAAACCTATTGTCTTAAATCCACCAAAAAATATTAAATACTCACAACAACACACTCCTGGGTAATCCTATCACCTACACACCCAAAAAACTACACATACGTGAAAACAAATACCCACACACACCCACACACCTAAACTCACACACTCTCAAAAACGCTATTCCAATTCTTACAATCCCCCCCCCCAAAAAAATGGTCAAAAACCCACAAGGGAGAGCTATAAAAAAAAAAGAAAAAAATCGTATGTCGACAAGAGAAAATACCCCCGCATCTATATCTCGAGCAGAAGAGGAGTCAAGAAAAGATGCGTCACGATAACTCCGGCTGTGGTCGAAACATACGATGCACTTAGTACCGACCTGACGCCTCTCTCGCCCTGTATACAAAGGCTGAGAGGATTAGCTAGGTTACCTGGCCTAGACTAAGCCCGTTGGGATAATGTGGTTCATGTGATATGTATATCTATAGGGATTTCGATGTCTGATGATCCATATGTCTGGGGATTCGCGTGTTTAGTGATCATCAAGTCAACGAATAAGTCATTGGATATTAAGTCTCTTGCACCGTATGTCTGTTTACATAGATACAACACCACATATGGTTACTGGCCCACATTAAGCTCCTTCCTTACCCAGATAAAGCTACTGTTTAGTGGTAGTTCGTGATGTACACAAGTGGAGGTGTGTGTGTGTGTGTGTGTGTGTGTGTGTGTGTGTGTGTGTGTGTGCTAGGATCAAGTTCACAGGCGTGGTTGACACTGTACTCTCTAATGGATAGTTACATTGTTTGGTACGTGATAGAGGGAGGAGGAGAGAAGAAGGAAGAAGAAGAAGAAGAAGGAGAGAAGGAGAGAGATGTGGAAGAAGAGGGAGGAGGAAGAGAAAGGAAGAGGGGAAGAGAGAAGAAGAAGAAGAAGGAAAATAGAAATGGAGGAAAAAGGAGGAAGATGAGAGAAAAAGGAAAAAGAAGTAAATGAATGGAACGAGAGATAAATGGAGGAAAGGGGAGGTAAAAGAAGAAGATGGAAGAAGAAAAAGTAGGAGGGAATAAGGAATAGAAAGAAAGATACAGGAAGAGAAGAAGCAAAGAACAAGAGGGAGGGAGTGAAGGAGGGAGAAGAGAAAAAAAAAGAAGGATGAACGAAAAATGAAACAAATGACTGGCGAAAGTAACAGCAGGAGGGAGGAAGAGGAGAGAGGGATGGAGAGAAAAAAGAAGGCAAGAGAGAGAAGGAGGGGAGGGGAAAGGCTTAGGAGAGAATTTGAGAGGAAGGAAGGAAGAAAATGAGAGAGAGAGAGAGAGAGAGAGAGGGTTTACATTATCTACACCACCATCTAGAAGACCTCGCTTTAAATGAATACCCACCATCAGACTAACACACACACCTATCCTTCAGTAACCCAACCTCCCTCCAGCGTGCTACCTTTAAGCTCAATGTCTCAATTCATCAGAATATCTAAATCATGAGGCTTTTTATAATACTATTAGTGTTTTTTTCACTAACTACGGCCTAGAGAAAGTAGTTTAGTTGTAGTTGAGTCTTAGTATAATTCCAATCCCACTTTTTGTTTACGAAAGAAGTTTTGTATGTTTTCTTATCCCGAGTTAATGAGTGAATAATTACTTGTTTGAGCGGAATTGAATTAAGACCTTATACTGCGTGTTTTATTTAGTAGTGAAGACAGTGTTTCCTCTCTCCCTCTTATGACACCACCGGCCTCCTACTCCTCCTCCTCCACACCCACACCCCCACACACCCCCACACTCACACACACACATACACACACAGTAAAGTACCACTCCTCCCTTAGCCCCCGCAGTCACCACCACCAACAAAGTAACAGCACCAGCAGTAGGAGCCTCCAGCAACTCACACATCAGCTGTAATTATTCAGTATTTTTTTCTTATCCTAATCTGTTTATAAATTAATCTTATTAAGGAGAAAGACCATTATTTTATCAGCGTATATCATTAATAACCAACCATTGTGGGGTCAGCAGCGGCATATTAGAGGCAAGACTCCCCAGACAAGTGTGTGTGTGTGTGTGTGTGTGTGTGTGTCCTTGTGTGTGTGTATGTGTGTCCTTGTGTGTGTAAATGTATTGTATAGCACCAATGTATGTGTTGACGTAAAAAGAACTAAACCATTACCGCTGAATGCTTGTGGACCACACTTGACCTAATCCAACACTTGATATAACAGCAGGAATCCCTTTTACAGAACCATGGGTGTAAGCGCCAGTACTCCGCTTAATTAAGAGGATCAAGCGGCAGACTTCACTTAACAGAATTAATTATATACAAAAGAGCTATAACTTTTTCCTAGACGCACCGATTTTCTCGTATTAAAAAAGAGCTTCCATTAAAAACATAATAAACACTACAAAAATCATCACTCATCTACAGGACTTGTAATATCGTCCAGTAATGACCACTCATCATCGGTATAATAGTCTCCACAAACCAGGATATTACCTCATCAGTATTTAATATCTACTCTTACACGTGTATTACTGTGTATCATTATATTTCTTCCCCCAAGTGTGTATCACATCATCTGGAAAATGTCACAGTGTAATGTTCTCATTCCTTCTCTGTTTCCTCCCACCCACCCACCCACACCCTAACCTTCCAGCCAATCAACCCAACCACTTGAAAAGATTCGTGAGGACTCCATAGACTTATATAATTGCAGTTGAACCAAACGGCTACACGCTTCTCTCGCTTTCCTAACGTGGGCTTCTACTACTGACGGCGAGCACTGAAAGAATACAGACGAGAATTATGCAGTCACAAGTAGCAAAAGCTATCATCTATGTTATTAAAGTGAGTAAGATCACACACAATCGCAATCGTACATACAATAACACAAATATATAACGAAGAACAATCACCAACACTAGGGAGACCAAGAACCGTAGGTATGCAGCGATGAGAATGTTATGCAAAATCAATGATGATAATTAATATATATGATGGTCTCACACACACACACACACACACACACACACACACACACACATGATATACAAATCTCACAAACACCCAACGACTAACAAACATCTAAAACAAATACACAAAAAACACCTTTACGAAAAAATCAATAACAAATAAGAAACCTTAAGAACAAAGTGTGTGTTACCTGTACACCTCTCTTACTAACAATTATCTACCAATGTCATTAACAACCAAACCGAACACCTTAGTAGTTACCCGATGAACTAATTAGGATTCATTACATACCCAGACTTCTATATCGAATAATACAATCAGTGTAGCCCAGGTCTGTGTGTGTGTGTCTGTCCTTTCGCTAGGTTTACCATCTCCTTAATACCTGGAAAACTAATTAACCAATCAGTATAAATTTGGTGGGTGTAATTATAATGGCACATGGGACAGGTATACTGCTAACGAGGTAGACTAAGCCAGGGAGGAAACGTATTTTGTATGTCTATGTGTACAACTCCAGCCTAATGACTGCACTTCTGTTTGTATGATCAGCTCCGAGTGTATGATTAATAACGGTGAATGATGGAATTTATTAAAACATAAGTTAATTAAAAATAAAAAAAATCCCAGTACCAGCTTGAAAAATTTTAAGTTGGGATTTTTTTTTTCGAGGAGGAAAGGAAGGCTGAGGCCTTTGTGGTTCATTACTGGTTTGTTTACATTAATGATCTCATAGTAAATAGATGTAATGATGATTATATTTAGAGATTATTTTCTTAACTTATAACATGTACACTTAACACACTCACTGATTATATGAAGTATTTTCTCTCTTAACACAAATATTAATCACAGAGAACTTGTTGAGTTTTCCCGTTCTCTCTTCTATATGGAAACGAGTATATTGTGATGTCAGTTGTTGCTTCTTAAGAGTGAATAAAAAAAACATCAACTCTGAGAACACAAATAAGAATATCTTCCGAGGTATATGAGTGTTGATAAAACCATGAAATATGAACCACTTGTTAAGCATCCACAGTGATATAAATGAACAAAATGGAGTCATAACTTATGGATATTTATAATCAGTGTCTTCGAAAGCACTGGGTTAATTTTACAATTCTTTGGTTCCTCCACGAGTACAAGATCAAATGTCTTTTCCCTCAAGATCTTGGAATACACACATATCTAACACACTGCACAACAAGCACCGCTGTATCATTAACTGATAAGAATCCATCCACTTCTGGACATCTCTGGTGAAGGTGATAAGAAATTTTTATTACGTATCGTAAGAGAAGTCTTTCGTCAGCGGATGATGATATCGTTGAAAAATTTCAGAAATCTTTAGTGTGTTCGGTACAATTGTCATTATCGTTTTACCTTCACGACGCTCACAGTTCTGAAGCTTAATTGCAAATGCACGACACGGCATGTCAGCTGTCGTGTTCACCATTTTTTTTTTGTGTATCTGAAGAACCCGAGTCCTCCAAGAACTTTATCAAACATTTCCTGAGACCCCGGAAAGCTGGCTGTAGGAGCCTCATCCTAATTCGTTTTATATAAATAGTTATTCGTCAACAAAACACTTAAGGCCGACGTCAAAACATGGGTTAGGTGGGAGACAGAAAACCCTATATTTTTCTTCTTTTACATATTGTCTCTATAAATGCGGACATATAGCTTAAGACTTTGCTTATATTCCTACATAATTATATGAGTACATGTGGCGTATAATTTTACACACAATACACCTTGAATTCCGCAGATACATTAAGGCGTCTGTTTTCGAAGATATTGTAATATTCATATGCAGGTATGTGTGGCCAGGTAACTCTAATCAATGTACGTGTGTGTTTTGTGGATTCCTTGAGTTCTTAACGGATATGTACTGAAAGGAATTCGTCATGTATATATCTTATGTTGCTGTGAACTATTCGGTAAGCGTCAGGTATTTTAAGTAAGTCGAAGAATCACAAAAAGTTTGAAATCAATTGATATTTTAGTCGATTTTCCTTTTTTCTCTGCAATGGTTAAATAATTAGAACATTCCTCGGGATTAGGACATTAATAATATAATAAGTATTATTATGTGAACACTTTTAATATATATGTCCTTGTAATTCTATCTGGTATATTTTTCTAATGTTAAAGTATTTTTTTTAATAGTACTTTGAGAGATTAAACATCAACTAACATTGTCACTATTCTCTTTACATCAATAGATAAAAACATACAGATAGACAAACAGACGGATTAATTAATAGACAGACAAACAGAGAGACAGAGACAGAGACAGGCACTGAGTGAGACATGACAGGAAGAATAAACACTGGTTCCTCGTCCTGTTGGCAACACTGGGAGGCGATATATCTGAAGTGGCAATATTTTTCTTATCCCTGTTGTAGTTGTGTTGAGTAATGGAGGTGATTATGTCACTATGGTACTGGTGTGCTGGTACTGTGCTGGCCATTAAGGTGATAGTGTGGTGACGGTGGTGAGGGTGTGGTGATACTGTCATGGTGGTGGAGGTAGTCGTGATGTGAGGATAGTGTATAGGGGTGGTTGTGATGAGGTGTGGTGATAGTGTGGTGGTGGTGTGATAATAATGTAATGGTGGTGGAGGTGGTCGTGATGTGGTGATAGTGTGGTAGTGGTATGGTAGTATGGTAGTGTGGTGATCGGTTGGCTTGGTTTAGTAATGAGACCAGACTCCTCAACGGTATTTTCATCTTACAATTATATTACACACTATAAGGTAAACTTCCCTTACGGATATAATTTTAATAATGCAAAACAATATTAATCCCCTTTATAAGTCATCAAACATAAGTAACGATTATAAGTGCAGCCTAACAGCCAGTCTCACTTCACTACAGTAAGGTACTATTGCCAAAGAGTCATGGGTGAAAGTAGTGCATCAATTAATATTGTTTTAATGAAACCTGGTTAAATATTCCTTTCCAAAATGTAGTCTATTGTTATTGTGTTAAGATGACCATAGTTATGTATTGCCCTCTGAGTAGTTATTCTTTGTTTCATTATCGATTGTTACTTTTGTTGACGTTATTGACATTTTGTATTTACTGCGTCTTACTATATTGCGAAAAAGTCATTGATGTTTCCTTTTATCAGTCAGTTATATTTTACATTTCTTAACCAAAAAATTTGCAATAAACCCCATAGCGTATTATAGGAGCTTCTATTAATCAATAATGTTAGACTGAATTGAAAAGTCGATGATGACGTTACTGAGGATCTGTCTCAGCAGAGGAGAAAGATGACGATGTTGATACGAAATCTTAAGAGTCTTTGTGTTGAATATATTACTTTAACTTGTGTTTAAGATAAAGGTGGAACACTTCATTTTAAGGTTGTAAATAAAACGTAAATAATTAATGTGTTGTTGGAGAGAATTAATATAAATAAAGAGAGTTTGTTCTTATTTAGGAGTATTTGCGAACCTCACTGCAGGGACACGCAATAGTGCACGATCACCCCCTAGTCCACCCGCACCTCCCTACCAAATTTCAGCTCTCTTGAGAGAAAAAAAAAAAATTATATATATACTATATATATATATATATATATATATATATATATATATATATATATATATATATATATATATATATATATATATATATATATATATATATATATATATATATATATATATATATATATATATATATAATTCCAAATTCGTCTGGTTTAAATTTCATCTTGACAAGAAATGTCTATTTTAAATGCTTAAAAATACAAACATGATTGTTGGGTCGCACATACACACAGGGGGTCCAATTTGTCAGGAATATTAATGACATTAAAGATATGGCTTTGTAAAGTACACAAACAGACAATTTACTGTGTTTAAGAATAATTCATTTATACTATACTCAGTAGTATACTGTATATTCTAATTTTTCATATTGGCTGACATATTTTCATACGTATACATATACGTCTAAGTATCAATATATATGTTCGTCTATCTACTTACTTATGTTGATAATGTAAAATAAATACTGATCAAATATTATTTCCTATCAAAATAAATTATATGAGAGATAATAATGACAAGCGAACACGTAACGCTTATGGGCGATGCTAGTGTTGCCAGACCTCCTGATAAAACACACACACACACGGACCTGACAATATTACCCCCCCTGCAACCTTGGTTCCTGAAGTGGCTGTAACTGAAGCTCGCTATTTAGCGAGAAAATCTTAACACAAAAGTAATTCAGTAACATAAGGCACCCCAATGGCTGGATGGATGAGAGTGTGACTACACTCAGTTAAGATGTTAAATCCAGATTTAATTTTGTGATTACTGTGATTATATTTATTTATGATAATTTCATTTGCTGATTTTCCACCAGTAGATATAACTCCACCTGGAGATATATTTCTACTTGAAGAAATATTTCCCCCTGGAGATAAATTTCCTCCTGGAGATAAATTTCCTCCCTGATTTCAATGAAGGCTTTAAGTCATATATGCTATGAATATATAAAAGAGTAAACTTTAAGGTAAAAAAGAGAAATAAATCCCCTAAATACCTATAATAAGCGGATCAATTTTTACGGACGAAGATGAATACGGACCTTGTAGACCGTAGACCGTAGAAAGAGTCTTCGGGAGCCAATAACAGGCAAGTAACTTATGGTTCATCAGGTAGTAAATTAAAGGTATAAATAAGATCAACCTTTTACAATACGATAATGGACAATAAGGTGTCAGTAAAGTGGGATAACCTGCTTTGCCTGTAACCTGTTCTGAAGGGGGCCGTGGGTGTACTGTACATAGAGCTCTCATACGCCACGAGAGAGAGAGAGAGAGAGAGAGAGAGTAAAAAAAATAACAATGTTGAAATCGTACTTTATCGCCAGACATATTTCTCACAGTTCTCAGCAGCTGTCAGGGAATTCCTCGGTCACAGGTAATATATGAGGCACTTTAACGCTAGTAGGAATCGCTGTGGCCAGTTCTCGGGGACAGGAAGATATTAAGCGACTGGTGCTTTTAGAAGTCGACTTGCCTTGTGTTAAGTAATAGTTAAACGCCTTAATGGAGAGAGTGGTCGGACGTGCCCCTTTTCCCATATATGCGAGTCTGACATGGATATTGAAGAAGGAAGGAACATAATGAGTGTCGACGATTCTCTTTAACCTAATCACAACCACAACCACAACCACAAGACGCAACGATCCTGATCTGTCTATTCAAGCTTTTAAAGTCTTTCCCTATGTCTATCAATCTGTCTCTCTGTCTGCCTCTGCCGCTGCCTCTGTCTCTCTGATAATGACATCATACCCGTAAATTCCCTCTAATACCACTACCGGTTAAACATCTCCGGGTGGAAATACTCAGCCCGGCGCCAAGATCCACCAGGGAGTCACACTGGAATCCCTAATGAGCTCCTGGAGTGGGCGGTATAGTGGCTCCACACACACACACACACACACACACACACTTGGGAGCTATACTGAACCCTCACGGAATTAAGACTTTACACTTAAGCACTCTCTCACTCGAGCCCCGATGAGAAATACTAAGCCGTTCGTCGTTGTTAATGAGAGTGATTCGTCATTCTCATTTCACAAGACTCGCCATTAGCGGGGGTAAAGCCAAGTTGGTCCAGGGTGAGATATTTGTCTTAATGGATGCCGTATTAAGCCGTGGCGTATCAAAACAAAAGACCCCTTTAATGCAATCAATGTAAGGCCCTCTGTCATAAATCTCACATTACACTTGGAGTCTTTAGAATTGCTCTCTCTCTCTCTCTCTCTCTCTCTCTCTCTCTCTCTCTCTTGGTTTGAGAGCTCTGAATGGTATTGGTTTTCACTCAAGTGTTCGTCAGTATATAGCGAAGGCGATAAAGCAGTCAGTGATATATTTCACTATCGTAGAGCGTCTTTGGTTGCTTTAAAGTGGTTTTATTGTTTTAGTATCTGGTTCTGATTGCAAGAATTATGATGCTCCTTTTTTTTTTTTTTTAGGATTTCCATCGCCAAAGTTCGTATTATTCCTCTTAAGATTTCTCCCGACGTTAATGGGGGAACATTATTTCAGTGGAGATTCGGATAGAAGATTCTCTGCATCATTTCAACTTTACAGCTTTTTCCAACACTTTTATGACTTACTCTGGTGCACGACGTATCCGGCGCTGCTCTCCTATTAAGGATCTTCATGAACGGAAAGTGTGTGAGTGTGAGTGTGTGTGTTAGGGTTCAGGCATGACAGTGAAAGTGGAGCATTGATGTGACGGCCGGGTTGATCATAAGAAAGATCAGTATGCTCTCTCTCTCTCTCTCTCTCTCTCTCTCTCTCTCTCTCTCTCACTCACCTTTCCTACTTCCCCTTTTCTCTTTCTTGAATCATCTATCTCCTCTTCTGTTCTGCTTTCCCGTCTCTATTTTTGTACTAATCCATTTCTTTGTCCGTCTCTCTCCCTCCTTTCCTTTCTTTTGCTTCTCTCTCTTTCTCTTGCTTCTGTTTCTCTCCTTCTCCTTTCTCTAGTTCCCTTTATCCTTTACTGTATATCTCATCTCTCCCTCTTTTCTCTCTTCGTCTCCCCTCTCTTCCCCTCCCTCTCTCTATCTATTTGTCTGTCTCCCTCTCCATCCCTGTTTTCTTTTTCCCTCCATCTCCTTCTCTTCCCATCTTCCTCTTCTCTATCTCTTACCAAAGGAAGTGCACCGGGTTAAGCAGTTGGTTATCTTCCCCTTGCATAAATCACGCGCCTTACCTGTTAACAAAGCCTAATTATACTTTCGCGTCTATCACCTGCATCACACCTGAGACCTACAGGTAAAGGCCATTATCTATTGTCCGTGAAAATCTAGCTGTCCATTATCTATCGTCCGTAAAATCTAATTTCCCCTAAATTCATTCTGATCAATAGCATCCATTATTTATCGTCTGTAAAATCTATCCACTCTACAACGTCGAGTCCCATAGACCACTGGATGTATCTCGCTGCTGGATGAGGACGAGATAGGTGGACGTCTTTGTTAAGTGAGAGAGATAAAGAGGTCCCTTATCCACGTCTTTGATAAGGACGGTTGAGGCAGACAGCTCGTCGGGTATACAGATTATGGAAGGACATGCGAAGTGGTCCTCCTTGGGAAAAAAAGGTAAGGAGGAGAGGAAGGAGAAGTAAGGGGGTAGGGGGAGTAAGGGGGTAGGAGGAGTCAGGGGGAGTGAGGAGTCAGGGGTAGGAGCAGTGAAGGGGAGTGAGGAGTGAGAGGGAGGAGATGAGGAGGAGGTCAGGGGAGAGGAGTCAGGGGTAGGAGCAGTGAAGGGAGGAGAGGGAGGAGGGTGAGGAGGAGGAGTAAGGGGGTGAGGAGGTGGAAGAAGGAGGAAGAGTAATGGGGAGAGTAGGGCAAGGAGGGGAGGAGGAGTAAGCGGGAGGAGGGGGAGGAAGGATGTAGTGAAGAGAAGGTGGAAAAAAATAAGGGAAGGAGGAGAAAGGGAAAAGAAGAGAAGAAGGATGTGGGGTGATTGAGGGATAGGAAGGATGAAGGTAGTGGAGGAAGAATGATATGGAGAAGGGGAGGAGGAACGAGGTTGGAGAGAGATACCAGATGAAATGTTGTGAATGGTAGGATGGGGGAGGGGAAGGGGGGTAGCTAGAGGGAGTGATGGGAAGGTGATAGCGAAGGGAAAGGGGGAAGGGTTATATGAGGGGAGGAAGTTGCTTCGCGATAAGTAGAACTATGTATTAATCAACGAGGGAGACGACGCGTGCCCTCCCACCTAACGTGAACCATCATATATACAGGGAAATTCAACCCCGAATCCCATCAACCAAACTCATTTGTCTTACCTGTGACTTTTCTTACCTGTGGTCTGTATTACCTGTGATCTGTCTTACCTTTAACCTGTCTTTAACTACGACCGTCATTTTTAGAAGCCCGTGCTACAGGTCGTCAAACTCGTGTCGTCATCCCAAAAGATTATTAAGATACATACTCAAAGAGAGAACACACACACACACACACACACACACACACAGGATGACAGAAAGATAAACAGATGCACACGAAAATGTAGCCACACAAACACAGACTAACATACATACACAGACATTGACAGAAAGATATATATATATACACACGATAATACACACAAACATATATATTGACAGGGATATGGATACATGTGCACAGAAGGGTACACATACACACAAGTTATGCATAACACAGTCACGCAGTAGTGACCCCGGGGACACCAGGAGGAGGAGGAAGAGGAGAAGGTAACACCATTCTCCTCCTTTATGGTCTCGTTCACTCGCCTCCAGCTACTATAAATTCTCGCGTCCTACATGCAAACCTCCAGCACCTGCAGTGGGTAAGAGGCGGGGGTGTGTGGTGGCAGGGAGGATGGTGTGGGGGGGATTGTTGGTGGTGAGGGAGGGGAGGAGGTGGGGTGGTAGTAAGGGTGGTGTCTCCTGAGGGTGTAACAGTGAGTGACTCCTGAGGGTGTAACAGTGAGTGATTCCTGAGGGCGTAACAGTGAGTGACTCCTGAGGGTGTAACAGTGAGTGACTCTTGAGGGTGTAACAATGAGTGACTCCTTGTAGTGGTGATTGACTTCCGTCTTCCTGTCAAGTCAGTACAAAAATGCCACACGGATTTCTATGAATAAATTTACGTCAAGTCTCGTAAGAGCAAACACGTTTATTGTATCAGATCTCATTACTTAATTTACTGCATAATTAACCTGTCAACACAATCATTTAGAATAGCTTAACCATATCAAATAATAGTTAAGGCTGGACACTAACCACGTCTTAACCTGGTCTCTTCTCCCGACATGTGTGATGCTGGACTAGTTATTTCTTCTCTCGGAACAAAGAGTTAATACAGTGTTATGAAAGTGAAAGTGATTCCTGGTGTAAACGATCTGTGCATTAATTTTATTCCACTCATAAACAAACAAGGTAAGTACTGCCAAGACCAGAAAAAATAACTGGAGTGTGATTCAAGACAGAAACTGTCTACTTCTGCTGAATTCCCAATGAAGTCAGGTGGAGTGAAACAGGTGACCAGCAGTCCCAAAAGCCAAAAACGGAGAGTTGAAATTTGTCTTGAAAGTAAAAGCAATTAAGGAATTAAAACTCCATTGAATTACGAGGATTATAAATACAGAATAGCCCGGGTAATGGAGTCTACGAGTGGCCAATAACGCCGTCGTTAGCACTCAACGGGAGGACGAGGAGGCAATAATGGAGACGCATCATCCTTCGCTGGGAGTTACGCCTCGCTTTTTCTCGGTCGCCAGTACAATTAAGAGCCATAGAGGGCAGTTGTGAAGCCGTGGTCAGGACCTTCCTCACCTGCCAGGCTGTGGTCAGGACCTTCCTCACCTGCCAGTCTGTGGTCGTGGCATCCTCATCTAGGATGCTTTAACACGTGAGATTAATCTGAAAAGTGTGACTCGGAGTAGGACTGTCAGCTGCTGCAGTGAGCTACACGATACACGCTCTTTATGTTCTATGTAAAGGTAATACGCCAAAAATAAACACAAGGGTAAACAAGAAATAGTCACTAGCTTTATTTGTGAAGTTCTCTCCATCACGCTGAGTGACACACTGGTACTGATAAATAATTGTTATCTTATCTAAATATAATCAATACACGATTAAAGCTGACTTATATAAAGATATTAAAGCTGACTTATATTAAGATATTAAAGCTGACTTATATTAAGATATTAAAGCTGACTTATATTAAGATATTCACTATTATTTATATTAAGGTTTACATTCATAAACAAAAAATTAGTAACAGCTGTAGTTGTGAGAGGTTGATCGTACGCCTGGCAACAAGAGAAATAATTTCGATGGGTCACTCGGCCAGTAACTTATGAGTAACGCAGCTAACATAAACAACGTATAAAAACACATCAAAGGCAACACAAAAACACACACACAATACCGACGATACAAGACCCTCTAATTTAGGATAAAGACTTTGTATGTTTGTTTAGTTACGAGACCATGAAAACTCGCTACTGACTCACAAGACTGGCCGATGCTTCAGACACACAAAATCTGATCGTTCCTTTGTACACAAGAGAAATTTAGTTGACGTTTTGATTGTGCTTTAGTGTCTTCCTCACACGTGCTTGTAACCTTAATATCCAGAAAATGAGTGTTTTAATTTACCTCAAGCCTGAAATAATGGATTTTTATGTTCTTAAAATCATCTTACGTGATGACATCCCGCTACCACTAACCGGTACTTGATTTGTTTTTTATATACTCAATAAAGTATTATCATTTACCAGAAATTTGTGGAGCCTTGAGCTGATGTTTATTTTTTCATTATACTGTTGAAAGCGGAAGTAATATTTCTGGGGGTCTGTCTGACTGTCTGTTTGACTGTCTGTCGTGGTGCAAAAATTCCCCCTTCTTGTCGCCAGGAGTAATGTGTTTATATATAGTTATTTCGTTTTTGTTTTATTTTTTACGCTTTTTGTTCTGTAAGTTGTGTATTTACATTCTAGCGGCAAAGTGTATCATCGTCACTTAATCCTGCGGTGACTGGTTATATTTTTGTTGAGGTGAAAGTTTTTCATCAAGCAGAAGTGGACGTGGCAATTTTAGTAGTCAGGGGGAGGGGGAAAGTTGCTGGATAATCTACAACTACAATGCTTATTACACACTATATTACTTTGGATATTTCCGATTACGTATAACCACTAAAGCTATTTAATTTGCTCTTGGCGGAAAGCTGCATGAGAAGCAATATCAGTTACGTTAACAAAGGAGGGATTTAGACGACCTCATTGAACCTCCCTCCAAAAATATCTATAATACACCCTTGCCCCAGAGTTAATATTCATTTGATTACACTGCATTGAACTTCTTCCTGTAATAAGTCCTCATACACCAGTGGTCAGGAAGTGGCTGGAGTAGATTACACTGTATACCTAACGTAGATCTCAAAACTGTTTACACAAGCAACACAAATACACAAAAACATAGGTTTAAACTCCCCGACGCCCTTACATGTAGAGTAGGAGTGTCTCTTGTATACTTGTTGTTCCTATTACACTGTTTACACACGCAACCCAAACACTGTACACAAATAAACAAGACGAAAACTTCCCTCAAGGCCTTCACATATATAGAATTGGAGTCTCTGTTTGTAAGCGACCTCTGTGTTGTCAATGTTGTGCATAACACTTCACGTACAGGTATAGAAACGCGGACTGGGATCATTGTCTTAGATATATACTGACTATTAGGCCACAGTAGTCCCGAGCAATGACCAGGTATTAGCGATAAAACGTGCTGTGCGTGTGATAGGTAAAGACTACTGTTACCGGGGGCTACTACTGTTGTGCGTTTGATAGCCTGGGATTACTGCCACCGAGGACCATTACTGCCATGACCTGTGATAGCCCAGGACTCTAAGACTACAGATATTCACCAGTCTAGACTTCTACTATACCTGTTCTAAGGATAATTGGATATATTCTTACCCATTTTTCCACAGTTACTTCAAAGACAGTTGGCGCAAGGAAGACTTTTAACTCTACCTTTCCCAGGAACAACATTGACACCACCAGTTCCACGCATATACTGTGGCGACCATGACAACAATTTGGGATCACCTGAAGAATAGACCGACATATAGGTTATTTTCCGTGAGGATTAACGATCTTAACGTTACCTGAGGGGGTTAGGTTAGGTATGGTTAGGTTAGGTTAGTGTTAAGGTGGATAATCATCGGCTGAAATAAACTAGGTTTATAATCTCCACGTCATCTAAATTTGCATGCTGTAATCTTATTAATAAAGACTCAAAAGTAAGGCCAAATATTTCTTCCCCCTTGTAGATTTACATATATCAAATCAGTATCTTCCTGTGAGGGTAACTTCTCAACAATATAATGGCCTGCGTGTGCCATTCCGCCAGCCTCTGGTCATTATATCATAGGAATTACTGTATGTTTAGTGGGTAATTTAGATCCACAGAGTTTGGCTAATAACTTAATGGGCAAAATGCTTTCCTCCCAACTAAAAAAAAAATGCTTTTATGTTTAACTGAATTAAATTAAAAAATAAATAAACCTTGTTTCTCTCCATGATATTATTGCTCCAGTGTGATATGCCTAAGAGGGTTAAGTCGTGGGGCGGTCAGTAACAATCATCCATGCATGAACTAGTGGTATACATATGCGCCATTGATCCAATTTACATCTCTAATAAGTCCTACATGCATATACACAGATTTACCGATAATCTATTTCATATAAACAACTCGAGGGATGTTACTTAACGTCAGGTAGAGTTCATGTGTTCAGTGTTTGTGCTTTATTTAAATTTGTTTTTATTTGCTTTTCGATACTTAAGAGTTTTTAAATCCAAATTTCACAATAATGACGAAATAATTTTGGATACATAAATGTAGACAATAAGTAAATATCTCTTACGATTTGTCGTTTAATATGAAAAACATAAAAAAAAAATCTTGTTTACGTTGCAGTAATTACCGAAGCGATTTTAACTTCTAAATTTATAGTAACTCATGCAAATGGAGGATGAGCTTTCAGATATCAGTTTCACTTCACAGGCATCTAAGGTGTGTAGGGTCAGCCTTTATTAGCAGGGAGGGAGCTGTTGTCTGAACCACAACAGCCGACAAACTTCGAAATTAATTAGATTCGAGCCAACCAGTGAGGAGTGAGAGACTGTGAGTGGAGACTGGAGAGAGACTGTGAGTGGAGACTGGAGAGAGACTGCAGGTGGAGAGAGACTGTGAGTGGAGACTGGAGAGAGACTGCAGGTGGAGAGAGACTGCAGGTGGAGAGAGACTGTGAGTGGAGACTTGAGAGAGACTGTAGGTGGAGAGAGACTGTAGGTGGAGTGAGACTGTAAGTTAGAGAGACTGTAGGTGGAGAGAAACTGTGTGGACTAACTGGAGAGAGACTGGGGAGGAGACTGGAGAGACTGTAGACGCCACTGTGACGAGGTTGGTGAAGCTTTTAACACAGGAGGATTAAGGTGGCCAGCGGGGGGCGGGGTAAGGCTCTCTCCACCACCCACCTGGACAAGTGACAACAACAACTTACCTGTAATTACCCTGAAAGTTATCTCCATGAATATATATTTTCGCCAAGACATATTACTTTTACATAACATTATTCTCCAGAGAGACAAATTCTATGTTTTTTCTCGGCTTAAAATTATCTCCATAACAGCAAAACCGCAAAGATATATTTTATGTACTCCCATAAATAACCTTGGCTCATATATACAGTGTGTATATGTCTTTTAATTTGATTTTTTTTCAGTATAAGATTCCACTGAAAATTGTCTGTCAGGCTGAGAACAATTCGTGAACCTAATTAATGGACTCAAACTTTTTCTTTGCGATTATATTTTATTTTATTCCAATTAATTTCCTAAATATGTCAGAACCAATTATCATTTTTTTTGCTCTTCTCGGTCGTAGGAATGTTTGGGTTAACACAGAGTTACACGGAAGATTTATTGACTATTGTATAAATTTTCGTATAGGGGAGTGTAGTTCCAATTGTGTTCATTCCCTCGTTCCTCTATTCACAGGTTACAAAAATAAAATTTGTTGAGAAGTGGCTACAGAAAACGAGGTAAAAGTAAGCCAAGTTGGGTATTATTTTATGTTGGTGTTAATGGTAGATGAGGACATGTGTGTGGTGGTGACGGTGGTGTGAGGTGGTGGCAATGGTGTTGTAATGGGGTGATAGTGATAGGATTGGTGGTGATGTTAGTAAAGTGGTCTGGTGGTATTGGTGACGGTTGAGGTGGTGCTGATAGAGTGGACCTTGTAGTTTAGCTGTAGTATGTGGTGGTGTTGACTGTGGTGTGTGGTGATGCTAGCTGTGATGTGTGGTGGTGATGACAGAGTGGACCTTGTAGTTTAGCTGTAGTATGTGGTGGTGTTGACTGTGGTGTGTGGTGATGCTAGCTGTGATGTGTGGTGGTGATGACAGAGTGGACCTTGTAGTTTAGCTGTAGTATGTGGTGGTGTTGACTGTGGTGTGTGGTAATGCTAGCTGTGATGTGTGGTGGTGATGACAGAGTGGACCTTGTAGTGTCGGATGTAGTATGTGGTGATGTTAGCTGGGATGTGTGGTGGTAGCAGGCGTGGAGGAGTGGCCTGGTGGGGGCATCCATCACCATTAGTCAGAGAGGACCAACTCCTCCTGCAGCGCGGGCCTTCTCCTGTATCATTATCCTGGTTAAAGATGCCTCTCAGGACCTGATGAGGGCGGGTAATGATGTGCCAGCCTCCCCGGCCTGTGTTTTATGCCACGATACTCTAATCTTAATGTACGGATTTGTGTGCACGAAGATGGAAGAAAGGCTTCCCGTGTTGGTGTTTTCATAGGGTGAACGTTGCTTTAGGAGTCTGCCCTTCTGAAACCCTCAATGGAAGGATATGAATGTAAGATTTCCAAACCTGTTGTATTTAGTTGTATTCTACATCTTGGTGGTATTGTCATGATGCGAACAGAACCAATAGAGGCACGAGGTACGAGTTTGTATTATATGTTTCACTAGTGTTTGTACTTTGAAATTTAAGTCAAGTGAGGAACAGTGTTGTTGTTCTTCACGGCTAAACGCAAGACCTGGTTATTTGGTCTTGTACAGGACTAAGAATGAATAAGGATGTTGCAAATTGATCAGTTTATGGCTCAATTATGATATTGGAATCCTTCAATCTTAGGAGTGATATCCGCATGACAACTTGTTACGTGACACTATTTGTTTTTTGTTTCGTCACAGTCGAAAACAAACTATGAATTTATTCTATAGGCGTACAGCTACACAGGTAAGTATTCTCCCTTGTTATTTATAGTGTACATAAATATACACACATAATTAATAGCGCAATTAATTATGCTTGATTAAATTATAGCATTGACAACTGTTAATTTAATTAATTGGAGAGCTTGGTTCTGCAGTCTGTAAATATATGGCGACAGAGGGGATTAACGAGCGCTTCATTAAAAGTGACAACTCCCAGTGACTTATGTCGGAGTCGGACGTACCTCGTTAACCTTAATTATAAACACGAACACCAAAACTCGTTTAGCGGGGTCTGGCCTGAACGGTTCAAGACAGTACGAGTGACCAAAAAGGTGACCAGAAACGTGTCATTTTTTATTCATAAGCGTCGTGTAAGTGTCAAGTGTTCGAGCAAGACGTAGAGACACTCTCACAAGATAAAGTAGAGTCATTAGTATAGGTGGTCACTCGACTCACCTCACATGATGGACGCCCCAAAAGTTACTCTTGTCTTCTGGGTGAACTCACTCTCTATCCGGGGCGGCGAACACCTGCCTCAAATCACAAGTATATTGCCAACTATACCTTAGATATACTCAACTATATTCTCCCATTTGTGTAGGAATACCATTAGGTGAATAATCAGGTAATACTAATAGTTGTATATTGTATATTCCCAAGCAGGTGTGTCATTAGATTGTATTTGTGTAGGTATAAGTTATTACGTATTCAAGGATGCACCTACTTATATATTATTTATGTATTCTGGGCAGAGCCATGTATACACCCTGATATACATATTAATACATCTAAACACGTAACCCACACATACTGTATATAAGAGCTGAAGTTCAATATTTCATAATATATCATCAGTCAGGATTCCACAAGAAATATTTAAATAAAGATCTCCGTCAAAGGGAATGACGTTCAGCAACGAAACAATATCCCAACCAATAGTTTTCCTAAAGTGTAAATAAACACACGTACTCTTACTACATGACAGTATATATTAAATATCACGATTCTGAGTTTAATTTCAGGATCTAAATAACATTATTAGAAGTTATGACGAGGGTTAATAAGGTGTTCGTTGATTCTATCTAAAAATATTCAGTTCAGATTATATCATGAAGGGATAGGGCGCTTCGTGTAGTCCCTCTTCTAATAAATACAAACCACAGGAAGAAATTATATACCTGTAAGTGTTGTTGTAATGTCAGTCCACCGAGGCATCATCCCCTTGACACTGTTTCCCTGAGAGTCACTTCCTCAAGGCCACCAAGGTAAGGAGGTAGTAGTGAGTTATGTTTCCTTGTCCTCTGAAGGTGATTAGATTCTCACTCTCGGGTTTAAGCTGCATGTCATATATTGTCTGATAGGCTCAGTGAGGAAAATATTTGCGTATATAAGTAGTTGTCTTGGGTGTGGTCTGAGGGATGTTACTGTTTGTGTTGATGGGTGGCCTTGTGTCTGGTGGTCTCGTGGGGGCTTGTGGCAGGTGTGAATGTAGATGGGTGGCCTTGTGTCTGGTGGTCTCGTGGGGGCTTGTGGCAGGTGTGAATGTAGATGGGTGGCCTTGTGTCTGGTGGTCTCGTGGGGGCTTGTGGCAGGTGTGAATGTAGATGGGTGTCCTTGTGTCTGGTGGTCTCGTGGGAGCTTGTGGCAGGTGTATCTACAGATGGGTGGTCTCGTGAGGGTTTTAGCTAAGGTAAGAAAGACTTTAAAACAACCGGTGAAAATCCACGACTAACAGCAATGTGACAAAACCTGACTCAAGCATTCACTTTCTTTCTTGACTGAGAGTACTGTAACTAAGGAGGAGTACTGAGCCTTTGAAACATACACTTACCCTTATACATCGACCCCCTCATAAAACAGAAGAGCTAAAACAAAACAAAAACCAATGTTACCCAACGATTAATGACCAGAATTATAATCTTACTTCAGGGGATTATTACACACTAATCCTGTACTGTCATTAGATAAGAGATCGAGTTATGATTACACGGAACACCTCGGTATACAGGTAATTTACTCGTGAGAGAATTACCGTCCCTAATTTTCACCGTTGAAGACAAAAACAAAATAATTATAGAAAGTAGTAAGGCGTATAAACGTATTTTTTTCTCTCTATTGGATGATTGAATGTTGTTCCTGGTTATAGGTTGTTACTGAAAGGTTATGGATATAATATTTACCCTTTTCACTACTAGATAATGGTTGTAGATAGTGTACATAAATAAGGTAGAAGGAAATGACTTTTTAGTATAATTATTGTCCTCGTGTAAATAGTCACCTGAGGGTATGGTTGGGAAGAGAAGGGGAAGGTAAGAAGGAAGAGATGGAAAGGCAGTAGGAGCAAAAGGTAAGATAGAGATAAGAGGAGGAGTAAGGAGGAGGAGGTAGGTAGGTAGGAGGAAGAGACTAAAGAGGAAATGGTAGAGAAAAGAGGGGGGGGGGTAAGAGGGAGATAGGGAAGGTGGAAGGGACTAAAAGGAAGAGGAAAAATGAGAGAGAGGAGGTAGTTAGGTAGATGTGACAGTAGGGGAGATGGGAGAGAAAGAGAAGAATAAACGGGAGGAGTAAAAGCAAGAAAGAAGGGACTGAGGGAATGAAGGAACTGAAGGGATGAAGGGGAGGAAGGGAAGAAGAGACTGAAGAAAAGAAGGGATTGAAGGGAAAAGACTGAAAGAAAGAAGGGACTGAGGGGAAGAAGGGACTGAAGGAACTGAAGGGACTGAAGGGAAAAAGTGACTGAAGGGAAGAAGGGACTGAAGGGAAAAAGTGACTGAAGGGAAGAAGTGACTGAAGGGAAGAAGGGACTGAAGGGAAGAAGGGACTGAAGGGAAGAAGGGACTGAAGGGAAGAAGGTACTGAAGGGAAAAAGTGACTGAAGGGAAAAAGTGACTGAAGGGAAGAAGTGACTGAAGGGAAGAAGGGACTGAAGGGAAGAAGGGACTGAAGGGAAGAAGGGACTGAAGGGAAGAAGGTACTGAAGGGAAAAAGTGACTGAAGGGAAAAAGTGACTGAAGGGAAGAAGTGACTGAAGGGAAGGTAACAGATACACATACCATAGACGGCTGGAGGGTGGAGAGGTGAGCGCTTCTCTATGGGGTTCAGCACCAGTAACCATAAATTCAGATTACTCGCTGTAGATCACTTAATTCATGTGTTAGGCGTCAGTCAACCAGCTGAGTATGAACATGTTTCTGTTACTTTATGCATCTATATATTTTGCTACGAAGTCATGTATAAAAGCCAGAGAGTTAACCTGACCTATTATACGAGACGGCCTTAATGAGGAGGCTAACTTTGGACTTAGCATATTTACTTGAATGTATAACGACAGGTTTTATTCACTCTAAAGGGGACATAAGAGTTAATTAAGGAAGCAACAGGTAATCCATTCACCTGATATTTGACTAAGCCGTCTCTTGTGAATAACCTTGGAAGGTAAATAAGTTGGATATGTTGTGGCACACGACATGAGGGGTAACTTGGGAAGTCTCACTGCCAACTCTCGTCACCACCACTTCTGACATCACCTCTATGGTTTCCTGACACCATCACTATGGCCTAACACTACCATTATGGCCTTCTGACACCACCACCATGGCATTTCTGACACCATATAAAAGAAGAAAAGATTGTATACCTGAACTCATTCCCAACAATGAAATTATCAAGCGTTACTCTGTGAATTTTAACCCAAATGACAACTAAAAAACAAAACATATGTATGGGTAGAGGTTCTTAGTCCTCAAATACTCTCACGGTCAGGTGTGCGAAGGTATTTACCTGGTCGCTGACGGTATACTAAAAAGATAATGACCAAAATACAAGGTAAACGAAATACCGCTGTTCACCTGTGATAATAATATAGAGTAGTTCTTCCTTGTTTTACCTACATTGTTTTATACCTTGATCTAGTGAGAATAAGTGTTGTAAATAGTAACCGTTTCGAATATTTACTGTAATCATTTGCAATATATACTGTATGTAGAATTAGGTAAATAATTATATTGTTAATTATTACAGGTGTACAGGTGTCTTTCCCATCACCTGCTTTAGGCTGCTCGATGTGTTTACTTATCTATAAAAAGGATAAAAATAAAAGTAAAAAGTTCACTACGACTGCAGGACCTCTACTCGCTGAGGCCAACTCGAGCACGAGGAAGTAATGGCGTGAAATACTGCCTTCAAAACTACTTATACATTGTTCTGCAGCACGCGAACCTCAAATATATCTCTCCAATCTTTTCTTTTTATTTATTGGATGCTATTGCTAGTTCTTTAATGAGTTAAATACGCCGATGTTTAAGCTCGTTTGCCCTGGTAGATAATCGCGTTATGTACAGCCGTCATCAAGTAATTATCGGATTAGTAAAACCCTAACTGGTTTATGTGTGTGTGTGTGTGTGTGTGTACCGGAGGGTGAGAAAGGATCCTACCTCCGTCGATTGGTGATGACCTTTTGACCTGCCGAGGACATAGAGAGAGGCACAAGACTGTAGGACTCTTCGGTCTGGTTTATCCTATTCCTTTATCCATTCGACTCCTCTTAATTGGAAGTTAACCTTTGATTTAATTACACCACAGCCACTATCCACATAGAACCTTGAATGTGTACATAAAACCAACTATGTTTACACATTCTTCCCTTCAGTAGACTGTGAGGTGAGCGGCTTGATAACCCTCATCTACACTGTATTGTACTAACTCATAACCTAATACTGCTTCACGGTGTCCAGATGGAAGAATGTCTTGTTTTCAGTTTTGAGTTGTAAGAGTTGCATCATCAGAGGCTGGGAATTTGACCATCAACTTATATCTACCGTAGGTGTGAATGTGTTAACCCGTGAAGTCGAACCACGTTCCCGAAATAACCTTGGCACGTCAGGTTAATGAGGAACAGAAATATGAGAGTCAGTATTGTATTGTCCTTTCCGTCATTATCTCAACTTTAGTGACGTAAAATAAGACATGAATTTATTAATATAAATACATTAGTTCTTTAAGCAGTTTAGGTATAAAAGGTTAATTAGGTCACCTCACCGTTTACGATTATTATTAAAACACCGATGGTAAGGGAATCAGTTCCATCTCCTACGGCCTATTAATAGGTATAATCTGACGCAGGGCGCTTCAGCTTTCACTCGGATCATCCATTGTCCAGTGAGCAGCTGGTCGTGCGTGATGTGATGGCTTGTGTGTGTGTGGTTACATCTGTTGCAGGTCCTTAAAGCTGGGTTAAAGTTACCTCAGATACAAGCAATTTATTCTTTTGTGTCTTTGTTTTATTATTCGTTGTGAACGTTATCAAAATATATCCAAATTCCCAAAGTCGTTTCCCCAATAAAATATGGTTTATTTTGATATAAATAACGATATTGTATTTGTTTACTTAATACAGCCAAAAATTATCTCCACGCCCTGGTAACCATTTTTCAATTCATGGTGGAGTTTGTTCCATGTTCCTTCTCTCGTTGTACACCATCCAACAGTCTGGCCACTGTGAAGGTGTTCTGATTACCTACAAAAGGCAGCTGCATTTTCGCTCGGCAGTTTTCCATGTAAATCACTCATCCTCCATTTGCGCCTTGATAAACAAAGTTGCTAAACACATTAAAGGTGATTAGATTATTCATAAATCCCTTGATTACGATGACTTAACTCCCATGAGTACCATATCATTGTACTCAAGAAACAGGTTAAGGTACTCAAGGGGTTAAGGCATATTAATCAATATACAAATTCACTGTACTGAAAGGTTTAAACAGTGACATGTTTATATTACATACGCAGCTGCTGTATAATGATGTTGGCTGTGTTGGTCAGATGAGGTGGGTGGGGGGGGGAGGAGGGGGGGATATAAATATAAGTCCAAGAGTGAAAGTGGTATGACGTAAGGTGTATGGAGGAGAAGAGGAAGTGAAGATGAATGGGAACAATGAAACATAAAAGTGACCCGAGTTCTTAGAGGCGTTTTGGCAAGAGATAATATAAATGGAGTGTATTAAGAAGTCTTAGGATCAGGTTGATGAGAGAGAGAGAGAGAGAGAGAGAGAGAGAGAGAGAGAGAGCTAGAGAGAGAGAGAGAGAGAGAGAAAAAGAGAATGAAGACAGACCATACCAACCTAGATCATGCATACAAGTCATCCCCTCGTCAAAACACATTAAACATATCTCTACTCAACACTAGTACATCTTAGACATGACAAGAGAGGAAACTATCAGTAAAGTCAGACGAAACTTAACTCAGCGTGAATATTCCTCCCTGACAGCCTCACAAGATAACAAAGGGGAAGACTCTGAAGAAAACTGGGACACAATCTATTTACTAAATGATCTGAATTACCATATGTCAACAACTCACCTCGTACTGTTACGCTCAGTGGCCACTCACCTGTACACCTACAAATTTACACCTGTATTTTGAGTGTTGGAATGTTATTTGAACACCAAGTAAGTTAAATGGTGATAATTGTTTATTCTGAACGTTTTTTTGTGATATTTAGTGTTCAATATTTACGAGTTGGTCAGATGCACAAACGAATATTCTTTTTCTCCTAATTTTTGGTTATTCCTAAGGTACATATCGTCGTTCTGAATTAGTTTCTTTACTTGTGTGTTCAATTTGTTATGACGTGGGTGAATTTACGAGTCAATATTAAATTTAGAACAATCCCTTCAGTATAATTCCTTCACTGTCACAGATCAACAGGTGAAAATAAAACTGATCACTTATCTGGTATTGTTCTAATTAACGAAGAAGCTATGGTAAACTAAGAAACAATTTTAATTGAAGGTTCATTAGATATCCTAATCAACATTGAGGCACGTATTATTGTCCGTCTCATTTGTTTATCTTCTTGTCTCGTGCATTTCATCTCTTTCTGGTTTATCGTTGAGGTGTGTCCAGTTGCTTGATCCATAATTAATTCTTGTCCATTGATTAACTGGATATATATTTTGAACGATTTTTAAAATTTACTATATTGTATCCATCTATTGTAATTCATTAACAAAGAGCATTTCCTTGTTTTTTGGTATTTATTCCTTCAATTTCTAATCAGTATGTCCAGCCCAGCTCAGGTTTAAGCCCGTCTCCACGCACGTATACACATTATAAAGCCGCCGTGTTCCCAACTCTTCTTCATTCTTCCGACTTTACCTGAAGAATTTATTTTATTTCTTGTTGAATTTCACCTGTTGCATATGTCCATTTAATTATTTTTTTTTACTTACACCTCCTTTATTCCTGCACTTTTTCACACGTGACTCTAATGCTTCTTCCATATCCGCATTTCCTCACACCTGACTCTTACACAACCATCGCCTTCAACACAGCAGCCACCAGTACATTAATGTTCGAGTGTCAACCCAAGCACTTTATACTCAACCACGTCAGGATCTTCACGTCATCCTCCAACATGCCATCATCAAAACGTCAGCACTAACACATTAACAACTCCCACACGTCAGCACCAACACACCAACTCCCACACGTCATCACCAGCACACCAACTCCCACACGTCAGCACCAACACACCAACTCCCACACGTCATCACCAACACACCAACTCCCACACGTCAGCACCAACACACCAACTTCCACACGTCATCACCAACACACCAACTTCCACACGTCATCACCAACACACCAACTTCCACACGTCATCACCAACACACCAACTCCCACACGTCAGCACCAACACACCAACTCCCACACGTCAGCACCAACACACCAACTCCCACACGTCAGCACCAACACACCAACTCCCACACGTCATCACCAACACACCAACTCCCACACGTCATCACCAACACACCAGATCGTCAGTGAAACAAGTCAACAAAACATCAGGGTAGTGGGTGGGTGATGGTCCAGACTGTACAGGGTAACACTCAGGCCGAGACACCATACATCGTCGCTATTCTCTTAGTCGTATATTATAAGGTCATGTAAATGCGACCTATACAAGGATCTACAAACACCTCAAAAACATTTAAAACAAATTAAAACAGAGACCAAATCTTAACATGGAGAAACACACACACTGAAGTATCGAGAGAATTGATTTATTTCCACAACTTTGCATTTTATTTCTCTTGTCATCCCTATTTTTCTGTACATAAATATTTTCCATCTAATCCCACCTGTTTCCTAAGGTAAAATTATATTATATTAAGTTAATTATACTACCTTAACCTGCCTTAATCTACTCGACAATAATATCTTGTATGATAGACGAACACACACACACACACAGCTATCAAATCAATTTTTTTCTTATCTTCCTGTTAATGAAATTTACGGTATATAACCCACCTTACTCCCCTCCCGCCTTTCTTCCCTCCCACTCTCTCACCTTCCCTCCTTTATTCGGTTCCCCCTTCCTCCCTCTTCCTTCCCTTTCCCCTCCTTCTTCCTTCCCTCCCTCTCCCCCCCCCCCTCTTTTCCTCCTTCCTTACCTCTCCCCCATCCTTCCCTCCGTCACTCTTCCCTTCGTTCTTCCTTCCTACCCTCCCTCCAACGTCCTACCCTCCCTCCCACTTATAACCCTCCCTCCCATATTAACATAACCAACCTCATCCATACATATCCTTCAGTAAGTCAAATCTCAACACGCATTAAACACACCAAAAAAAAATGGGTCCCCCTTTTTCTCCTAACTTTTACGATACTAATGGCTCTTTCACCTCAATCACACACCAACCCAAACTAGCGTAAAATACTCTTTCCTATTTAATCTGGGTTGGTGGTCACACACACACACGCTAGTTGACAACGCGAGGGGGAAAACAGGTGAGAGGTGTCATAGCTGGTCTTATTCATCGTGAGTTTGTTTTTGTCGAGGATATTATTATTTCACAGTATTACGCCGTGTTTCCTAACTATCGCTGCTACAGTCATTATAAGGGATGGGGGCCTTGGAGCAGTGGTAAAGTGAGGGTGTAGGAGGGGTGAAAGTAATGAATGAGGGGAGAGAGAGAGAGAGAGAGGTGAAGGTGAAGTAAGTGGTGGGAAGGAGAGAAGGAAGAAGGGAGGGAAGTAAATAAAGATGAAGGAAGGGGGAGAAAAGAGGGAGGGAGAGAGGGAGGAAAGGTAGGAAGGAAAGAGGGAAGTATGGATGGAAGGGAGGGAAGGAGAGAGAACCACGAATGCCTAGATGAGCGCATAACCCCAGGTGACCTCCTCCCTCCCTCCCTCCCTCACCATACAGTTGGCCCCGGGGGAAGGGAAGTACACCTAACCATCATTCGACCAATCCCAGAGGTAAATGCTTCAGACCTACCATAATGAGGACAGTTCTTGCTCATGGTCAGACTCATTACACAGAGAGAAAGAGAGAGAGGCGTAGAGGTTTTACTGGCTAAGCGGTGCGGCGCGGCGGTTCAATGGGGAAGTGCCTCGGGTCATTTTTGCCAGAGGTTACGGTATTGACACAACCGGGACACTGTTACCGCAGCCATCCCCACCGCTGCCATTATCCCCTCCATTATCACTGCCACTAATACCTGTGTTGTAGTTAATTTATTCGTTGATCTTGGCAGGTTGAGGGATATCCAATGATGCCTTAAATTATGCTTTTGTTTGTATCTTGTAAGAGCCAGCAGTGTTACAGACTATAAAATAGAAGTCCTGTTGCATGCCATAGAGTACAACGTTGTAGACCAGAGCCTCACGACATCCTACCATACAGTTACCATTACTAGCAAGAGATCCAACATAAATACTCCCACATATAGTGACCGTCTGATGGTGTCGGTGGAATGTAGTCAAGACCGATGGCGGAGGATGAATATATGTGTTTCATAATGAGACACAGACGTTTAGGTATAATAATTATATAGGTATGTTATAGGTATAAGTATATCTCACCTGCCTCATTATCTGCTGAAGGAAAATTTGACAATGTATACAAGGCTTAATACTGTATAAAGGGAGTGTACAGTAAAGTGAGACACGAGACAAAAATGGCCGACGTGTACCCTGTCAACTCTGTAACATTGGAAGCTCAAGACTATATGACAGCTTTGATAATAAGAGATAAGGGGCGGCCCGATGGACGGCTCTTGCTCGGAAGCTGCTTAACGTCCCTGCTTGACATACGACCTACATATTACGAAGCTTTAGTGCATGAGTATTACAAGCTGCTTCCTGATGCTTTTATCTAGGCTAGGGTCTTACTGAGCACACAATCCTCCCCTTCTCCCTCCCTCCCCCTAACACCCACAGTCAACCCCCCTCCACCTCTCTCTGACCATGTTTAAAATGACGAAATGACGTCTTGTTAAACATAATTCCCTTTGTAATGGGTATTTACACGTTCATTATATACTTAATTAAACTTTCATTTCTATTTACAGTCTAGTTAATAATGCACGTACGCCAGGTCTTCAGTAACCAGTATGTACACGTGTGCACTGTTCACGCTCCATCTCTTCCTCTCATATTAAACATAATTAACACTCTTCATAATAATTAAATAAACAACATGATACAGTACCAGGTGAGGAAGACTCGTGTGTTGAGTCTTGATGAAGTGTTGTCAGACTCAGTAACTATTAATCCAAGTCCTTGTATTTGTAAACTCAATTAAAAAAATAATTGAGACCTAGTGACCTGTATAGAGCATCATGACGACTCCAGCAGCTGTAAAGATATAATCTAAGTGTTGTATTGAGTAAGTTAACGTGACTCTCATGAACCTTACCCAAAAAAATCTTAAGAGAAAATCAACAATAAAGATAATGATAAAATCTATTGGTAAATGTTCGGATGTTCGGACTTATATTTTTTTTTTAAGTGGGATTTTCGTTCGTCTTTCCCTCCCACTCCCCCTCCCATCCCCCTCCCTTCCCTCAGTACCTACATGCTCGAGTTGTTCCATCATCAACACACATGTTCAGGAACCCCTGACGTGGAGCCAAAAGTATGTGGAGCCAAAGACCGAAGAAAATTGGTGGTCTTTTTTTATGTGTGTGTGTGTGTGTGTGTGTGTGTGTGTGTGTGTGTGTAGGGCATCTGTTTAATCCAGTGGTTTCGATCCCAGGATGCGTAGGTTACCAGTTCACCTTTGTAACCAATCTGCCACCCTATTTGGGGATTTATAGCCTCAGTGACTTACGAATCAGACTGTACATTGTGACTAGAAAGTTACTTACCGTAGGGAGAGGGACCACGACCTTTAAACCAACAAACATAATTGGAAAAAATTGGCTTTTGGAATATAAGAAGTCAGAGTTTTATAGTTTCAATGAATAATATACTGACACTTGACTAGTTAGTTTATATAACGAGGGGAGACAGTGATGATCATAGTAATGCTGAATGAAGAAGTTGATAGGATTGTGTTTTCTTAGTAGTAATAATATCCCATAAATAAATATATACTATAAAAAATACCACAAGACGATAAGAATTGAGAGGTGATGGATATTCCCTCACCTCTGTACTGATGATAACCTCTTGACTACGATGACATTTAATTAAAGGCAAAATATCATCGTATCCAAAGAGTTGAGACATTGTCTTTAAAAGATTAAGCCATTGAATTCAAGAGGTTAAATTATCGTACTAAGGGGTTAATATATATCATATTCACTTGGTTAACTAAATGAACTCAGGGAGGTACCATCATAATCAAGGAGTTAACGACGAAGAAAACCCGAAAAACACTCAATTTACGGACCTTGTCTAACCCTACTTTGTTTACTGTAACTCTGATCGGAACATCCCCTCCCCCCCTAGTAACAACAAAGAGAGGTTGAATTTACATACATCACCATAGAATATGCATCATCTCTTCCCCCTGAGCATGTGCGCCTAGCCACCACAAATACCGTAGCGTGCGTGCCATTCCTGCCAATGAATAGTAAACAGGGAGCGTGGTATAACATCCTCCATAGACGAGACGACCACAGATACCAAGTGCACCTGTACGTCTTTATACACTCATGGGGGAAGTTTGGTCTATTACTTCCATGGCCTCTATAAATGTATAAGAAATTGATTATTCATATACATTAGTAAGATGTTTGAAATGAAAAACTGTGGTTCCCGGGAGAGATAAGAATATAAAAACCTGGGAGACTTGATAAAGACAGACATAAGAGTCTTGAGGGGAGAGCCATGATTGCCAACCCTCAGACATTAGGATGATACTTTGATTGAATGATTGATAATTCTGGAAGTCAGTGTAATAAGGACAATGAAACTTTTTTCTTGTCGTATTCGAGATAACAACAGCATCGACCTCAGTTCCGTTTCGTCTTTTCAAAGCTTCCCTTAAAGGAGTACAGTATAGTCACCTACAAAAATTCTGTCGCCTCTCCTCCTGAATCACGAACCCCGAGATTCAGACTCGTGAACCCAAAGCTGAAGTCACTGATGCATTTTTCTGTCCATAAATTATTCGGATTTATGAGTCGGAATCTCAGGGTTCATGGTTCAGGAGGAGAGGCGACAGAATTTTTGTGGGTGACTGTACATTACCGTGACCAATAATATCAATTAACAACAATATCATCAACTCTATAGATTAGATCATGTAAATCAACAAGAAACTCAAAATTCACAAATTATTTCCACAATAATGACCAAAACGTTTACTTCAACCTAAATTTGTTTTCATTATACAGAATTTGTTTTAGTCTCTCCTGGGGAAAAAATGCGTTTTCTCGTCACTGTTCCTCGATGACCTGCAATCCAAAATTAACACATGCAGGTAATAACAGTGAGTCAATTGAAATTACATACAGTAAACAACAGGTAAGCGAGGTAAGTTAGAGTCATTGTTTAGCAACGTCATGGGCTGTGAAAAGAACTACCTAGCTCTCAATAATAATTCTTTTCATTGTAAAGACAAAAACGAAATACCGTGTACCCGAAACATCAAAACCAGAATTGACCAACTACAATCAGTCTTTCGGGATAGTTTAGATAAGATTAGGTTAGGTCAAGCTAGATTGGGTTAGGTAATGTTCGATTAGGTAAGGTAAGGTAAGGTAAGGTTAGACTAGGTTGCATTTGGTAAGTTTAGATAAGGAAAGCAAGGTAAGATAAGATTTGGTTTGGTTAAGTTAGGTTAGCTAAGGTTAGGTTAGAAAGGTAAAGTTATAATAGCTTATATATCTTCTAAGTCGTTGATGATCCGTAACGTTATCCTCAACCAGACGCAGTGGTTAACGTTAAGACATGAGAGAGTTATGGCGGTAAGGTTAAAATACCAATAACTAACCGAGACACAGCACCGTAGAATTTTATGTCATATATCGCCTCTTAAACTCAGGTTCTGGAGGTGTGTGCAACCTCTTCCTGGGATAGGTCAATTGGGTCGACCTCTTGATTAACTACTTTAGGGGCGAGACCAGTTACCCTCATTCCCGGGCACCACACGGGGCTCCCAGCCGACCTGTGGGGTTTTACAGCGGCCACACGGAACTCCCAGCCGCCTCACGGTAATTGTATTGGCAGGCAAGGAAGCAGTCAAGCTTGCAGATAAGTAAGCAGGTAATCAAGTACGATGTAGCTAGGTCAACCATACAGGCTGTAAAGGAGGTAGGCAAGTACGCAGGCTACAAGACAAGCAGTCAAACTAGCACGCAGGCAAGCAACCAAGCAGGTAGGCAGACAGGAAGCAAACAGTCAAGAACGCAAGCAATCAAGCAAGCGGTCAAGCAAGCAAGCAGGGGGTGAACAGACTACAGGCAAGCGGTAATACCAAAGCAGGCAGCGGGCAGGCAACACAGGCAACAGCAGGACACTGAGGGTGATAAGTGAGGCTGCGGGTCATTAACATAATTTATTGGCTAATGAACCCTGATGATTAGTGACGTGTCTGGCGGGACTCTCCAGGTGTCATGGTAATTGCCCAACTTATTAAGAACAAACTCACCTGCGTATATATGCTGGGTCATCAAGAAAGAATATACTCAGACTTCCAATGATTATATATCAAAATCGGGGCTATTGTTTTTCGATCACCCTGTATACATATATACTGTATATTTCAACAACTATGATAAAAAGCATCTAAATGAACCATGTCTTACAGGATAAAATACCAATTCTCAATGACATTCACAGATTAATTGTTCCTACCTATTTTCTCAAAGCCATATAAGCAAAGTTTACGATGACAATTCCTATTAATTTTATAACTAATGAGAATAATTTAATCCGATTTGTATTTTTTTTCCACCGAATATAATCAAATTTATTTATATCAATGATTCTGATATGATCCCGATAATCAGTGTCTGAATATTTCTTCACCAACACTCACAGCTTCATATAAATTACTGAACTCATAATTTGTTTTGATTTTCAGTGATTATTATCGTTGTTTAGTACTCATGGAGTTAATGAACTACTGGGTGAGGCGCTTCACACTGCGGGGAATAAGAGAGGCCAGAGGATTATATCATAGCACAAGATAATATTAATGTGTGTTTGTTGTTCACCCTTTGTCTATCATTATATAGGAGTGTTATAGATGTTAATATGATGGAAAAGATTTCGGTGTTAATTATTGGTACTTCAACTTAATCGCCAAAAAAGTTTCCGATATCGTTATGTTAATCTCGTCGATATTGGAATATAAAAGATTTTGAAGGTAATTAACATAACTTAACGTAATATAATCTAATATGATGTAATTTTTTATCCAAGAACCAATACATAACCTAATTTAATCTAATTATCTTTAGTAACATAACCTAACTTAACCTAACCTAACCTAATCACCTTAAGTAACTTAATATTGCTTAACATATTTTAACCTAATATGACCTAATTCCTGATCTAATAATCTAATGTAATTCAGTAAACCACATTAATTCGTCGGTGGAGAATTAAGTCTTTTTCCTATATATTCAGACCGGGTAAATGGAAACACCAAAAAGGCCAATAATATACTTCGAAAGTGAGTCAATATCCGGGATCACTGCCTTTTATTCACGCTTCTCATAAATCAACAAGAGTGATAATTACGAGCGAGGAATATGTCGCGTATGATATCGAAATTCTAAAATATAATGCAGACTAATATAATACGTATGGTTAGGTTAGGTGAAGTTATTTAGCTTAATTGTTCTGTTTTATTGTATATTCAACAGGTACACACAGCTTCTCGTAATGTTTACTTCCGCCTTGTTGTTACATTATGACCAGCCGTGGTTATTATGTCCTCTGGGGGCTTGAGTTCTTAATGCATTGTATTTTATCTCATCAGAATTCTAAGATATTTCATCACCAATTCATGTGAGCTTTGTACAGGAGGCTACAATGTGGTAACTCCCCAGACGACCATAAAGATAAGATCCACAAGATAAGGACGAAAGACATAAGAAAACATTATATCAGTAGAAAGAAAGACTGTATTTCTCAACATGAAAACACATGGAACAGAAGAATATATTTTAACCCAATATTTAAACTCGATAAATTTATTCTTAAAAACAACCTCAAAAAAAAGTCCAGGACATTAAAAAAAAAAAAAAAAAAAAAAAAATAATAATAATAATAATAATAATAATAATAATCAAAATAATAATTCTACTGAAATCATAGATGGGAAAAACAATCGTAAAACACATCACTACATACTTAACCCACGATAAAGGAGAAACTATCGGGATTGTGATGTGTTAGTTGAGGTACAAATGTCTTTATTCTCGTGCTGGCTTGACTCTTAGGCTCATACCTTTTCGCTTTCTGCCTCTTTAATCTGAGTGGAGTTTTGTGGGTTGTCGGTAAGTCTTCCTCCCTGTCGGTTTGTCTTCCTCCCTGTCGGTTTGTCTTCCTCCCTGTCGGTTTGTCTTCCTCCCTGTCGGTTTGTCTTCCTCCCTGTCGGTTTTTTTTCTTATGTAAACCTTTGAAGTCTATCGCTCGTAATGTATGTAATTTTTATTTTTTGCTCGTGTGTTTGATTTTATGCCAAGTATCTTAGGTGAAGACGTGAGACTTCTATTGGTGATGAAAGGTGAGTAAGTTTATTGATGGTATTTAAATAAGAAATAAAGTAACTTTCACAGACATTATACAAATTAAATGTTAAGAGTCGATTTTGATGTAGATTGTAACTACTGAATATATATGTTAACCTCAAACAACGAGTATATACAGAAATAAAACATAATGTATTGAAATTTATTCTTTATTTCTGTCAAACATCCCCCCCTCCAAAAAAATTGTTTGGTATGCAGTCATTCGTAACAAAACATTTACGACAAAAAAAGTGTTTAATCGATAAATTCTCCCTCAGAACAACATCGTGTGGGAGAATAATTACATTTACTTTCAACACGTTACTTCAATTTTATCACCAATAAATTGTGGTGGAAGTTCACTATATATATTTTTGAGACATTAAACTGATATCAAAGTGTACTGTTCCACCTCTTCCTCTCCTCTCACCCTGCCAGAATAAAAAAAAAATACAAATATATGATTACGGTGACGGTGTTGTAATTAGTGGAGGCAGAGTCAGTCATCCCTGGCAGAGAGAGGCTCGGGAGATTCACCACTGCACCTCATTATTTCTCTCGGCCAGGTTGAGGTAGCGTGTGTGGTCACTTTAAATCATTATGGGGCTTTGTTGAACAGCTTTTTAAAAGATATAAATCGTGTGGGTCTATATGTTTGCTGGGGGTGATATATAGATATACCTTTTGATAGTGACACTTGAATGCGTGTAAGATTAGCTTAGCCAAACTTGATGCCAATATTATCTCAGGTAAATATTTGAGTTCTTATATATAACATTATTACTTATAGCTCTATACCGCCTCTGTATCGTGTATATTAAGTGTGGCACGCTTGAGTGAGTGTTACTAAGCGTTGTTCTGCAGGTAAGAGACGTAGGTATGGTAAATGAGAACCTAATTATAGTGTAGGAATGACAAACTCTCAACTCATCGTCGCAGGAACACACCCACCCACCCTGGCCAACTTCCAGGTCCAGAAAATTATGGCCCGGCCTTCTAATGATGCGACCATGTTCTCTATAACAGAATACAACATGATTGATCCTTGGACGAAAGAACTTACACATCCAGCCATCTATCAGGTCCAACAGGTGTGGAAAGTCAATTACGAGATGGCATTTGTGTTAGGAATTTTAATGAGTCTTCGAAAATGATCCAAGTAACGAATTGATTAGACGTGTTTTCTCTAAATTGTCAAACTAAATTCAATTAAAAAACAACTAACCATACAGGATCAAAAAAATAAAATTGTCAACATTTTTAGGTAGTTCGCTGAAAGCCAATAATCACTCCCTAATCCACGGAACAATAAGATCGGCCAATCCGGTAACTGTTTACCTGCATTCTCTACAGTTGTGCACATGACTAAACACGGGAACAACGCGACGAAAGGAGAGGTAATTGATATTTATGACCCCATTGTAGTTTCTGTGTGGCGTTTACGTGTAATTTACTACTACCTGAGCGAGTGAGGAGGGCACCCTGGCGTCTCCTTCACGTTATTGGGTGTTATTGGCTGGTGCAAACAGACTCGATTATTATTGGTTAACGTAAACTCATAGCCTGAATTATTATTGGTTGGCGAAAAACAGTTCGGCTCACTTGTTATTGGCTGATGTTACAGACTATTGTTAATTGGTTGACGTAAACTCATGACCTGAATTCTTATTGGTTGGCGAAAAACAGTTAGGCTCACTTGTTATTGGCTGATGTTAAGACAATCTTTCTTTTTTATCGCCAGATAGACTGAAGGACACTCATGCCTTATGTAACGAGAGACTAAACCTTCCTCTCCCTTAGTACAGGTGAGATACTGTCAGTCTTAATTGTCTTAAGGGGCTGGATATTTAATGTTTATTTTACCGAGTAAGAAATATAATTGTTTCCTTATGAGAACAAATACACTTTTGTTCATAATTAGAGGTAAAAGTCTTCATTTAATGCTTTGTTCATTGTTAACAGGAATATTAATTAATGTTTGTGGTACTTTAGAAGAATTAGTGTTATATTTTTAATGAATTTGACTATTATATCTGGTTTTGGGGATTAAATAAGCCTTATTTTTTTATTATATAAATATTCCATAGATAGTGCAGTAAGATATTATGTATTTTACCTGGAAATCAATATCACTTGTTTCTGATTTGTTTTTATTCTGAGATGATAAATTTTCACGATAGTAGTTTAGCAGAATAAACAGGTACAGTCTTCATGCTTTCTGTAACCATTTAGGCTACAACCAACACTTTTCCAATTTTTTCTTATACATAAACAACTCCACAGAAATATGTTATTGGTTATTAGCCTGTGCAAGGTAACACCAGGCTGGCCAAGGGAAGGACAGAGATTAAAATGAATGACTGAAATTAAGAAAAAAAAAGTTATCGTCCCCAGAAAGTTATACAATATACACAACACCTGGGATAGTGGTGGGTCATGGTCGCCAACCCTCAGTTCTTAAAGATGGTATTTGGATTGATTGAATGATTAAGTACCAAGGATTACTCTGGTATTGGAGCGTCATGTGTCACCCCCACCACTCACTTTTTGCTAGTTACTAGATAAATCTACTGGTTACCTGGACAAACTAATGATGGTTACCTGTTTATACAAGCAATTCACTTCGTTTGTAATTACTATTGTATTTAATTATTTTTAGATCACAACTATTTTTCTTCAGTGTTATTCAATTCTGTTCTTATATACATTGAATAATTTCCTGATATTATTCTACTTTTTCTTTTTTTCATTCATTTAGTTTCAGGTCATATATTTATTACGCCTTATATTAATCAATATCCCTTTATATTCATAAGCATATCTTCTTATAATTCAAGTTCCTCACATAACTTACTTATACATATAAATTAATACAGTACTCCCTCATCCCCCCCTCACGTACTATTTCCCTAATGCCGTTTTCTTCAACTAAGGTCAAAGATGCAACCTCCATCAACCTGTAATGACCCCTTAGAGTACCACATAGTAAAGGTCAAATTCCAATGAAGGATGGCCAATATTGACCACTACGATCACCGGCAAGATGGAAATGACTCAACTACACGTAATGGAAGAGAGAGAGAGAGAGAGAGAGAGAGAGAGAGACTCCCTAGGTACTTCCAAAGCCTTGCAGGAGAGACGAGCAATATATTACACGATGCAAATGTTAATTGGAGGTATTAGGTACGCTACAGGGGGGAAGGAGGGAGGGAGGGGGTGAGGCGTACCTGGCGTTGTTGAGGATATTAATGGAAGGTGTGTGGGTCGGCCGCCTGAGCTCTGGCACCAACGCCCTGCCTGAGTCCTGCCTCACGATAAAGACATATACCGTGGTGGTGGGGGGTAAGACGAAAGGAGAGGTCAGAAGGAGGTCGAGGGAGGTCGATGAGAGGGTTCGAAATCAATCACTCATAGCACGGAGGCGAGGATGGCAATTTAGAGGTTAGTGTTTTGCAGGCTCTCTCTCTCTCTCTCTCTCTCTCTCCCTCTCTCTGATTTTATACACTGTGAAGGATAAGCATCTGCAATACCTATAAAAACAAGTGTCATATAATCTAAATTTTTATGACAAGTTAAAAAAAAAATCTTACCATCTCACCTTTCTATATAAATTAGAAAATTGTTTTCTTATTCTTAACAAAATTCCCTTACCCATTTATTTACTTATAATATAACTTAAAGCATCTGTATCTGTGTCTGTATATGTAACTTGTATCTGTATATGTGTCTGTATATGTATCTGTATCTGTATCTGTATCTGTAATGGCATTAGGTCAGAGTTGATAGTTTTCAAATATTACAAGAACAGGAGTGACATGTATAAGCCACAACAAGAGAACGACAAGGCAGAGGTGGTTTTGCCAGGAGGGTTGAGTGAGGCGATGAACATAACATAAAAAATAAAGATGTGGTTGAGAGGGACGTGCCAATACATCGAGCTCAGAGAGGAGGAGGGGGGGAGGGGGAGGGGAGGGGGAGAGGGGAGGAAGCCGAGGAACGTGACAGAGATGAATTCGAGAATCTGACGTTTAACCTTTACCAATGGCTCAAGGAAGAAGAAGAATTGAAAGAATAGAAGAATGGAAGAAAATAAGAAAAAAAAGAAAGATATAAATAGGAGAAAAAGACAAAGAAGAAGGGAAAAAGAAGAAGAAACGAAGAAATAGAAGAAAGAAGGAAGAAAAAGAAGATAAGAAGAAAAGAAGATGAAAGAAGGAAGAAGAAAGAAGAAGAATAAAAGAAAGAAAGAAAGAAAGAAAGAAAGAAAGAAAGAAAGAAGAAGAAGAAGAATTACTCATTTGCAGACAATGGACACCAAAACATCCATCTACAAGCACAATAGATCTTAAAACTCATTTGCATTCGTGATAATCCACAAGCATTAATTCGTAAAAAAAAAAAGAAAACAAAAAGACGAATTCCAATCTTTCATTTATAAATAATACAAATCACACACACACACACACACACACACACACACACACACACACACACACTGAGAAACATAACACGCATTTCATAGTCATTCACAAACATGTCAACCACTTATTTACAAACAAATCAAAGGTCAAACATCTCAAGCATCACCATATAAATTTAAGCTCTCATAGGCATCATTAAAAACCACATAAGATTCATTTAAAAACATAAGACCAGTAATAATAATCATTAATACCTACAAAAAAAATTACTTATTTATAAACACAATAGCCCAATAAACTACAGTGTATAAACAGGCTCCCAAAGCAATCATTTGTAAACAAAACATATCTGAAGAAACAATGAACATAAACAGCTCAAGCCACAAGGACATCTAAGCAAACAAAGTAGAGTCCACCACACTCACTCAAATATAAACAGGATATTTACTCATGAATGATAAATCCCTCTCTTATGACCGTATCGAAGCTAAGAGACATCCATTAATTAAGACTTCACTTAACACCCGTACACCTGCAAACGAAATTTACGCTATCTGTACTCAGAGTTATTTCGTCAATAGCGTTCATGCTGTGATAATTCCCTCCTGTGAATACCCAACGAGGTGTATCGCTCTCTATATGATCCATTATCAAGATTAATTGCTCATTTACTGTCGAAAACGGTCGATAAACGTCTTGGTAATCATGTTGGACGTCATTCTCGCACGAGCTACTGAGACTGAGTCATGTCCTGCATACCTCTCACTGATTAATTGGACTGATTTACATTGATTAATTAACCTGATTTATACAGTCAGGTTTTCTCCAGTGTATAGACAATGAATTTCTTTAATATTCTTATGAATATCTTATTACTATTAGTTTGTATTATTATTATATTATTGCTATCACTACCATAACATTATCTATCATCGTTACTAATATTATTACCAAAATTTTCATTACTAAAACTAATAACTTTTATTACTATTGATATTATCGTTAAGAGAGTCATTAGTATTATTAGCTTCTGTTTCTTTAAGGTCTTAGCCTGTCATCTGTCCTATCAGTAACACCTAATATCGCTGAATACTCATAGGGATCTTTTATTTTTTCCTATGCGACCCTGAAGAAGGCATTGATTATTTTATTGTTTTCGTGGGCCAAGTGATGCCCTCTGTATGACTGGAGTCTTAAGGTTGAGGCTGCCTGAATGAGATGATATTAAAGGACAGGTTAATATGCTAGTCTCAAAGGCTAAAGTCGAATGAATGGATAATATCATAAAACAGAATGACACATGAGATGGTTCTAAAGGCTTCAACTGGATAAACAAGAAGATTTCAGAGGATGAAGGTGGAGAGGTGAAACAGTCACAAAGGGTGGAGAGAGACAAATGGAACGGTGCTCAGGGATAGAAGTGCTTAAATGGGCGGTGGTCTTTAAGTCTGGAGGTGGATAGACTGGATAGTGACCTGCAGGAGTAGAGGAATGTAGACATTTTTGGCGGGGGGGAGGTGGGGGGGTGAGGGTAAGTGTACAGGTCTAAATCACGACACTGAACATAACTTATCTAAATCGGTCTTTGTTACAGTCTAGTACCATACCTTGATTAATTGTTATCGTCTCAGGTGTTAGGGACTTACTAGCCAAGGAAACATCTACAACCAGAATAGGAGCCTTTACCCTACACAAGAATTCACAGACATCTCCTATGTTCAGATGACCAGAGACAAGAAAATAATAGGAATAAACAAATAAATATGACAAAACTACCTACATATCGTACATAATCTATCATGTATATTAAATAGGGTAGACCTGCCTATGGGTCACGCAATGGTGGTAGAGACTGAGGGAGTAGTATCACATCTTTTATCATATGCAACTCGAGCCACTGAAAGATGATGAGCAGTGACGGGATGATTTATCGATCAGGTCTCGTCCAGGTGCAGGGATGCTAGTCAGGTCATTGCCAGAAATGATGATGAACAGGTAAATAATAGGTATGGCAGGATGGAGATGAATGCTGATACAAAGCTGAAATATGTTAGTCAGTTGTCTAGTAACGGAGTCGTATTTGGATCTACCAGTGAACTGAGAGCCATTGTTTATCTAGACTCCCAGCATAAAACAGTTGATAGTCATGCATAAAACTAACTTATAGCCAGAGTCATGCATGATATCAAGAAACATATTATTTCATTTGAAAGTATATTCCCGCCATGTATAAAGTCAGGCAGGCTTAAACGAACCACATTTACAGTAATACCTGATATACTGTTTAGTAAGTATGCAGGTAACTGAGCAAAACATCTTTGCCTAAAATTAACCCATTGAGGATGATAGTTTAAACTATGACTCGCTAAAAACTATGATTAAACATATCGACACTCATGGGGTTAAACCGGGCAAGTGTGCCTCAAACGTAAACCGAAGTAAACCACAACCAATCAGGAAATTAGGCAAGCACAGCGATACATAACAGTAAATAAACCAAAAACATAAGATACAGTCATGCAAGCAGTAAATCAGGTAAACCAGTAATGCATGAAATTAATTAAACCACAGTCTTACGTGTGACTTTCCAAACATTATTCAGGTAAGGAATTAACCTGGTAACATTCTAGTGGGTCGTCGATGAAGCATAAAGAAAACAATGATCACGTACCGAGACAAGAGAACCATATCCTTTTATGAAACAAGTAAAGTCTCAACTCATGGATAAAACTAAGAGAAACCACAAGACATGAATGAAACTAAGAAAAACCATAAGACATGGATGAAACTGGAAACCACAAGACATGGATGAAACTAGCCACTCAAGGTTACTGTTTGGATTACGTCTAGTCATAACTATGTATGAGTTTGTGTGGGCGAATGAAACTAGGTAGTTCGTGGACGTCTGTAAAACTTGGCAAACCTGAGTCAATCGTAAAACTTGGGAAGCTGGAGTCACGTGTGAAAGATGATAAATATTATTCATTTATGAAACTAGAAAATACCTTTTCACTGGAATGAAACTAAGCCATCAACAGTTACACTTGATAAGTCATACAGCATAGGACTGAGTAAACCTCAAACATTTATTAATCTGAGCAAACTTCAGTCGAGTGTGAAATTGGGCAAACGGTTATATAAGAAACTGGGCAAGTCTTTGACATCATTGAAACTGAATATTTCTTTTTCATTTCTAAAACTAGGCAAGCCATAGTCGTGATTAAAACTAACAAGTCTTAGTCATATATGAACATGTAAAACACACTTACGAATGAAACATAATAATATGCAAGTTCGGTAAACAGTTCATATATGGAGACGAACTATCTGGCATCGTCCATCGCTCGATAGTTAGACACAATGAGCACTAGAGAGATAGACTTGTGGAGCAGTCCCTGGCCAGTTCTGCCTTCACGTGATGCACATCCACTGCTGCCACGCCGCACCATCCATCAACCCAGTGATTAATTGGCTGCACGAGGGCATCAGTATCCCCCTACACACGCTGGGCGGGGATGCTTTAATATTGATATCGCCAGGCTCTGCACGTCAATACTCGTGATTAATATACCGCCAACGGGTCGACCCTGATCCTTATCTCGCCCGCTTAATAATTCGCGCTGATCGACAGACAACTTTCCGCTCTGGTCGAGGGTAGTCGAGATACATTCAACGCTGGTCTCGACTCTTCGTGAGGAATCGGTGTGTAGTCGAGTTTTAGCTATTAGCATCGAGGTGGTTTGTTGGTAAACCTAAAATTGCAAGGTGGAAACAGAAGTGACACGTTGCCTCGCCGTCTGTGGTCGAGCGAGCGGCCCGTGCCTCTGTAACACAAGCAGGTGTAGACGAGCCAATGATCTGTCTACATTATATTCCTTTGTATGCAGATGATACTTTAATGGTGACATGGAGTGATAAGGAGCGGCAAGCAACACGTGATGGATCGCCCACACCAGCGTGTAATGTGAAGTTGCTCGGTCCTAACTCAGTCAGGGGCGAACGTAAGACTTGCATAATGAATGAGAGGGGGCAAAACCTCCCATCGTATCGTCCTGAGGAGTTGAATGAAAACTAACTCATCATATTGACTGGCTGAAGTGGAGGTGAAAAACAGGTGGAAACAGTGAGAGGAAAAAACACATCAAAACTGAGGCTGTGGACGACTAGCATTATTCCTCGAATAACAATATAATAATAATACTTAATAGATATATAAATGAATAGAGAAATCTGACATACTGTAAAAGAGGAAAACCATTTATCAGTATAATGTAAAGTACAAGACATAGGATACATAACACATGATACAGCACAGACAAGAAGGCAAAGGACACAATATAGGGATACAGGATACAGGACTATATACAGGGAAGGATCGAGAGATAGGGACATGATACATGAAGGAGTGACAGAAGGAGAGACATGATGTATAGCACCTGCGAGACGTGTCGGAGAGACGGCTGTGGGGAGACTTTGAATAAGGTCACGATAAAAATCTGTGATTATATGGAGGTGTGTATGGTGATGAGGGGTAAGATTGATGATAATGATAAGGGTGGTGATATTAATGATGATGATGATGATGGTGATGATGATAGAGAAAGGAAGAAAAACCATATGCAGTGAAATGGTAGAATGGAGTTGCCACAAGCTTGAGAAAAAGGAACGACAAGAAACTTCATGTCTGACTAAACCTTGTGTATGAATATTGAAACGTGTGTACCATAGCGTATGTCAACCTATGAGTGTACACACGTATTTGACCAGGTTACGAGACTAAAAAATCTACCCTTTTTCGTGGCTGTAAAAAAACAAACAAACATTTATAAATTTTTTCACTAAAATTATTGATTGAGTAACAAACGTGTAATTAAATCTATATATTCTAATTGACGTAAATATGTATTTTGCTAACAGGTAAAGAAATATATTGAAATTCTACACTTCTCAAGGCTATCCAAAACATTTATTTCTTTTCGGGTTTTTTTCTATGAGTGGAAGTGTTGCCGATGGTGTAAACAGAGGATGTAGCCTTGAAGAGCGAGATCCGTGTTTAGGTTAGGTTATCAGGGCAGGTTATCGGCGGGAGAGTTCAAAAGAAGACTAAGCTTCCCTGTGGGTGACCTCTGTACTGGAGTCCAGGAAGGCCCAGCTCAGGGGAGAGAGGGGGGAAGGGCGAGAGGGAGGGGGGGTTGAGGAAGGAGGAGGGAGGAGGGGGAGGAGAAACGGAGGAAGGCAGGGAGAGAGGAAAGGCACTCGAAACAAGATCAAGCCGTCAGAGCAAGGAGGTAATTACAAGTCAGCAGGAAGTTAATTAGTCAGTCAAGTGAAGGAAGTAATCACGAGAACTGAGTTGTTATTTTTCTCGCTTTGGTGCTGTGGCTCATGAGAACTAAATTGGCTGCTGTTACCATTTTCAAATCACTTAAATTGATAATTAAAAACAAAAAAGATTATTAAAAACACTACGATCATCACTTCATTATCATTATCTTATTACATTATGTTACTCATTATATCATCTTTCACTTTATTGTTAATTATTCACTTAGTTTTTTTTTTATTGGTAAGCACCGGAGTTTTAGCACGTAGATGACCAGCTGGTAGTCCCCCAGGTGGTACTACCAAGGTCTGGGAAGGTGAGAAACTGTCTGTACACACACACATATGGATCTTCTTCTGGCCACACACACACACACACACACACACACACACACACACACACACACACACACTTCTTTACTACACCAAACATTTTCCTCTCATAGATTCCTGTGTCTTCATAATTCTTTACATTTTCCTTTCCCTTTTATTACATGTTTCCCTGCTCTTGTTCTTATTTTATTAACTTTGTCCTCATTCTTTTATTAATTATTTGTCCCTCATGTAGTCGTCACCTGGCTCGCGTACACCAGGCGGGTCAGGGCCTCTTATCGTCTCCACTTGTTCATGATTCTTGATGATGACGACTGGCTCTATCCTCAGTCAAGATAACCAAGGCAACATGCAAAACTCCTTAACCATAAATGTCTAGAAGCTTATGTTCTTTATGCATGTATTCATTGTTGTTGTTTTGGTGTTGTTGTAGTTGTTGTTTTGGTGTTGTTGTAGTTGTTGTTTTGGTGTTGTTAATACCTTCTGAACAGTAAGGTGTGTAAGTTGGTGGATATTACTCATATATTGGAAGGAGACTGAACACTTTGGAGTAATAATGATTAAGAATGACCATAATGACAAAACGTAATTTGTTCACTGAAAGACAAATGAGAGAGAACACAGTGAGATTCATGACTTGTATGATAATGCCTCACAGCCACTACCACAATATGTCGACTAAAAACAACATTATAAACTTATTACAAAAGACAAAAAGTCAATTCTATAAGTTTAATTGAATAATATACGTTTTAATAAGATTGTGTCAGTCATTGGCAAATTAGTCGATCACTTATATTCTTCAGGTAAAAAAATACGTAATTTATCACTGAACAAAAATACAACAACTTCGTAATAATCATACATAGTTGAGAAGGATTAACAACAATATACTTTAACGAGACAAAAGTTTATCGCCAATTTAACAGAACGCCAACTAAAAACAAATTAAAATACAATTCTACTCAATGAACGTCTAAATAATTTCAGTTTAGTCTTCTCGAATTTAAGAACCTCAATAATCGTGGGAGGAATAATCAATAATTATCCGGCGTATCGTATAACCGTATAATTATCATAGCAAGATTATTAGGTCATTATATACATTATAGATATTTAACCGATATAATTTGAGTTCAGGTAAATTATTCCTGTATCGTGTACTGTACAGGTACCTTGAACTGGTAATTTCGAGCCCATTTTTATTATATCTTAAGACCCAAAAATAAGATAAAATAAAATAAAATAAACAAAAGAATATAAGATTACAGCTTAAACTACCATTACCCAATTAAGTAGAGAGAGTGTATTGATGTGAGTAAAGAGCCACTTAGAGGAAAGGCATTTATCTCTGTGTGGATGATGAGTCAGTTGAGTGAATCAGTTGAGTAAAACAGATCAGTTGACTCAAACGGACCAGGTTGGGGTTTATGATTCGTTGAGTCCGGAGGTTCATTCATAAACTGAGGTGAGTAAGAAACCCAACTGAGTACATATAGTGGAGTAAGATGAGTACATGTTATAGGAGAGGCTAAGTACAAGTGATAAGGAAATTAAGTACATACATACAATAAGGGTGGACGAGTACATACAATAAGGGTGGACGAGTACATACAATAAGGGTGGACGAGTACATACAATAAGGGTGGACGAGTACATACAATAAGAAATGATAAATATATACAGTAAAGAAGATTGAGTACAGTGTGAGGAAAGTATGCGTAAAGACAAGAGTACACAGTGGTAACAGTACTCAACAGAACTCAATTGCTCAGAGTACACAGCGTGAGGGAGGAAATACCTGTTTCATAATGCTGGGAAGACTTCAAGATAACCACCACTCTTCACAGTGTATGTATGTATGTATGTATGTATGTATGTATGTATGTATGTATGTATCCAGTATCCATCCATCTATAATCATTTAATCAATCTAAATTTATGTATTAGCCAATCTGTCTGTCTGTCTGTCTGCCTGTCTGCCTGTCTGCCTGTCTGTCTGTCTGTCTGTCTGTTTTTTCTCCTCTCCTACAACGACTGCAGTGGTCAAGGGCAACATAATCATCACAGAAGGTGGCTGGAGAACGTAACAGGTGTAAGATAATGTATAGAAAACACCAATTAGAAACATCTACACACTGCATCCCACCATTAACACGTCTGCACAATGTATAATATCAATCTTTAAAATCTTTCTGATGATAACTTTAGATATTCGTCATTGTAAATTCATATCGCGTTAAAAGAAATGGATATGAATAATGAAGGAATTATGAGCTTTAAAATATATGTAAATGAACTTATTTGATTCACACTGATATATCTTGTAAAAAAAGATGTAAATTATATTAAAATGATGAAATATTAACCTTCGGACGTCTATAAAATACACCAAAAGGAAACTGGAGGACCTTCACTCATGTTTGGGCACAAGAACAGCAACTTTCGGCCGACACATAGAGAAAATATTTTACCAAATCTTGTTTATTTATTTATTTTGCTTCATAATTTGGTTCATACTTAGGTTTCGCTTTATTTCATCTTCAAGGTTTATAGTGATCCTTTTTAAACACACACACACACATTATTTATTTATTTATTTACTTATTTATTTATAATATTCCCAAGTTCTCTACCAGGTGAGTCACGGAAACGCTCTATATAAAGTGGATAAACAGGGCCAGGTAGAACTGGTTCATTTGTGTGAAGGTATGAAGGGAACCACTAATGAGTCCCATTGTTATCTCACACTTGGCAGTTTTGTAACCTTTTGTCGCTCATACACACACTTGTCACGCCTTGTTGTAAAACTTAAAATTCCAAGACGACGATAAAAACAAGGAAAGAATAACGAGAGAGGAAAATTAGATCAGAGAGAGCTCACCTCTTGGTTCCCGGTCGCATGACAGAGCCAAAGAACTATAAAACATAACACATACCGTAGAGGAGAAACTACTGTACCGTTGTTGAGTGAGGCGGACGGAAGCTATTAGTAAATTAGTGTGATATATGCTTATAGGTCACACTGAAGGGTTTCGTAATTATCTGTTAAGAAAATTAAGATAAACCGTCATTTCACCGTTTAATATATAATTTCCTTGCAAAAGAGAACAGTAAAGCACGATGTTAGAATTTAAAAACCTTTAAGAAACAACAGGAGTTAACACACACAAGCACGCTACTCGGAACACGCACCCATCTTGCGCGTCAAGGTGGAAGGTCAAGTTGTTGAAACATGCATATTGCAAAAGGAGAGCAAATGTTGCAATTAGGTTGTAAAGCGTACCACAGGAATACCTAATGAGTTTCTAGGAACACGTGTGGCAAATATAGTTACAATTACACCAAAGATGGTTTTATGGTCTTTAGGCCTCAAGTATTAAGTGGAAGGAAAGTCAGAGATATCTGTTAATACCTCAGACACGGGGCTTACCTGTCTCACCTGGAGACTGACATAAGAGGCGAACTATACACTACAGCACAACATGGGCTAGAACTCTCAAACAGTGGCGACTTGAGCTTTAACATGATAATGCTAATTTAAACAGTGAAGCATAGAAGAATAGGGAAGAGGCCATGTTGAAAAATGAGGAATCTTGGTTCCTGGGTAGAGTCAAGCAGGTAAGGTGGTGGTGGAGACCGAAATAAAAGAGGTGTTCATTGATTGACAGACATATGATAGGAAGTTAATTATTTTACATATGATTCGCGTCTATACTGTGACCTGATTACTAGTGTTGTTCAGGTAGAGGATCGAGAACCCTTCACCACACCTCATACGAAGGAGCAATCGTCCATATAAGGAGAGTCGTTGTTTGTTTAAAAGGTTGGCAGCTCAGTGGAAGAAAAACTGTTGAGTGTACAGAAAAGAATTATCTTTTTTATACTCGGCATTAGTCACCCTGAGTTTACACAATATTCGATGACGTGTGGCACAAGAGAAACGTCCAGGTGTTCTGCAGTTGCTACTAAGGTAAGACCATGCAAAAACTCGTAGTATTTAATCACAGAAAAAACCTAAATTTCATTTTTTATGAGGAGAGAATATAATAAACGAAGAACAGATGACTGTAAATTGTTTTGAAAAGTTATGTACACCAATGAAGTCCACGAAATGTAAAAAAAAAAATTACCCAGGCACCTACTTTATTTTTTTCCATCATGATAACATACCACTTCGCTCTTTGACAGTTTAATGACTCATAACAATTTATTCTATTTTATGATACATGTTCCCATTCGGATATAAATATACATAAACTTTACCTACAAATAATGTTGTTCTTGAATAGATAACTGAAATCTGAGGCGTGAAATCTGAGGTTAGTTCTTAAGACACAAGCAAAAGAAACTCGCCTGTTTGTCTATTAGGGGAAACTATGTCACTGATAACTAGTGGGGAAAAGTATTCAGCACAACACAGCCCTCAGTGGCCCTCAGCGGCTCTCAGTGGCCCTCAGCGGATGTACCGCCATTGAGACCTCTGCTTCTGCTGTAGAATTTCCGAGAGGTGTCAGGGAAGTGTTGATTACTGTTGATTTATACATCCACTTAGAGAGGATGTTTACCAAGGTGAGGAGGAAGACAGCAGGTGTTGATGGTTTGTTTCCTTCATCACCTGTAATTATCTTCTTATTGGCACTTGAGCTTAGATCAAACTGCAGCTTGTGCAAGTGATCAGATTATTTACAACAGTGACGCCAGACCGATGGTGAGCGTCACTGTTGAATTCATCATTGTGGTAATACAGGGTGAGCCAGAAGTAACGGACACATTTTAAATTTATGTAAAATTCATAATCATACCTCTCACACCACACATGCTGTATATACTACACAACATACATCATACAAACTACGAACTACACATCAAATCTCATATATAATGCATAATACACAACATACATATATGACATATATACAGCAGAGGTACACACATTCTTTATGATACTATAATACTGTAAGACTGTTGCGTGAGATGTGTCAATTATTTTTTGACCACCCAATATTACCATAATGTACAGTACAGTCTCAGATAACCCCAAGGAACAATTATCTTCCCAGGTTTTGGCGAATACATGACTGAAAAGTTTAGTTAACAGGTCTGTGGAACCTTGGAAAGGGATAGCCAGCTATACCATTGATTCGAATTCTTAAACAAGTCTATTTGTAGACTTTTAGGTTAAAATAAGCAAATGATATCAAAGAGATCACAGGAAACTTAGAAGTGACTTTGTAACGTAGCAAATAATTAAGCCGAGCGGTTATCCGGGTAGCGTAACGGATAACAGGTACAATCATGCAAATAATCATAAAATCATGAAATTTGGCATGAAAATTCAATATGAGTTACTACTCAATCTATCCCCTTGCGGCTTGCCCTCCCTCCTCCCTACGGCCCCTCTCCTCCTCCCTACGGCCTCCTGTGTGAGCGGTAATGATCCAGGATCCTCAACTACACTAAAATCATGACAGGTCGTAAAGTACTAGCAAATAACACTTGAAATTACACACTCTCGACGGTGTAGGGGGGAGAAAATTGTGAGAGATTTTATTACCTCTACGGGAACGAAGCCACTGAAATATTTACAGGAAATGCTAAAGAATTTCGCTTCTTCGGTCAGTAGAGAACGGGTGAATTGTATGACATCCCCCCCCCCCATAAACTCCCTCTTATGATCAGGGCAGGTACCTATCAAGCGAGGTTTCCAGAGTTTCTAGTGGAAAATATTATGAAAAAAAGAGTAACGAATTAAGGTATTAATGCGAGACCAGAGGAATTACGTCTGCCTCCACGCGTACCTAATGAGCCACCAAGTTTATGTGAGGTCACCAAATTACCTCGTGTGTGTGTGTGTGTGTGTGTGTGTGTGTGTGTGTGTGTGTGTGTGTGTGTGTGTATGTGTGTGTGTGTGTGTGTGTGTTTGCATGTATATGTGTGTGTGTGTGTGTGTGTGTGTGTGTGTGTGTGTGTGTATGTGTGTGTGTGTGTGTGTGTGTGTTTCTGTGTGTGTGTGTGTGTGTGTGTGTATTTTCACGGTATATGTGTGTGTATGAGTCCTTCTTGTTGTCCGTGTGTGTTTGTGTATGTGTAGGCGAGTGTGTGTGGTTTAGTGTGCATGTTTAACAATGCAGCGCCCCCGGTCAGCCAGTTAGAGCGTCTGGCTAATGTGATTATCCACGGTGCGCGTCGCCCTGGACAACCCCGACCATTAATGTTTTATTACGCTCGTAAATTGTCCACAACTACGATCTCTCTGACCCATCACCGCTGACACACCCGGCCCGCTCAGGTGTGGCCCGCCTCCACCACCATTCACCTCTGGGGACACATTTGTGGCACACTACCACCCCTAATGACACAGGTGTGGCCCACTACCATCAGCAGTCCACTAGGACATATACAGATAAGAATTGCTACTACCATCAATACCATCCATCAACAGCCTCTGCAATACAGATGAGTCTCACCAGCAACCACTATCATCCATCACCCCAACCACTATCATCCACCACCCCAACCACTATCATCCACCACCCCAACCACTATCATCCACCACCCCAACCATCATCCAACCCACCACCATCATCCACCACCCAATCATCATCCACACCCCAACCACCATCCACCACCCCAACACATCATCCATCACCCCAACCACATCATCACCATCCCCAACCACTATCATCCATCACCCCCACTATCATCCATCACCCCAACCACTATCATCCATCACCCCAACCACCATCATCCATCATCCCACCACCCCAACCATCATCCATCATTCACCCACATCACCACCACCCCAACCACGATCATCACATCATCCATCAACCACCAACCACCATCATCCCATCCACCCCAACCACTATCATCCATCACCCCAACCACCCAAACCACTATCATCCATCACCCCCCCCATCCACCCCCAACCACTATCACCATCTCCATCACCCCCAACCACTATCATCATCATCCCAACCACCACAAACATCATCCATCATCCCATCATCACCAATATCATCCATCATCCCAACCACTATCATCCATCATCCCAACCACAACCACATCATCCCAACCATCCCCCAACCACTATCATCCATCACCCCAACCACCCCAAACACTATCATCCATCGCCCTCACCACCATAACTACTATCATCCATCATCCCAACCACTATCATCCATCATCCCAACCACCCCCAACCACTATCATCCATCATCCCAACCACCTAAACACTATCATCACCCCACCACCCCAACCACTATCAGCCATCACATCCCACCACCCAACCACTATCATCCATCATCCCAACCACCCAACCACATCATCATCCATCACCCCAACCACCACAACCATATCATCCGTCATCCCAACCATCACAACCGTCATCCATCACCCAAACCACCACAACCACTCATCTCACAGATCTTCCAAACCACCACAACCACTATCATCCCACCATCCCAACCACCACAACCACTCACTATCATCCATCACCCCAACCACCACAACCACTATATCATCCAACCACAACCACACTATCATCCGTCATCCCAACCATCACAAACTGTCATCCATCACCCAAACCACCACCACAACCACTATCTCATAGATCTTCCAAACCACCACACCACCTATCACCATCCATCCCCGTCACCACAACCACTATCATCCATCACCACAACCATCAGCCATCACCCCAACCACTAACTCATAGATCTTCCACATCACCACAACCACCACAACCACTATCATCCATCACCCCAACCACCACAACCACTTCTCATAGATCTTCACAACCACTATCATCCATCACCCCACATCACAACCACTATCATCCATCACCCCAACCACCACAACCACTAACTCATAGATCTTCCAAAACCACCACATCACAACCACTATCATCCATCACCCCAACCACCACAACCACTATCTCATAGATCTTCCAAACCACCACAACCACTATCATCCATCACCCCAACCACCACAACCACTATCTCATAGATCTTCCAAACCACCACAACCACTATCATCCATCACCCCAACCACCACAACCACTATCTTATAAATCTTCCAAACCACAACAACAACCTCACTCGCCACCAACAACCACACTCGCCACCACCACCATTAACAATCACCCACCCGACCCACCACCACACCACCTGGACGTCTCCCTCAAACAACAACAACAAAGTCCCTGCTGACGGCATTGTTTACCTGCTCGTCGCTTCAGTTAGCAGGAAGGGAAAATAACGTGTGATGATACATAGTGGTTTGCCCTCTGATGCATCAACGCGACGAAATTGTAAATAGATTTCCCGGCGGGTGAGTTTGTTGAGCATCTCAATTTGTTGTTAGCGAGGCGTGAGACAAGCACACAATGGTTGTTCAGGACCTGGCCAAAACCCTTCACCGGCCACTCCTTCCTATTATTATTTTCTATTTGATAATTGCTATTAATAATCCCATGCACTGATAATTTGGCCATTAAGATTAAGTGGCGCAATGTGATATTCACCTTGGTACAAATATGTATGCGTGGAAGCAGGTACAGGCTGGAACAATAGAGTGGAACAATGAAGCACTGTGGTGGTGAGCGGTGATGGGTGGTAATGGTAGTGGTAGTTGTTGTTGTTGTGGTTGGTGGTGGTGGGTGGCAATAGTTGTTGTTGTTGTTGTTGTGGCTGGTGGTGGTGGGTGGTAATGGTGGTGATGGCGTGGGTAGTAGGGGTTGTTGTTGTTGTGGTTGGTGGTGGTGGGTGGTAATGGTGGTGATGGCGTGGGTAGTAGGGGTTGTTGTTGTTGGTGGTGGTGGTGGTCATCAATATCATTATACAAAACGGTAAGTCATGAAAGTTTAGGAAGAAAACACCTTTTTAATTTTAAAGTTCAGAAGCATTGATCAGTGTATATTTCACTCTCACTTCTCATAAGATAACACTCAAGATTATTAAGTTAGACTATTGTTCTGTAACCAAGATAACTAACTGGTTGGGAAATTTTCTTGGTTTGGGATTAAGATAACAAGTTGTGGTGTTGTACGAGGTCTAGGATGAAGATAACTGGTTTAGGATTAAGATAACTGGTTTAGGATTAAGATAACAGACACAAATAAAAGACGATGCGATAACTAACAATTAGTGAACAATAATGACTTATGGATAGATCTGAATGTTAATGATGATGAATAAAGATGGTGACTGATGATGATGATGATGATGATTATAATGACAATGATGGTGATCGAGCAATTAATAAATATAATGATGATTGATGATTCGCTACTTGATGATGCTAATAATTACTGAGAAATGATACACAGGTTAGCGTTGATGATCATTACTGTTGATATATGATTAAGACAAGAAGATTTAATTGATGAAACGTGAGAGGTGTTGCCAGAGTTTAAATGATGAGGTGTGTTAGAGAAGGAGACGCCCAAGGGAAAAAAATATGCTAAAAATATGAAAGTTTACATCAACACGAGCGGGACAGGAGCTGGGGGAGAGAACGAAAGGTGAAGGTGTCGGAAATGGGTTTTATTGTTTATATACACAGACAGACAGACAGACAGACAGACAGACAGACAGACAGACAGACAGACAGACAGACACACAGACAGACACACACACACACACACACACACTGATCTTGACACATAACTATAAATCAATTCTTAAATCCCACTGAAGCATTTTAACAATAGTCCATCATAATGACTCCAAAAACACTTGTGTCACTTCGCTGTAATAAATAACAAACAAGAACAATAAAAAGTTCAAGCACTGAATAACAAAGATTACATCCTACAAGTATATTATCACCAGGGTGTTCATAGTGGCTTGTACCTGCACCATCTTTATCAGAATTACTTGTTCTTACATTCGTGTTTTAAAGAGTAAAATGAGTAACGTATTTCGATCTGTAGTGAGTGTGTTTACTAGACTGGGTGAAGATAACAGTGGAGTATGTGATCTTGTATCGTAAGCTATACCTGTAACTCACCTGGAGGATTTATTGTTACTATCTAATTATGTCTTACTCCAGTGAACACCTTTGAGATGGAAGTAATGTCTTGTACTTGAGTGAACCGTCTCCCTTCGCTGACAAATCTTGATATCTCGGTCAACACGACATAATGGCAATGATCTGTACGGTCACTTTGATTATTATTCTTTTAAACCGTTATGAAACACGGATCATTTTTCATCCTTAGAAGAAATACAGTGATTTATGATCCATGTGATTTAATCGATTAGTGCCTTAGATGATGGTAGTGCTGATAATGCACAACTGCCTTAGAAATTCGTCGTCTTTTTCACAAGGAATTCGTCGAAGGGTGAAAATGGTAAAGTGTATTCGTCAACTATATCTTTTTTTTTTTTCATTATAACTCAGGATACCCGTCAGTCATAGCTCGGGACATTCCTTGATTATGATCCAGGAAATAAATTTCTGGTCGTCCAAGATATGAGTCTTTATATTCCACGCGATGATCTGATCTACCTCCAGGACCTGCCGCCATTAAACCCCAAGGATACCGCCTCGATAAATCTAAAGGTCAGGTTCCTTTCCTGCGTGCCAGCAGTGTTGACTTACTGCCAGGCGTCTCTACGGGTGTCTGGGTCATGATCAATGTCACGCCCACACCAGGGGATCCTTACTATGCCCACGCTGTGACCAAACAACGCCCATACCGCGACCAAGCAACACCCAAAACAACGCCCACCACTGCGGTCACATCACATCGACATAACAACATTACCATGACCACACGACGCCTCATACCCGAGTACCATACCTGCACCATACCCACGACCATACCAAACAAACCACAATACTCACACCACACAGACATCACACCAACACAACTACCCTCAACCCAGCAACACATCCATAATACGCCCGCATCTATACCTACGCCCAAACCCACACAGGACTGTCACCCGACCCTCTTGAATTTTCGTTCCGCCTTCATCCCGAATTTTATTATGATGTTAAAGGATGATTTACGGTGTGATAGAGTATTACTAACAAGTGTATCTGAAACTTATAGGTTTGTTTAGTGTTGTGAGAGACTTTTTTTTGCTCAATATTTCATAGGATTGTCATGTTACGTGTCAGTTCCTATGTTTGTTTTTATTATAGGTTTTCCTTATCTCTGTTTATTTCTGTAGTCTATAATTCTCAGAAAATATGTGAGAAGAAAGTATACCTGTCTAATATATCCTTAGGTTTAACACATGTATAGGTTAGATATTGGCTAGTATATATACAGGAAATATTAAGGCTAAAATAATGTTTTTGTTATATATCTACAAAAACTATCAAAATATATGTCACTTCTTAAGATATTTCCAATAAGAGATTCATCAAATAATTTCCTCACTATTAAACTTTAAACTGAAGTCAATCCTTATAGTACAAAATATTCTTCCAGAAAACGAAAAACTTTATATAATGTTAATAAATCCTCAAAATAAAGTTGAAATTAACCTATCGGATATAATTAACCTAAGGGATATAATAAACTAAAGGAGGTAATTAACTTAAAGACTATAATTAACTTACAGGAGATAATTAACTTAGACTATAATTAACTTACAGGAGATAATTAACTTAAAGACTATAATTAACTTACAGGAGATAATTAACCAATAGGAGATCTACGAAAAATAATCATCATAGTTGTTCGTGTAGTTTCGTGTACCATCAGTAGTGAGGAGAAGGTTGGTGTAATATCCTGGGTGTTACAGTGTACAGGTACCCACCGGGCCACCAGGTTCTCGCCCCACTATTTCTTTAAGAATGTGTCAAAATGTTATTTTAACCACGGAAACAAAAGTAATCATTATATAATATTAGCAATTGTATTTCTCCAAGGGTGTAGGTAATTTGCTTTTGTGTGTTTTCTGTTTTTTATGACTTTTTTTTGTCAATTATCATGTGAATTAAATTATTAAAGACAATTGTACTTTTACTAAAGAATGTGGTTAAAAAAAACTGGATGTACGGTACATCTGATATATTTTTAGTAGACTTTTTTTTTGCGGTGTCATTAACTGAGACTACAAAATTATAGCATTTATTTGTCCCCGTCACCCAGCCGTCATATTCACGACAATGTCTTGAATGGTTAAGAATGTTATCTGACGCCTCATAGGTAAGAATTATTTCACATTCGATCAAAAATAGAGAATTAATAACATCTTAAAACAAATATTAATATTTTTTTTTTAGTTTATATTCGTAGCTCAAGGTGTAAAATAAATAATTTGTTCTATGATCCTTTCCCCTTGAGTCAATGTATATTTTGTATATCAAGATACTATCTAAAAAAATTATAATATTTGTTTTACTCAAAGTATAAAAAGGTTCATCTGGTCTGAGCTATAGCACACATCACTGTCTTGTAAATATTAGCCATAAAAACCTTTTATTAAAAACATTTACAAAAGATTTATGCAGAGAGACACACCCACTCACACCTCTGCTCTACACACATAAAAAATGACAAATAACATTAAATATACATCAGTGTTTTCGAAATTACAGTAAGTTAACATTTCCAGATAGGGTTTTGAGCTTGTAATATAATACAACATGAAAATAACTTTGGTTCATCAGGTGTCACATTATGATGGTTCACGTCCGCCACAAATCTGCAAGACTTTCAGAACGGAATTTGTATTCAGCTCAGCGTGGCGGAGCTGCAGGAGTTACAGACATTGTTAACATTGTTTATAATGGTGCACGAGAGGAGGAATTAAGTAATTAGCTATTACGGCGTTTTAATGTTTATAGTCACGACATAGATAATAAAGCACCATTTACACTGCTTTCCTCTTCAATAATAATGCTATTTTGCCATTACAATATCGTCATTCTCATTTATTGGTTGGGAAATATATGTCAAGACCTCCCACTTGTATATTAAATTCATCTTATATGCTGGTTAATTAACTCTGTAACTTTTAGACAATTGTCATTAAGCTTATACGACTTCAAGCTGAGATGAAGACTGTACCTGTGGCCTAATTGGGAAGAGGAATTTATATTTTAATATAGGATAAATATTTACACTTTAGGAGTTAGCAAAGCAGTTGTATATTAACCTTCCACATAGATAAACTTAAATTAAAAAACTAAAACATATAAAATGAAAAGAAAAATACATTAATTCAGTGGAAACTTATTACATTAAGTTTCCTTAACCTCACAATAGCAGGCACCTGAGAGACGCGTCGTACAGTACCTGGAGTTAGGATGAAAAGTGACGAGATTCTTAATTTTGTGCTAAAGGGAAATATATAAATCCTTTGTCTTAAACGTCATGATAATGTGAGTATTTCTTAGAGTGAATTAGAATATGGAATCTTTTACCGGTGTCTCTTTGAATGTTGTTTTTAAATTACGTATTGGAGAGATTATTAGAATATTAACTAACCTCAACTTAAACTTATTAACATTACTAATTGAACTGACAGCTGGGAGGACTTATCAATAGTGAAAGTAGATAGTGCAAAAAATTATGGAATTTATCAGAGGAATAAACTATATTATACATATGAATATAGCAAATATATTAACTATAAAACACTACACAAATACCTAACTCTTTATAGTCTTTATAGTCTAATTTACTGAACTGTTATAAGAAATACAAAATGTATATACTCCTCTCTTGATTTTTTTAGAAGATGAACTGAATATTTCACACTCAAGTATTCAGGTATAATATAATTTACTTGGCTAGAAATCGTGTTAGTATTCAACAGGAGGCGTTAAAAATGTTATACTGGACCACAAATGTGTGAAAATTGGCTGAGGGCGTGTGTGTGTAAAGAAGGCGAGGAACTGTCGTGGAAAAAGACGTAGACTAGAATTATCCGGCGTCAGGTTTCATCACTGGACACTAGAGTATTAAGGACGACTATTGCTGGTCATATTAAAGTCAGTCTGAGTACCGCGTCAATTCTATATCTTGGATAACTTACAGGGAAGGAAAATAATTATATTAACGTTTATCAACCCAGAACTGATTTTTCCAAGGACATTGAAACCAGTTCTTAGTACCGCGTCATTTCTTGAACTTGGGTGTCTAATATGCATTGAATATATAACTAATTATTCAAAGCACAAATTGAAACTCGTGTTAGAAGTGTTCCCTCAACCTCACATCTGTTTTCATTTACTGTGTTTGTACCCCAAATCGTGTTCTCCACCTCTAGCAGGCCATCGCGTGCCGCCTGTACATTGTGAATAAATCAGAGTGCAGTTGAAATTGCAAGGCGAGGAAGGTATTTTGCAAACTGTAGTCATAAACAACTGATTTATTAAAGTTCATGACGCTGGGTTGACTAATGCCGCCCCTTCATCATCCAACACCGCCTCATGGTTGATATTTAACTCCACCACAACGTTCATTATTGGCAGACTAAATCAGTGTACTTTGCCGAGGCGCCGAATCAATGGAGTTGCGTAGTTTAGCGGAGTCCTGAGCCAGCTGTGTGATATTCAATTATAAGATTCTTCGACTGTTGGTCATCATCTTGTGAGGAAATATGGCGTACCTCTGAGATAAGTAGACACACGCACGACTTAAATTTCCAAATTATATTTATCTTCGCCTATGAATGGGTCAGGCAGTGATGGCTTTCCTCAGGAGTCAAATTTCTTGTCTGAGTGAGTGAGTCGATGAACAAGACACATATAGAGCTGGAGGCGCAAGCGAGAAAAGTTTAATACAGTAATATTCTTATGGGTAAATTTTCAGTAATGTATATAAAATATTCAGCCCTTGTCTAATAATGACTATCACAGGCATGAAGCCTTACACTGAGCTATAGACTGAAATGGCGCCGATTACAAACCTCTCACAGCCGAGTATACTGTTAAGATAAAGACTATCAGTTTCTACTTGTTGGGTATAAATTAAACCAGCTGTGTTGTCTATCACTGTATGGCCATTACCGATATCCGCCAGCCTACTGTCTTGTATCTTATCCAGAAATCAATTACTGTATAATATTATCTCGTCTAAGTCTGCAAATTTGATGAAAATTATCCAGGGAATTTCTGTGTAACGAATAGTAAATTCAAGATGAGGATATTCAGACTGGATGCAATTTCATAAACCCTTCAGGTGTCACCGGATGTGGAGTGGTAATGTGAATTACGCCCATTTGTTCTCAAAGTTAGTTGAATATAAACGTATAATTATAACACACTGTACACACTGTCCAATTTACAATCAACGTGGGTAAGGCAGTTCACCTGAATCACTATTACCCTTAGTGAGATAATTATATACAACCCCGTAATAAATTCGGCGGCAGAGTGGATACAACACTCAATTCCGGTTCTTAAGGGCTATTGGTTCACGTCGACCCAACTGTAAATGGATTTCGGAACTTTACAATTGAGGAAGTGAAGGACACCCAGTGCGATACCGGCCGTGCTGCCTCCTTGTGTACCGAAGACTTAGTATGCCGTATGCCGTATCTACACTGTCCCTAACTGGTCGTTAAACCTATGGGACCCACTTGCACTGTCTCATTATGTCAGGAAAGTCGTAACTGTATTTCTTGGTCATCTCACTTTGCGATACACATCAACATCCTACAACACGACAACAGGTGACTTGAGACAAAAGCTCACATGACTTCACCTGAGGGAGCAATTTGTTACACTGGCTAAGTAACTAATTATGAGCGTTTAAGTGAAGTTCACATTACGCCACAACATCTCTCACTCGCCACAGATACATTCTTAGTTACCTGTGCCGTGTTACCTGGCTCTTGTACAGTCAGCTTCACTTTTGTTGATATTATTTTCTTCGTTTTTGTGGATTGTTTCTCGTTTGATATTGTTAAGAATCCATTTTCTGGCTTTTGTGAACAATGTCATCCTCAGATATATAATGAAGAACACAATCGTGGTAGTGGTGGTAATAGTGGTTGTGGTGATAGTAATGGTTGTGATAATAGTGGTTGTGCTGGTAGCATTGCTTATAGTGGTAATGGTGGTGGTATTGGTGGTGGGAGAATGGGTTGTAGTGGTGGTAGTATTGGTTGAGGTAGTAGTGTGGGTTGTAGTGTTGGTAGAATTGGTTAAGGTGGTAATATTGGTTGTGGTGGAGGTAGTATTGGTTGTGGTGGTAGTGGTGGAGGTAGTATTGGTTGTGGTGGTAGTGGTGGAGGTAGTATTGGTTGTGGCGGTAGTGGTGGAGGTAGTATTGGTTGTGGTGGAGGTAGTATTGGTTATGGTGGTGGTAGTACTGGTTATGGTTGAGGTAGTATTGGTTGTGGTGGTGGTAGTATTGGCTATGGTGGTGGTAGTACTGGTTATGGTTGAGGTAGTATTGGTTGTGGTGGTAGTGGTGGAGGTATTATTGGTTATGGTGGTGGTAGTATTGGTTATGGTGGTGGTAGTACTGGTTATGGTTGAGGTAGTATTGGTTGTGGTGGTGGTATTAGCAGTGGTGATAGTGGCTGTCCCTTATGAGAAGCTGCGTCACAGTATAATAGTAATAGGTTCTGTAAACAAACTCGTGATCTAAACCGGTAATCTGGCACGACTCAGAAAACACCCAATCACCGCCCCTGGTAGATCCGTGTCTTAGATATATGATGAAAAAAATATCTTGTGTTCCTACTGAAGGCCCGACGCGTATTGATTCTTCATATTTTTCTTTAGTCAGATAATGTGGGGAGCTCTATATCTTGGTTAGTTCAAGGGTGTTGCTAAGCACACAGTCTAAGGAGAGTTATACATTTTACATACTCGTACAAGCACTTCCCACAATAAAAGACTCGCTTAGTTATGATAAATGATTCATTATTCACTTTTACGTTTCTAGAATGAGGCATAATATGAATGCAGCCTATAATTCTCTAACACAGACTGGTAGAAGGTGAACAATCAAAGTCATCTTTAATCAGTTTTACGAGACTGATCGCCACCATATCAGTCTGGTGCCTTCACACGCCCCAATGCTCAACATCACTCAGAAATTTCAGGTTTACGTTTTACTCATCCCTCGTATATTCTAGACCAGCTAGTGACGCCCACACACTTGTTTTGGTTCGTCCGTCTGGGTGAAGTGATAGCCTGAAACATGGCATCGACGCGCGTTAGTCACGGGCCACTACTTAACAGACTCTCTCGCTGCCTGGTATCACAGTTAGCCATTCAGACTATGTGTGGGGAGGTGGAAAGTCGAGATACACAAACAAGAAGTCACAATAAGGGATTAGGGTTTATACGCTTATAAAATAAAATAAAAACACATACAAATCCGCAAATATACTGTGTATGTTGATTCCTTAAAGGTATATATCCTGTACATTGGTGAAAACAAATATATTACGGAATGTTTATGTAAATATATCTGGCAATCTCTTACATTTAACGATTGTTTTACATAGTGAATAAGACACGAAACTCTTCAAGAATGTGAGAAGAACGATGACACAGCAGTTAGGGAGATAAAAGGAAGACTAAACGAAAATAGTTTGGTAGAAGAGTAGAGAAGAATAACGAAAACGATACCACAATTGGAGAGGACGTGTGTGTGTGTGTGTGTGTGTGTGTGTGTGTGTGTGTGTGTGTGTACGTACCCACAAGGAGTTATGGACGACGCCTGACAGATAAAAATGTGTTAGGAAATAGACCATAATGAAGAAATTTTTTACAATACTTACAATGGCTGTTTTAATATCTCCTGATATCCTCTATGTGTGAACGCTATTTTCTTATTCCTACTCGCACTCGATAAAACATCTATCAGTCAGGCCAGGTGAGGCGGAGGATATTAAGTTGATAAATTATTACGTATATTTATTGGTAAGAGGAAATACTAGACATCATTTAACCAGAGTACCTGGCCAATCTGTTCCACCACTGTCTTACTCTTTTAGCGAGTTGACGCGTATCATCTTGAGAGGTCTGAGACGCTAGAAGAAAGAGGAGGAGGAAGAGGAGGAGAAGGTGGCGGCGGGGGGGAGAGGAAATGGAAAAGGAGAAGTACGAGGAGAAAGGGGAAGAGTAGGGTGAGGAAGAGGAGGAGATGGTGGCGGGAGGAAAGGGAAGAGTAGGAGGAGGAAGAGCAACAGCCGCAAATTGTTTACCAGTCCTCCCACCACGTGTGCTAATGACAGGTAGAGAAAGGTGACCCAGAGACGCCCCGCGGCTTCTTGCTGACGACTTGATCACATCACTACAGGGGTAAGGGGGGGGGATGTGTCGTTCGTTAGGGCACCCAGGGTCATTAAGGTCTTGAGGAATAGGGAGAATCTTTGGTCATCATTTGGTAGTTCATGGTTTGTAATTAAGGGGGTTTACAAGTTGCAATTAAAGGGGTTACGGTCTAAAGTTAGAAGGTTACGGTCTACAGTTAGAGGGTAACGGTCTAGAGTTAGAAGGTTACGGTCTACAGTTAGAGGGTTACGGTCTACAGTTAGAGGGTTACGGTCTGGAGTTAGAGGGTAACGGTCTAGAGTTAGAGGGTAACGGTCTACAGTTAGAGGGTTACGCTCTACAGTTAAAGGGTTACGGTCTACAGTTAGAGGGTAACGATCTAGAGTTAGAAGGTTACGGTCTACAGTTAGAGGGTTACGGTCTACAGTTAGAGGGTAACGGTCTACAGTTAGAGGGTTACGCTCTACAGTTAAAGGGTTACGGTCTACAGTTAGAGGGTTACGCTCTACAGTTAAAGAGTTACGGTCTACAGTTAGGGGGTTATGGTCTAGAGTTAGGGGGTTACGGTCTACAGTTAGAGGGATAACAGTCAACAGTTAGGGGGTTACAGTCTACAGTTAGAGGGGTCTTTGGTCTACGGTCATTACATGGGGAAAGTCTGGTGGTTGCGTTCTTAAAAATAAAGGAAGTCTCTGAGTTTAACAAGGAGGGTCGTTAGTGAGGAGGGTCGTTAGTGAGGAGGGTCGTTAGTGAGGAGGGTCGTTAATGAGGAGGGTCGTTAATGAAATAACTCGTTTATGAGGAAAGTCGTTAATGAAACCGGTCGCTAACGAGGAGGGTCGTTCATGAAGTAGTTCGTTAATGGGGAGGGTCGTTAATGAAGTAGATCGTTACTTAAGAAGGTCGTGAATGAAGAAGGTCGTTAATGAAGTAACTAGTTAATGAAGAAGGTCGTTAGTGAAGTCGGTCGTTAATGAGAAGGGTCGTTAATGAAGTAGGTCGTTAATGAAGCCAGTCGCTAACGAAGTCGTTCATGAAGTAGTTCGTTAATGGGGAGGTCGTTAATGAAGTAGATCGTTACGCCAGAAGGTCGTGAATGAAGAGGTCGTTAATGAAGTAACGATTAATGAAGAAGGTCGTTAGTGAAGTCGGTCGTTAATGAAAGAGGTCGTTAATGAAATAGCTCGTTAATGAGGAGGGTCATTAATGAGGAGGGTCGTCAAAGAGGAGGGTCGTTCATGAAGAAGGTTGTTAATAAAGCAGGTCGTTAATAAGGAGGGTCATTAATGAAGTAGCTCGTTAATGAGGAAGATCGTTGAAGTGGCTCGTTAACAAGGAAGGTCGTTAATGAGGTGGGTCGTTTATGAAGTAGCTCGTTAATGAGGAGGGTCGTTAATGAAGTAACCCGTTAATGAGGAGGGTCGTTAATGAAGTAGCTCGTTAATGAGGAGGGTCGTTGTTGAAGTGGCTCGTTAATGTGGAGGGTCGTTAATGAAGTAGCTCGTTAACAAGGAGGGTCGTTAATGTGGAAGGTCTTTAATGAGCTCCTTCACCTGTACTGCTGGCATGACTTAAAGAGTGTCAGGGATATTGTACACTTTTGAGCTCGTAACCAATAGTAGAATATCCCTACTGAGGCCACGAGACCTACAGACACGAGCCTCAGAGACGAGCTGACCTGATGGACGACTTGTTGGGTGGGAGGGAACGACGGAGGTGGGAGTGGGGGGAGGGAGGGAGGGTAGAAGAGTGAGGTGGGAGGGAGGGAAGAAGAGTGAGGAGGTGGGAGGGAGGGTGAAGAGTGAGGTGGGAGGGAGGAAGAGAAGGTGGGGTGGGAGAGAGGGAGGGAAGAGTGAGGTGGGAGAGGAGGGAAGAAGAGTGAGGTGGGAGGGAGGGAAGAAGATTGAGGGGGTGGGAGGAGGGGGAGAAGAAGAGTGAGGTGGGAGAGGGAGGAAAGAAAGATTGAGGTGGTGGGAGAGAGGGAGGGAAGGAGTGAGGTGGGAGGGAGGGTAGAAGAGTGAGGTGGGAGGAGGTGGGAGGGAGGGAAAAGAGTGGGGTGGGAGGGAGGGTAGAAAGAGTGAGGTGGGAGGGAGGAAAGAAGATTGGGGTTGGAGGGAGGGAAGAAGAAGAGTGAGGTGGGGAGGGAGGGAGGGAAAGAGTGAGGTGGGGAGGAGGAAAGAGTTAGGTGGAGGACGGTAGAGTGAGGTGGGAGGGGAGGGAGGGGGAAAGAGTGAGGTGGGAGGGGAGGGAAGAAGAGTGAGGTGGGAGGAGGAAGAAGATTGAGGTGGGAGGAGGAAGAAGGTGAGGTGGGAGGGAGGGTAGAAAAGGAGTGAGGTGGGGAGGGAGGTAGAAAGAAGAGTGTGGTGGGAGGGAGGGAAGAAGAATCAACTTAGTGGGAGGAAGGAAAAAATTGATAGGTGGGTGGGCGGATGGAGGAGGTGAAGGTGAAAGGAGAGAGAGGAGGGAGGGAGGAGGAGGGAGTTAGGGGAGACGAGGGAGGCTAGAGTGAGAGAAGTGAGAGAGAGAGGAGAAATCCCAGGTGAATAATGAGCAGGTAAGATGAACGAACAGTCACACACACACACACACACACACATACACACACACACACACACACACACACACACACACACACACACACACACACACACACACGAAGGAGAAGAGTGATAAAGATATATAAGACTGTATCATCTAACTATCTATCATCTATCTATCTATTAATATCGATCTAGTGATAAATAAAAATATAAATAATTCTCTATATACACAAGATATATATATATATATATATAACCTATACTAATATCTACAACCATATATAAATTAAAATAAACATCATTGGATAATTAAGAATAAATAAATTGATAAGAAATAAAGAAATAATAAAAAATACAATGGCAATGAAAACAATAATGGGAGAAAATTAAAACAATCTTTATTATGGAAGCAAAATAAAACTCCACTATACAGAAAAACAAACAAACATCAAACACTGAATAAAACATAAAGAAAATAATAAAATAAAAACAGTATTCGTTAAGACAACATTAAAAACCCTTTAACAACATTACCAAAGACCAAAAAGAAACACGAAGAATAATGACTAAAAGAAGGGTAGAAAATAAAGAAAAAATACAGATAAATGTATGCATGTGAGAGAGAGAGAGAGATACAAGCACTTCCCTACATGGACTGACAACCTCGGCACACTAAAGGCAAGTTAATTTACAAGTCAGATCAGTTGGGATTGATTAAGATAAAAATCTGTTTATTACGAGAAACACCAGAGAGTGTATGTTGGCGCGATCTGGTCCTGTCTCCCCCCTTCCTCCTCCCTTCCCCCTCAAACTTCCCCTCTCCATTTTCCCTTCCACCCCTATCCTATTTTTCTTCTCGTCTCTCCTCTCCCTACAAAATCCCTTTCCCCCCACCTCCCCATGCAACCCCTCTCCCCTTCCCATTCCCTCCCCCTTCGCATCTCTCCCTTATTCCCCTCCCCCTACCTCAGCTCAGATTCGTTGGTGTTCTCGTGAATATAAATCTTGGAGGTTCTTGTTATTTTAATACTCTTTCTATTTATCTGTTAAATTATTTGTTTTCATTCTTGACTTGGTTCATTGTTTGGTGTGGTAGGTCTTTTGTTTGTTTCGTTAATGTTTTTGTTTTTAGTCATTTTTTTCATTGTTTTTAGTTTCTATTAATTGTATTATTATTTTTGTTTATATTGTTATTATTCTGGCGTATTTTTATTTGTTTTGCTTTTGTTTTTATCAATTATTATTTTCATTCTGTGTTGTGTTTTTTGTGTTGATTGTTATCTCATTAACTATTAGTCTCCCTTGTGTCTATTATCATTTACATTTATAATTATTCTTATTTGTATCTCTTATCTTAAGCAGTTTGAAGAGACATACGCTTAATGATAATGGAAGTATGAAGACACAAGTTGATCCTCTTGCTAATTAAAAGTAAACCTACAGGTATTTCTTTTAATATATCAGAGGTGTTGTTATTACATTTACCTCCTCTCCTCTCAGTTCACCATCGTACAATCCTCACTACTCTCAGTTCCCCCTCATTCCCAACGCCTCCTCACCATTTAGTCCATCCCATCTTCACCACTCAGCCTCACCCCTCTGATAGTGGCTCACGCGATTAAAATCTCCCAACTCAGACACCCCGTCGTCCCCCTCCTCCCTGACAGGTTGCACTTTCCTCTCCATATACTCGTGGCCGCGTCCCCTCCTGCGTCACTGTGCTTGTCGAACCCTCCGTAACCTCCTCTGTCAGTGCCCCCATGAGCTTGCCAGGGTGAAAGTGCTGCTCACAGGTGAAGAAAGAGGAAAACACACACACACACACACACACGGTACAGAGTACTTTAATTTATAGTTTTAGGAATCTACAGTATATTATTTTAGCTGATTTATTGTGAAATGTAATATCTCTAAGTTTATTTCACCAGTTGTTGGTATTTATTCTTAGAGTCATAATTTTAAATTAAAGTATTAAAGGTTGGGTTGGTGTTGTGTGCTGGCTTTGTATGGACTCATTAGACTGTCACCAGTCCTTGCTTTCTAGAATCACCAACCTAACTCGCCAACCCAGCCCAACACACTAATCTAACACAACATACCAAACCGGACAAGTGCCCTACGTTCGGTGGTGAGGTCAAGGTTATTCTCTGGCATGTTGGATTTCTGAGTAATAAATGATTTCAACAGGACACTCAAGGAACTCTTTGCTGGCTTTCGCATCACACCACCATAAAAACGGGAAGGTGGCTGAGGAGAAAGTTGGTAAGCCAAGAACACTCCCATCTCTGAACTGTCATTGAGAACACATGTGATTCTATTGAACAAGAGACTTGGATTGACAACTGTATATTGACCCCTGATTTTGATGCTCTTGCTCACGGCACCGATAGGCTTCACTTTGTCGTACGTTCGTGATGTATATGAGCCTCTTGCCACTCACATGGAATGCCACAGTTTGACCAATCTCTGCATCAACATTATAGTTCATTGATGCATCTGCAACAATGCCGGTCGACAGGCACACCAGGCGATTTGATTCATATCAACAAAATGGTGGGTGTGCCTATAGCCACTGGGGAAAAATGGCATTATCCCTGTTGTTGTTTGATCTGGTGCTTGGGAGCAGGTCTTTATGCTGCTTCGAGGTAGCAGTGTGCATTCCTGTGAACTACTCCAGTGCGTCACACATAGGAACAAAGAGAGGTAGTGTATGGACCTATTTTGTCAGCGTACTGTCTGTGACATCATCGTCGTGTGTCATTTCTCGAGATGTTTTCAACATTCGATTAAAAAAGAATCGATGGTCCCTCTCAGTTCAAATGACGAGTCACAGGAGGGATACTGCACCCACAACTTTCAGTTCTGCTGTTACTCTCAGCATCGTCAAGGAGCTGTGAAATTCGAGTACCGTTCCTGGTTAAGAAGGGTTTTGTAAAGGTTTCTTAAGTGATCACTAATGAAGTTGTCCATGCAGCTAGACGTCTAGTTGCTAATATATGATACACTATAGAATGGAGGCCATCTTGGACAAGGAAGGTGTTCGGGGAATTTTTATGTTGTTCATCACACCTTTAAGAGTCTTTCCTGGAATTTTCAGTTTGCTATCAATTTGTTTCAGGATTGAGTTCTATTTGAACTATTAATCTTGGACCCACTGGTTAAACTTTCTCCACAACATAAGCTCCACCCTTGAAATCTTCCCCGAGCGCCGCATCATCACCTGCTGCCTCCACCACAACAAATCTGATCATTCCCACGAAGCTTCACCTGCCCGCTACCTCTTGTCAACACACCGGCTCTCTCTCTGACTGTGATCTTACAGCCTTTGATATACTTTTCTTTAAATTTTCTATCTCCTATTCATTATATCTTATTTATTTTTATTCATTACTATTTACATCGATTTTCCTCAAGTTTTTGTTAATGCTTCTAAACACTTCGGCAAAAACTCTCTGGAGACTGAACCTCCAATAATGTCCACTGAATTTATGTCGCCATATATTGTTAACTCTTGTAAGGTAAGAGTGAAAGCGGAAGCAGTGAGGATATAGCACACTGAACACTAAGCCTTCAGTACACAAGGAAACAGCATGGCCGGTAATACACTCGATAGTCTTCAACTTCCCCAACTGTAAAGTGTGGTAACCTAACAGTACCTGACCCTTATCACACTGACCCTTCATGACCTGTACAATCTTACTAACGTTATTAAAGAGGAATAAAGTTTCTGTCATTTTCTATCAAGAAAATGAGACCAGAAATTGCTAAATGGTTTTAATTAAGGCCGATTCATCCATGTGTGCCAATAAATATTTTCTCTAAAGCAGATGATGGTCAATCAAATCTCAAAAAAGTAATCATGGTTTTGTTTTGTCAATTTGTGAATCAGTTGGAATAACAGGAGGCCCTTTTACTCTAAGGATGGAAGAGAGAAGGAGGAGGAGATGAATACAAAAGAGAGGTAGAGGTGAAAAATTTCGATAAAAGGTGGAAGCAGGTGAGGAGGAGTCACCAGGCAAGTGGTGGAAGCAAGGGAAGATTTGATAAATTATGGAGGTATAGAAGTACAGTAGATAGGAGGGGGGAAATAGGCGAAGGAAAAACTTATGACAGGTAGGAGGGAGAGAGGTGGAAGAATGAATAATGAAGGAGAAGAAGAAGAGGAAAAAGGCAAATAAGAAGGGTGAGATAAGAGGGATGAATGAAGGAAGGAGAAGACGAGGGGGAAGGAAGATTTCCAATTATTAGACGTAGAAGAAGGAAACCTTATAAGTAAAACAATAAATTGAAATAGATTTACCACAACACGCTAACCTAACTTAACCTAACATTCAAAATAAAACAACAACAACAACAAGCCAAACGTAGCAATAATCAATATCTCTCATACAATCTCCTTCAGTTAAAACTCTCCCCATATGCTTCGCCCATCCACCACACACCCAGCGAGCGTAAAATACTCGACAGCTTAAGAGGTAAATCACTCCTCAAGAACCAGGTATAATTCAAGTCCACATCATCCAGAAGAAAACAAATCTTTGTGATAGAGAGTCAGAGAGAGAGAGAGAGTGAACGGCCGAAGCACCTGGGCGAGTCTGGTTAGCACAATAGACAGTAAAGAGTAATCGTAGGCTAGTTTATTGTAGGGCGGGGTACTCGTGTAGGCACTGAAAGGAAGTTTTGTGGACGGCTATCGTAAATGGTTTATCTTAACAAGTGATTGTCCCTAGGGCGGCTTTTATCGCTTGTTCAACACCGTGTTTGTTGAGTCGGGTACAGAACTCCTGGCACCCGAGTCTTAGAACACATTGTAGAACTTACGAATTTATACTTTCCTACATCAGACAACAGAAAGAACGTCTTCCTTAACGTTCTAACAATTATTTATTTAGCATAGAAACTAAGACACTAAACAGCGCTGAGAGACCATAGCAAGTGAAGCACTTGATCACAACAACAAGAACTACATCGACGTGGAAATGAAAACTATAAGCGTTTGTGAATTTTAATTATAATTTATTATCAACACACAAAGGCAACTAAAACGAGTAATTCTTTGGGGATAAACTTACAGTGAATATTAACGTAACTGTGTACATAACGTGACTGGTGGAACAATTAGGCAATTTTTTTTTCACAGTAGGTACAGGTTAATGGGGAAAGAATAGAGGAGAAGATGAGAAGGTGACGTGTAGGAGTGACTAATGGGAGATGAGTGAGTGAGTGGTGGAGAGAGTGAGGTTGGAAGTGAGTGAGTGGTGAAGTGAATAGATGGTGGAGTGAGTGAGTGGTCGATGGAGTGAGTGAGTGAGTGTGGTGGTGGATGGAGTGTGTGATGGAGTGAGTGAGTGGTCGATAGAGTGAGTGAGTGTGGTGGTGGAGGGACTGAGTGAGTGATAGAGTGAGTGAGTGATGGAGTGAGTGAGTGTGGTGGTGGAGTGAGTGAGTGAGTGTGATGGAGTGAGTGAGTGGGTTAAGGTATGGGTGAATGAATGTGTATTAAGAATGAGAGAGTGATAGAATGAGCGAGTGGACTGGAGAAGATAGGGAGTCAAGCATTTTGTGTGTGTGTGTGTGTGTGTGTGTGTGTGTGTGTGTGAACTTCAACTCTAAACGAGCCCAACGACATCAGAGGGCTCAAGGCATAATTCCTCTCAATAAACAACATCCCTGTCACCTATGCAACAAGATCTGCGCCTCCAGGATTAGACTCCATAGTCATCTACGGTGGCATCAGAGGAATAACACATAACTCATCAATCATATCATCTGGAGCAACGTCATCAACTTCAGTGGACATTCATAAGCAAGTAAGTGTGTGTGTGTGTGTGTGTGTGTGTGTGTGTGTGTGCCATTAGTTCTCGGGATTTCCTTTGTTTCATCAATCTGTCATTTTACGTAGAAGAAAGAACAAAATTGACAATAAATTAGCGAATGTGCAATAATCGGTCCAATCTTGCCAATATATTCTGAATCTATAGCGATATTAATTATTCCTCCTAATAATTAAATGCCAAATATATCTCTCACGCTAGGAGTTCCGGTAGTCACGGCTGCTACGTCAAACACGACCCTGAGTACCAGAAGCAATGCATATATGGTGAAGAAATGCCCACGTCTCTGAAACACTTGATATTCAGTGACCCGCTCGTGACCTGACCTAATTCATCGTTCCCAGGTGTTCCTCGCGTGGGTCATGAGGCTCCACGCTCCAAGTGGCAAGATATCACGTCGGGTTTGTGTTCTATTGGAATACAGAATTGTAATTTAACTTAAGAAAAAAGACGAAGTGTTTTCAGTAATATAGTGAAGCTGGTACGTCAAATGAGCTTTTTACCACTGAAGATATAAGATATTATAGCCTATGTGTTGTTTCAAAGTGAGACTATTGACGGACACAATCCTTCAATTAACAAGATTTTCTCACCTAAATTAATGCATTTTGTATACAAGACGATACTTCCAGTTAATTGTTTATGTAAATTATCTCGTTTACATAAAGCTTATTACAGCGACGTGGACTGTGCAAATTACTTCATAATCCATAGTTAAAAAAAAACACTTCCCATTTTGTCTTAAAATATGCTGAGTGTACAACACACACACACACACACACACACACACACACACACACACACACACACACACACAAACCTTGTAAACACAGTATACAAATTTGCAAATTTATTATTTCATTTACGTCATGATCATACCTGTCGGCCGCCACTCTACAGTATTAAGTGCTCTGCTAAATAGAAAATCAAAAGAGCCGCTCCGTCAATTATTGCGAGAGTATTCCTACGGCTTGTGCAATTTGGCAAAAGCCTTCCATAAACCAGCTAATCAGTCCGGTCGTTGATTAGAAAGGGCCAGCACTAATTGGTTACCGTAAATGCAGACAGATAATCTCTGGTTTTAATTGATGTGTGGGAGGGAAGAGGATGCGATGTGGGCGCTCGCGCGCGCTGTGTGTGTTTGTTTGCTTTGTGTATGTGTGTGTGTGTGTGTGTGTGTGTGTGTGTGTAGAGGTTTTTGTATGTATACCTGTATGTTTGTGTCAGTAGATCACTTTATAATGACCACCTTAATAACCCGTTAATTATAATACGCTTGTGTGTTTCTTTCTGTCTGTCGTATGTCTGTACTGTATGTACTGTATGTATGTATGTATGCATGTATGTATGTATGTATGTATGTACTGTATGTATGTATGTATGTATGTATGTATGTACTGTATGTATGTATGTATGCATGTATGTATGTATGTATGTATGTATGTATGTATGTATGCATGTATGTATGTACACGTCAATACATCACCTTATCAAATGGTCCCTAAGGTAACTGGTAATTAAATAATCTTCCATCATTTTTTTACCTGAAGCGTCATGCCAGCGGCTCCTGTACCAAGGTTCTCACGGCCAACTTAAAATTCACGAAAACCTGTTCCCGAATACTGGGGCGAGAGAGGCTGGGTAAGTGCTTCTCCCCCCTCCCTCCCTCCCTCACTCTCCCACGGCCAGACTCGATGACCATGACGGCGGCTTAAACTGGAGGAGGAGGAGGGAGAAAGTGTATAGTAGGGAAGGGATGGGGAGGAGAGGAAGGATGGGGGCAAGAGGAGATGCGCAGATTGGAATGAGGGAAGCGAGGGAGAGTGTAGATGGGATGGATGGAAGAGAGGAACGAGAGAGAGAGAGAGAGAGTGATGCACTTGCTCGTCACTAGGCTCAGGAGAACAGGAGAGGACACAGAGGGAAATGGACGTGTCAGTTTTGGTTCGGAGAGAGTAAATGTTTTTCGGTGGAGAGAGTGAGTGTGTTTTGGGAGGAGGAGGAAGAGGAGACGGGGGAGGAAGAAGAGGAGGTGTGGTGGAGGAGGAGGAGGCGGGGGAGGAGGAGAAGGAGGAGAAAGGTAGGTGCCTGAACTAGAAGGAAGAGGAAGAGCAGTTATGGCTTAAGGAAAGAAGAATAAAAAATAAAAAATAAGAAAATGAAAGAAATAAGAATAAAGAATAAAGAAGAATAAAGAAGAATGAAGAAGAAGAAGAAGAAGAAGAAGAAGAAGAAGAAGAAGAAGAAGAAGAAGAAGAAGAAGAAGAAGAAGAAGAAGAAAGGTATAACAAAGTAAAAAAGAGGAAGAAAAGTAATAATAATAATAAAGAAGACACAAAAGGCAGAATTAAGAAGAAAGAACAAGAGGAAGAACACCGAGTAGTAACAAAGGAATCCAAAGTGTTCGAGTAAAAAAAACCGAGAAAAAGAGCGAGATGGTGGGTGGGGGGAGATGAAGACAGCTGAGGACGCACTGAGACGTGACTAAGGCAGGAAAGATAAAACATTAACCTGACAGTGAACGGTGAATGATCAGCGAGTGAGTGATCAGTGAACGAGTGAATGATCAGCGAACGAGCGAGGGATTAGAAAACGAGTGAGTGATCAGTGAACGAGTGAATGATCAGCGAACGAGCGAGGGATTAGAAAACGAGTGAGTGATCAGTGAACGAGTGAATGATCAACGAACGAGCGAGGGATCCCATAAAACTTCAAGAGGAGAGATGACAAGTTAACGATGGAATACTATGAGTTGTGAGCCTCATCTTTACAACACAAAAAGTGGCTATGTTTTGAGGGTGGGTGAGGATAGGGAGGTAATGGGGAGAGGGTGAGGTAGGGGGATAATGGGGGAGAGGGAGGGGGTAGGGAGAGGGAGAGGGAGGGGGTAGGGACGGTTAAAGGCAGAGGATATTAAAGCGGGTTACCTGAAGATCCACCCCCACCGCCCTGTATTCATTTCACCTGATGATTTAATACCCTAACGCTATCTGGGCAGGGGGGGTTAGGTTAGGTTAGGTTAGGTTAGGTTAGGAGAAAGATACTGTCTGTGTTACTTCAGTCTGGTCACTGTAATCTGATTTTATTTCTATTTTAACAAACTAGAATGAAAAAAAATTGAAAGAGCTGACACCTGTTGAGGATTCTGATAGTTTTTGCCTAAACTCATCCACTATTTTCGATGTTTTTATGTATTGAGAGTCGTAATCCAACTGCTTATACAAGATGATCCTTTATTAAGGTATCGAAATCTTTCACTTATACAATAAACACAATTCTGTTACTTATACAATAAACAAAAACCCGTCAATTATACAATAAACACAATTCTGTCACTTATACAATAAACAAAAACCCGTCAATTATACAATAAACACAATTCTGTCACTTATACAATAAACAAAAACCCGTCAATTATACAATAAACACAATTCTGTCACTTATACAATAAACAAAAATCCGTCAATTATACAATAAACACAATTCTGTTGCTTATACAATAAACAAAAACCTATCACACTTAAAAACAAAACAAATTATAAATAAACTTCGTGGACTTTATTAGCTTCACAACATTACAAAAACTGAATCAATCACTTGTAATATGATAAATTATTTAGACTTTTAGAAATCTAGGAACCCATTTTCTTGATTCTAATGGGGTCAAAGGTGAATATTTGACAACAGAAACGAAAGAAGTCGACTTGATAGCTTTTAGTATTGTTATTTTGTATCAATCTGAAATAATATCATCCCCACTGAATGATTGAAATTGGTAACTGTGCAATGATAAACGAAGATGAGACGAGATGAAGCAGGAAGAGGCGACAAAGAGAGATGAAAGAGTAGGTGAGAATAAAGACAAGATTCCTTATACATGATGTGATTGTCAATTATATTCTAACAACTTTAACAATCTTTTCAAAAACAAATATTAGGTAGTAAACTTCCTCACCAAAGAGATATTGAAAGAATAGGAGTAAGAAAGAAAAAGAAATTAAAGAAAATAAATAAGAGTAGGCAGCAGACTCTGATGAAGAAGCAAGAATGAATGGACAGAGAAGAAAGGAAAGGAGGAGGAAAGTTGAGACAGCAAGAGGGCAGAGGGGACCTAGAGAAGAGGGCAGAGGTGAGACAAGAAACAGGGAGATGAACAGGTCCTGGGGAGACACGCAAAGCTAAATAAGCCCAGGTCGAGACGTGTCATGTGGCCAAGAATGCTTAAAACATGTACACAAGGCGATCAAACTCCCCCAGAAGAAAACAAAATGGAAATGTATGATCCTGTAAACCTGAAAAGGGAAGGAAGAACAAGAAAAACAGATGCCATTACTTGAAAACAAAGAGAGATAGAGAGAGAGAGAAAGATGTGTGAAGGAACCTGGGAGAAGAGAGAGAGGCGTGAGGGAAGTTAAGAGAAGAGAGAGGTGTGAGGGAAGTTAAGAGAAGAGAGAGGTGTGAGGGAAGCTGAGAGAAGGGGGAGGTGTGACGGAAGCTGAGAAAAGGGAGAGGTGTGAGGGAAGCTTAGAGAAGGGAGAGGTGTGAGGGAAGCAGATAGAAGAGAGAGGTGTGAGGGAAGCTGAGAGAAGGGAGAGGTATGAGTGAGAGGAACAACGGATAGAAAAATAGGGAGAGTTAGAGAGTTAAGAGATATAGAGATACTAGTAGGGAAAGGTTTGTAGGAAAGAACTGTAAATAATAAGAGTCAAAGGCCTATCTAGGTCATGAGGGTAAGTATAGAAAGTGATAAAACAAACAAAAGAAAGACCACGAAGGAGAGAAATAGTTAGTAAAATATAATCAATAAACAATAGACAGACAAGGAACAGAATAAAGGAAAAAAATATACAGATGTAATGAAAATGTTCAACTCATTGTGGATTACGTGAAATGGCAAAAATGTGTTGGTGGTTAAGATTTACACCCTGCACCTGTGTTGTTTGATGCCATAATTTTGTTGTTGTTCGAAATACCAATACATATCGCTCTTAATTCTCGCTATGTAGTTTGAAGACTCGCTATCCATCATTTATTACTTCTAAACTAAAAAAAAAAAAAAGAAGAAAATATTCCGGGAAAGACTGTGATGTAAATTCTTATCCCTGACTCACGTTCTTTTTCGATCAACAAATACGACTGTGGGAGAGTCAGAGGTGGGTCAGGGGGTTGGGTAGCTGTCCACCTCTTCCTCTGACACTGACGACTTGCTTCTGGCTGGACTCACAGGTTCTTGTTGGTCTGACACACACACACACACACACACACACACACACACACACACACACACACACACACACACACACACACACCCCAGATTAGGGATGTTACTGTTTAGGGATGACCTGAAATTTAGCCTCACTAACTTATTTCACCTTATGATTAACGAACCTAATGCTGTTAAGATTAGATTAAATTAGGTTAGGTTAGGTTAGGTTAGGTTAGGTTAGGTTAGGTTAGGTTAGGTTAGGTTAGGTTAGGTTAGGTTAGGCTAGGTTAGGTTAGGTTAGGTTAGTAGTAGGTGCATAGATTGGAAACATAATGGAGTTAGGGGAGGTGGGGGGTGGGAGGGCAGATGAAGTACAATTTCGTTCCCTCACATCTCAGCATTTCACTTATTCCGTCCTCTCTCTTGGCCTGATATGAAAATTAAGAACAGAAAGTGACGGTAAAAATGTTATACATTTCCCTCCCTCTCTCCCTCCCTTTCTCCCTCCCTCCCTTATCTCCCTGTCTTCCTCCCTCCCTCTCCCTTCTTCCCTCTGACTAATAAAACTTTTCTAGGTTGTAACTTGGATCTGTACTGCACATATGTTATTTCTATCTAACATTTGAGAATTTCTTAGGACTGTGAGAACCTTCGTGGATAATATCTCATACGTGTCATCAGCCCACGTCTGGCTACTTCATATGGCTACTTGTTTTGTTTTTTCAGAGAAAGTTGTCGTGGGTCACGTCCCTAATGCTTTTCTTTATAGTGTCTTCCGGGACCTGACGTACGATCGATCGATCGATGGGTGAAGTAAAGTATGAAGAGATCTTGATGCTGGTGTGTAGATTGGTGGTGCGGGAACTGGACTTGAAGAATGATGGTGGAATTTGGAGGGACTTGGGGTTGGTGGATAGTGCAGAAGAAAAGCGAGGAAATTGGAAAATAGTAGTAGAATGCTAGGTCTTGGGGCTCAACCCAAGTGCTTCTGTTATCTCATGTTTGTGTTTCAGCTAATTTTCGTCTTAGGTGTTATATTTATGTCAGGTGTTTGTATGTTTAGCAAATATTGAAATTTTATGCCTTACATTTTTGGGTCTTGTGTCCTAGCCAATGGTGAGGAGTCTAGGGCAGGTACTTGTGTTTCTGCTAAGAACATCCCGTCTTTTTATGATCTAATGTTGTAAGTGGGAGGGCTGCCAAGGTTGCCACTGGGGTAACGTTGCTCAAGGGTTCTTAACTTCAACAATATCTTTTTTTCTTTTTCTTGCCGCGCACGTAAATTAATCGATGAATTACAGTATACTAGGTTGGGTTGGGATGGGTTGGGTTAAGTTAAGTCGTCTCTCAACAAATTCAACATGGAATAATAGTTCAAGAATGTGGCTACGGTCCAGTAGTTGTTATGGTGTTTAAGACTTTAGTTAAATTAAGGCGCTTAACCGGTTGTTACTTACTGGTATACTGTTGCAGTATACAAGGCACCAGGCAAATATATGAAAATCGAATTAGTTTAATATGTAATATAAATGTATAACACTTTACAGGTATATATATATATATATATATATATATATATATATATATATATATATATATATATATATATATATATATATATATATATATATATATATATATATATATATATATATATATATATGTATATATATATATATATATATATATATATATATATATATATATATACTACTGAATCGCCGCCTCTGGGCGGCTCTTTCACGAAGCCATTTAGACGCCACCTCCGGGAGGCTCCACATTGTCTCACTGTAGTGCATTAAGGTAGACCACATTTTGGTTTTGCCATTAGGAGTAAGTATGTACAGATTTTTGCCAGTTCTACTCTGGAGCATCCAACATAGAACTGTCCATGAGAGAAGCAAGGAAACACCAGGTTTAGGCCAACCATCTTTAGGACTGTCCTGACTTTTGTAGATGGTCATGGCAAAGCTCACTTTAACCGGGAACTGAAGTCGCTTGAACTCAAATGGCAGGTCAGTGGTGATGAGAGGTATCCTTGGTATAAAAACGTCCTCTCCTTTAGCTTTTCCTGTCAGTATTGTAGCTTCCAGTACATGTGGCATCATGTTCTTCACCACCAGTCTTGTGCCATTGCAGAGGATTGGTGGTTCAAGATTTCTTAAGAGCATTATAGGAGTTCCAATCTTGAGAGTGAGTTGGTGAGGAAGCATTCCAGCGGGTTCCAAAGAATTAAGGAATTCTGCAGGGTACTGGACTGCTTGGTCCTGATCTCCTTGTAGATGTACTCTCATGTTTGTGGATAGGGTGAGTGTCTGAACATTTCTCCAAAGGTATGATGCCTTGAGGCACGCATTCAGTTCATCAGCTGGAGTACTTCGAGGAATGACAGGTAGGGTCTGGCTAAAGTCTCCAGCAATGACCATTGTAATACCACCCATGAGCTGGTCATTTTCTCTCGTATGTCTTGCAAGGTCCTGTCCAAAGCTTCAAACGCTAACTTGTAAGACATAGTGCATTCATCCCAGACTAAGAGGCTACATTTTTCTAAGAGTTTTGCCTGCCGATCCTTTGATGTTGCACACTGGATTCTAATTGTGAGCGAGGTTGAGAGGCAGTTTGTTGAGTGTGCAGTACGTCCTCCTTCTAGTAGTGTTGCAGCAATGCCTGAGATGCCACAGCAAGAGCAATTTCCCTGATGACGTACTTTGGCCAACAGAAGGTTGATCAGGAATGTTTTTCCTGCCCGCTAGTTCGCTTGCAAGATCTGTTCATAAGCATTCGCTTGATCAGGCACCAGGTGAGGCTTAATTTCTTCAAGAAAATTTCACCAGAACTTCAACTGAATAGTCTGTCTCTCGAGCAACCCCTGTTTGCAACTACTGTTCAGTCCCTAAAACTTCTTCTTCCATCAATAGTTCATTAACGGCGTACGTAAGTTCCACTACAACGGTACAGCAAAGTATATTTTTTAGCATTAAACAGTTATTATTTTATTGTCTAATCATCACTACATATAACTTAGTCCATCATCACTACATATAACTTAATCCATCATCACTACATATAACTTAGTCCATCATCACTACATATAACTTAGTCCATCATCACTACATATAACTTAGTCCATCATCACTACATATAACTTAGTCCATCATCACTACATATAACTTAGTCCATCATCACTACATATATCTTAGTCCATCATCACTACATATAACACCATCCATCATCACTACAGATCGGTAAAGTAGTTTCCGAGATTCTCGTGCAGATACACAAACAAACACACAGACATACTTCTTTGTTATATATATATATATATATATATATATATATATATATATATATATATATATATATATATATATATATATATATATATATATATATATATATATATATATATATATATATATATAGATATATAGAGCTTCTATAGCTTCTCCAATTTGGATTGCTCCGCTTGTTAGTCCAGAAGATTTCCTCTAGACTGAATTGGTAACTTAAGAAAAAGGTAAGAACACTTAAACTTGCCTGTGTGTTTTAATACCAATAATGACTTCATTACATCACGGAGAGGACCCAAACCGCTTGTGTTGCCTGACCATTAAGATCCTAAATATGAGAGGAAAAACCCCTGAGACAAGCCATAAACCAAACAACACCCGGTTGTTCCCAATTATCCACCGAGAGCCGACTGTTCCTCGATGGTCGTTATCGGTTTCGTCTGCTTAACGATTATTTTGTTGACTGTTACGGAGACCATTACGGCTTCATCTGCCCGTGCGCTTTGCATCCTACAGCCTCAGTCCTCACCAACATATACCGTATCCTGTTTCATGATCAATAAATACTCCCTGACACTCGTACCTCCCAAACACCCCCGTTTGTTTACAGTATTAAACTTAGCCGAAGACGTCATTTGCATTCATGTGAACAACTTACTCTTCATTTTACGGTTTTCTTGAAGGAAATTGTCGGGGGAGTTTAAGGCACACTTTCACGAGCTCAAGCAAATGAGCTCTCACCTTTATGATCATATTCACTGTTGAACCATTTGGTTGGTTCTCGTTAAAGGTTCGTATGAGCGCCACTAAGGTTTCCTGTAAGCGGTATTGTTTCTTAAAGCCAGACCTCGATAGCACAGTTAGGACCATTACGAGGTTTCTGTTGTACACGAAGTCTATCTATTTAAAGAGATGAGTGGTTCTCGTGATTCGCCACACCAAATTAGGATAAAAAAAAAGTTCACGGTAGAAAGTTCAAGTTTTCCTGTTAAGATATAGTTTTATGTTTCATCAATTTTAACTAGACAAATCTTTTTAAGTGACTATGACGTCATATAGTTCAAACTGTTTCGACTCTACAGTAGATGTACTTAACCCTAAATACTACTATTACTACTACTGCTACTACAGTCACTAATGCTACTACTACTACTAATAATAATAATAACAAGAACAATAACACTCCAGACACCACCACAATCACAGCAGAACAAAACTACAAAACTCTGACCCAACTTTGTGAAACCAATATGTAATTAAGGCACACACACACACACACACACACACACACACACACACACACACACACACCTCCCGGCTTTTTCGAATGTCACAAACCTTCACTGGTCGAACAGCTCAATAAATATGGTAATGGTACAGGTGACCGAGCTGTAAACTGGGCTAGTGAGAACCGTGGGAGGCGTCTGTCGGTCACGTACTCAACTCCCGCACAGCCACCCTCCCACTAACACAGCCACCCACCCACTAACACAGCCACCCAAACACTAACACAGCCACCCACCCACTAACACAGCCACCCTCCCTAACACTCACACAGCTACACCCACTAACACAGCCACCCACCCACTCATTCACACAGCCACCCACCCCTAACACAGCCACCCACCCACCAACACACACCCCCCCCTGACACCCCCACTAACACAGCCACCCACCCACTAACACAGCCACCCACCCACTAACACAGCCACCCACCACTAACACACTCACACACTATACCACCCCTAACACAGCCACCCACCTACTAACACAGCCACCCACCCACTAACACTCACACAGCTACCAACCCACTAACACAGCCACCCACCCACACACCCCCACTAACACAGCCACCCACCCACTAACACAGCCACCCCACCCACTAACACAGCCACCCACCCACTAACACAGCCACCCACCCACTAACACTCACACAGCTACCCACCCTCAACACAGCCACCCCCCACTAACACAGCCACCCACCCACTAACACAGCCGCCCACCCACACAGCACCCATACATCCTCGATACTCATTCACCCCATCCCCACACCCTTCTTACTCACTCACCCATACCTTATACACGCCCACATACCACATATCCACACACCCACAGACTCACACACACACATACCCACAGACTCACACACCCACATACCCACTCACACACACCCCACACTCTTGTAACTCAACACACACACACACTCACACACACACACACACACACACACACACACACACACACACACACACTTGCTTAGGAGTTTGAATAATCAGAGAAGGCTGGCTACTCCCTTGACCATCCACCTCCCGAACTCTCCTTACAACATCGTTCTTTTCACACCAAGACTGACACATACACATTAGACAGACAGAGACGAGCACACATACAAACACCCAAGCGCGTTCTCATACACACACACACACACACACACACACACACACACACACACACACACACACACCTAACTTAATTGAGGGGTTAAACTAACTCTCCTAATCGCTCTTAGAACGAGATCTTTACATCATTCTCATAATTATATATAACTGGTGTGTAGTCTTATATCTAAAACCTTTTAAGCATGAAGCGGAAGGACTTAAGGAGGCAATTACTGACATGTTATTGTTAACATTATTATACATGATTCGCAGTGGACGGAAAAATCTATCGAAAGTGGATAATTTTTCACATTTCCATTAATTTTTAGCACCATTATTACTTTCGTTATTATGCGTTGTTATGAATGACGGCAGAGAAAACTTTGTTATATCCTTTACAAGAGCATCTCCGTCGTCTGATGCTCTCTTGTTAATAATCTTTCCTATCCTCCTTTCCCGAGATAAACAAATGAACATCACATCACCATCGTCAAATAAAAGTGTTCTCATAGCAGTTCGTCATTTATTTATTTGTCAATACGAAGAGAAATTTGGCGAGATGGAAAATATATACAGACAAGAAGCAAAGGACATGTCATAATTCAGGTGATGTACAGTCCCCACAACAAAAAGGTAACTGAGCATTGGTTACTTTAAGTTTCATTTACAAAGGAATAAATATTCTCCTCGTGCACAAAAAAAAATAAAAATATCATTAAGGCAGGAAGATGCGGGAAGAATAAAATGAGACAGTTTTTAGTAAGATAGATGATAAGATAGAGACAAAAAAAAAACAAAAAAAAATCGTGTGCGAAAAATATATTAATTCGTTGAAAGTAATTATTTTTTAAGGATTTGGCAAAATTCTATTAGGTTAGAAGCACGACACTTGGCCTTCTTCCACACCAGAGGCGGCGCTGTTACTCCTGACAAGAATTAGTGAGTTTGTGAACGCCAGGACCTGCTAGGATGTATGTACAGTTAGACCACAAAACTTCACCTCCTCTATCTGTTGTTATTTAACCTTGAATAACCACGACACACACAATGGATCACCTTCGCCAATTCTCTTATTAACATTTATCATTTGTCATGTTTTATCATCCTTAAATCAATAATAATCTCTAGTATTATTTGCCTAGACATGTAGTAATTGTAGTATGTCCCAGAAACACCAGACACCACTCGGTATAATGGACCAACCACTCATCCTAGATCGCTTCGAATAAAACCTCCAAATAGCGGACGACACCATAACAAACAGAGGCCCTCATGAGAAGACAATAGGTCACGCACGTCTTACTCGTTGCTGCTGCCACATATTACAGCCATTGTCAGCTTTTGGTGGAGACCGCCGTACAAACTCCTGACAATAGTGAGGTCATAAAGTCGACATTCTTGCCAATTATAGGTTCAAACTCAAGTGCCTTCGTAAAGCCTAAGGCTCTTGAAGTGTTGCTTTCTTATTCTGCTCTTATTTTCCCCTTCAACAAGTTAACGAGTTAAGATCTTTTTTATCTTCTTGAGAGTTCTTCTTGGAGAAATTCGCTCTTGTCCTCCAAATTCTTTCGTGCTTCACTTTCTTTTTAAGGTGGAGATTTAAGATGCCCGAATTCCGGTCGTTTTGTTGTTTTGTTGTTTTACGATCAAGAATAATCCTCTGAAGTTCAGAATTATCTAAAAAAATGTCCTATTGAGAGACCTTTCTTGAGAGATCGATACTGCAACATTGCTGGTGAATAAAATACAAAGATTATACCATACATAATCTCTCTTTCTCTCTCTCTCTCTCTCTCTCTCTCTCTCTCTCTCTCTCTCTCATTACCTTTCTCACTTTATTTGCCCCATTCCGCTTAAGCGAGGAACACTGTATGATCTGAACTCTCCTCTCAGCTGGCATATATTCTCTCTCAGTTTTATAGGTCTTTAAGCCCTTGAGTACAATGCCAACCCCCTGAGTACAATGAATTCATCCATTCACTGATTTTATAACCCTTTAGGTACACTTCCTAAAAATTTCCTAATACTGTATAATAATTTACTTTTAGAGTACTATGTCATAACCTTTTCAGTAAGAAGACCTATTCCCTTAGGTACGATGATATTGTACTCAGAGGGTTAAGAAATGTCACTCAGGGGGTTATGTTATGGTACTCATGGGATTAAGTCATAGTATTGTAGGGGTTAAGTTATAATACTCAAGGGGTTAAGTTATAATACTCAAGGGGTTAAGGTATTATACTCAGGGGATTAATTCATGGTACTCAAGAAGTTAAGTCATGTTCTTCCAGCTGTTGTCATGGAATTAAAGAGATTAAATTATAATACTCACAGGTTAAGTCAGTATTCTCAAAGGGTTAACTCACGGTATAATACATAAGGAAAATGCGGGGCAGGTTATCAGCCCGAGCGAAGGACAAAGACAGGCATATTATACTCTGTCGTTCCCTACCTGAAGAATTAGGGGGTAATAAAGTAATGGCCCCCTTAATTCTACCAGTCCACAGACCTAAAGATAACCATCAGGTGAAAGGTAAAGACTGTTAACATGATGTGTTATTATGTCGAGGTCAGCCGCTAATTATTAAAAAGGAAATCTCCCTCCGTGGTGTTTGGTGGGTGGCTGTCGCAAAACCAGATGTCACATGACTTCAGGTAAGTTATAGGACATATGAGGTGATCTAAAGTAGAGATTCTATTCACTATCAGTCATTATCTACGATATACAACTGATAGGAACATGATGAAAATTTAAAAAATAAATAAGCCCAAAGGAAATGAAATTATAAGGTTGTTATCCATGACAGGTGCAGTCAATTACTACCTAAAAAAGAATGATTCAATGTAAAAGTTGAAGGGTAAAACTCTAACCATTTATTCGTCCCGATCCAATGTCAGATTAACTGTCATCAGCTGCAGTTTGTGTGGAATATGACCTATAATTGTTGATAATTTTTGTTCGGGTAATTGACCCAAGTTAGAAGTTTCGTCACCACTCTCTTGGACTGAACAAGTGTCGGTCGTACAATTATGACGTGAGTTGTAACAAAGATCTCAGGATGACGAAAAAAGTAATCTTAAAAATCGCAAAGTAAAATTGTAAGTCATTGTCATAGTTTATCAGAGGAAGCTTTTAATTTACTTGTTTTAGTGCAAAATGAAAATAAGAAAATGAGGGAGTTGAAGTCCAACAAACTATCAAAAGTATTACTTATTGTTAGTATCATTATTTTTCTTGTTATTGTTATAGCCTAGAGAAGCAGTGCAAGATGATACACATGACAGAGGCCACATAAAACTGACTCATTGTTCCCTTGGTAGAAGGAACACTCGTCTTGCAAAATCCACAAACCAGAAATATTACTTTATGGATGTTTAGGTGTGTGTGTGTGTGTGTGTGTGTGTGTGTGTGTGTGTGTGTGTGTGTGTGTGTGTGTGTGTGTGTGTGTGTGTGTACGTCTGTAAGGGGAGTGTTTGCAAGCTATATATATAGGAAGGGAGACATACAAGAACGGACTCTCGCAATACCAGGCGCCACAGTGTGACATCTTCGACATATTGGAGTGTAAGTGTGTGAGGATGTGAGGGGTCGTAGGGGTCACCGTTGGAAATTGAAGAGAAATGTTGGTTAAAGCAATGAACCTTGACTCACCTCAGGATGAAATGGGACTGGATTTGATATAAAAAACTACTCGAATCAGTTCTCATGCAGACTTAAACAAAAGAGCAATTTTACGACAACTTGTAGTTTTTACCTCAATATGTTATAGACAACTACTGTGTTTCACTGAGCTTCATCTTGGACGCCATGTATTCATTCATAGAAGATCACAATAATTCCATCAAAGACAATAATCAGTGTAATTTTATTTGTTATAAATTGAAAGAAATTACAGCTATCCTAAAGCTTTCGGGAATTTTTTTTATAACATTCAAACAAATGATCGAATTCCTAATACAGACACATTGAAAACATTATCTCATGAGCCAAATAACTCCATTGTAGTACATCTAAAGAGAGAAGTTTGTATACTAGACACAAACATAAGTCACTCAGGATTTTACACACAAACGTAACGAATGATGGAATGTTGGAAAGGTCATGAAGCGACCATAGAGACAAGGGGGTAAAAAAAGGTGTGTGTGTGTGTGTGTGTGTGCGTGTGTGTGTGTGTGTGTGTGTGTGTGTGTGTGTGTGTGTGTGTGTGTGTGTGTACGAGTTTCTATAACACTACATATGACTAAAATTAAAACCGCTAATGCCCTGGGGGGGGGGCGGGGGAGATAATTATAAAGTTCACAAATGGCCTCCACACTAATAAGTCTCAAGGAAATTATAACATATTGTTTAGGAAAGTTTAAACAGACTGCGACGTATTGGGGTTAATTTCAGGGTATATTTTCCTTGAGAGCTTGTGAAGGAATGCCATCATGACCGAGAGCTTTGTTGAGAACTAGATGCCGGAGAAGCAACAGCTGATAGTCTTCACCTCTAAGCTTACTAGTCACAAGCTCTCGCTGATACCATTATGATAGTCCTCTCAAGAAAAAGAAAAAAGCATTACGACTCAAGAACTTACTGTGATATAAAGCTTACTCGGTCGTGGTAACAGATAGGTTAATTGAAACGTCAGAGGAAATATTACCTTACGCATATATCATGAAGTTCCGAATGACCCAACAAATAGAAAATTAATTGTTGGTAATAGTTCATACCTGGTATATGTATTTGACCTTCATTAATTTAGTTGATTATAATGATTTTGTTTTACAGTTTCAAGTTAAAGAAAACCTAACCTAACCTAACCTAACCTAATCTAACCAAACCTAACCTAACCTAACCTAACCTAACCTAATCTAACCAAACCTGAGCTAACCTAACCTAACCTAACCTAACCTAACCTAGCCTAACCTAACCTTACCAAATCAAATCAAATCAAATCGAACCTAACTCGAACCTAAACTAAGGTAGCATAACTTATCTTAACCTAATCTAATCTAACCGAACCTAATCAATCCTATAACTAACCTAACTTACCCGACTTAACCTAATCTATTCTAACCTAACCGAGCCTAAGTTAACGCTAACTTCAACTAACATAACCTAACCACACCTAAGACGTGCTATGGTGTTTAATCGTCAAGTGAAATAAAGTGTGGTGTGTAGTCTTCTTTACATGTTGTTATAAGTGCATTAAATCTGTAACTCAAGGATTAACTTATACTCGGTGTTACTTACAATAATTCTCATAACTTTTAGATGCCCGAGTTTTCATTCCAATTTTTCTTCGTTCACAAGTGAGTGGCTGTGAATCTTTGCATTAAAACAAAGTTACTGAGGTTCACTATATAAAACACGGATGGACTGAGAGGTCATCTGGGTAATTTGTTGCGTTAAGTCCGTAGATTTTTTGTTCATATGGTTTATTCCGCTGGTAACACCCCCACGTGTGTGTGTGTGTGTGTGTGTGTGTGTGTGTGTGTGTGTGTGTGTGTGTGTATTTGCGCATGTATGCATATATGTATGTGTGAGTGTGTGTTCACATTTGCATCTACTTAAGAGTTTATATATGTTTGTGTGTTTACATCTGGGGCCACGTTGGCAAGAGTGTGGGTGCAGGTGGTCGAGGTGTGCACTGGGCATATAATTGAGAGCATTTACATGTGCAAGTTTGTTATCTCACCTGTTCACACTTATCTATGCTATCCGTTTATTACGGCGTCATCCATCAACGCAGGTGGTAACCATTAATACCAACGAAAACCATTAATCCCGATGTTATCAGTACTTGTTGACACTTCATTCACACTCTTACTAATTCATTCATACCAAGGAGTCTGTTCTTCATTCATACCTGGGCTATCCATTCATATTATACACACCAAGTCATCGAGGCATCCACGTACTCCGCTAATGGCTGCTTCCTTGTCATCAGAAACACGTTCATCCACACCCTTTTTATTTGTGCCTTCATTATAACAAGTGGTCCCGAGGAGAGCGGGGTGTTGACAGTAGAGACAGATGCACCTGCTCCACCCTGCTGTTGCTGTTGCTGCTGCTGTTTTCTCTCCCCTTTTTCTCCTCTTACTGCTGCTCCTTCTACTCCTCTCCCTCTTCCTTTTCCTGCCGCTTCCCCTTCTGCTGCTGCTCCTTCTGTTGCTCCTCCTCCTGCTTCTCCTCCTCCTGTTCCTCCTTTCCTCCTCATGTTGTCTTCCTCCTTATCCTCCTCCCACGGGCAGGTAGCAGTTCCTCCCGAGGGTCGTGGGTGCCGTCCTGTGACTCATCCTCTCGACCAGTTACTCTAGCCATCTTTATCAGTTACTATCTTTAACCTATCTCTTCTTTCTCACTTCTACCACTCACACCTTTTTAACAAACACTGTAAATTTTTCCTAATCATTTAGCATTACACCTTTACAAACTCAACAGAAACGCCTTAAACACTAGCAAGATTTTTTAATACAATAATAATAATAATAATAATAATAATAATAATAATAATAATAATAATAACAATAATAATAATAATAATAATAATAATAATAATAATAATAATAATAATAATAATAATAATAATAATAATAATAAAACATCAACTAACGCGTTAAACGTCACAGTTTCTCAATAGATGTCTTGTTTGGTTCTTTTTTAAATTTTCAAGGATATTGACTATGGCCAACACCAACACCCCGTCCCCTGCAAGCGACGACTAACAGGTGTGTGAGGCGGAGGAGGATAAATGGGTAGATCCGGGCAGTCAGGGATTCATGCCGCCAGGGAGTGAGTCACCACCTTACTCCTTTCTGTTTGCTTACGATTGAGTTAAAAATTAAATAAATGGTCCCTCCCCCCACCGCTATGTAGTTGATAACAGGTTCAGTCCCCTTCACTAGTGCGTTTACAGGGGGCCGTCATATAAACATTCCAAAAATCTTTAAAATATAAGTTTTAATGTTGTTTTACTTTGATACCATAGTGTGTTTACTATTGCGAGTTTCCTTCTGTCAAATGTAAACAAACACAGGGCTGCCACACTGCACAAAAGCTGACGAGCCCCTGTAAACTCATTAGTGAAGGGGACTGTACATACCACATGAACACAATGTAACTTGTTGCATAGTGTATAAGGATGTTACATTCCTTAGTATCATAGTGACACACAAGACGCCAGTGATAACCTCATTCGTATTTCGTGTAGGTAAAATGGAAGGTGTAATAGACGACAATAACAACACGAAATAACAAGAACAGAGGAGAACTATGTATCGGAGGATAAAACCATTTCTTAACAGCGAGATAAAGAGTCAAGACCGATAAGTCGGATTTTACGGAACAATTGAAGAACAAAGACCATTAAACCAGACCCTACGAAATAAATGAAGATGGCCCCTTGACTTCGGTAAAAAAAAAAATACCATAATGTACAGTCAATAACTAAAGCGTGTTTGCACTCCTCAGACTCCGAACTGCTGGAACGAGACCCCCAATTAGTTGTCAACCCATAGAGATAAGTGTAGTATCTCATACTATTTGGGAACAGTTTCGGAAAGGAACTTAAACTGTCTTTTGTTCGTGGTGGACTTAATAAAATTATGGGCCTAACACTCACCTGCGGATCATGTAAGTGATGATGGGAAACACTTGTACACCTGAAGAAAGTCTATTGGTGTGGTCATAACACTCACCTGTGAAGGAAAAGAGAATATTAGTACAGGCGCCTCAAGGGAATTAGTAATTACATTAATCCCAATGACAGGGTAAATCTTTATCTTCTCATTATCTAACTCGAACTTTACAGTACATATCATACTCTATAATAAATTATATCAAGTAATTAATTTCTCATATTATCCCTAATACTAGAACATTACAGTCCAAACTTATCCAAAAGGCCAATAAGTCCACATAATATTACTCAAAACACCAAAAAAAAGTCCGACCAAGAAATTATAGACCACTGGTACTCCTCTCACCTCATGGCACAAAGATTACAATGAGTCTCCCACAGTATAACAGGTAACATAGTGAATATAGTGAGTATAATAACAAGAAAAGGTGATGATTTCTCTTGAGTAGGGCAACTCATCGTCTGCCACACCTAGAATGGTCATCAGAATCAATTTTCATTTCATTTGACTTCATATTTTATTAAGTCATAAGAATACAAATACAGGCAGAGATAACAAGTAAAGGTACATAAAAAATGACACGTACAGGTAGAGATAACAAGTACAGATACACGAACAATTACACGTACAGGCAGAGATAACAAGTAAAGGTACATAAAAAATGACACGTACAGGTAGAGATAACAAGTACAGATACACGAACAATTACACGTACAGGTAGAGATAACAAGTACAGATATACGAATAATTACAGTTACAGGCAGAGATAAGAAGTACAGATACATAAACAATACCAAGATCAGTTTTATTTTCGGTCACATCATCTCATAAGAAATATAAGACGAACATTAATTCACAATCTCACCCAAAAAAACACACACAAAACACACACTAATTTTGTCGCTTCTCATAATTATTAACTGCTATGAGACCAGCCTTCCGAGACACACTACCTGGCATTCAGATGAGTCGACTCGCTTTACTAACCCTTCCGAATAACACTCCATGAAGCTAGACACGTCCTCCACAATTACCAATGCAAATTCCCAAGTAAAAAAACTCAGCCCAGGAAAAACGTGAGTGTTTGTGATGAGGGAAAAAAATTACATAAGAATTCTAATTTCATCAGTTTCTCTTGTCAATGAGATGGGGTTGAGGGAGGGGGGTAGGGGTAAAGAGGAGCAGAGAGAATGAGAAGTGTAGGTAGTAGTTAGTAGCTGCCATTCAGGCCATGAGAGAGATATTTGAGCAGCGTAATTGTGAGGCTGTTCTTCTGGTTGACGCTTCCAACGCATTCAACATACTTAACCACAAGGCTGCACTGCACAACATCAAGATCAAGTGTCCAAGCTTTGCAATGTATGTTGAAATCGCCTATAGAATCCATCAGACCTCTATATAGTAAACATCAAGGCTCTAAGAGGTAATACCATCATACAGTCAACTGAGGGAACAACGCAGGGGGACCCCGCTCCAACACACAATAAACTTTGAAACAACCGAGGTCAAGCAAGTGGCGTGTGCTGACGACCTTACAGGAGCAGGAAAAGTGGAGGACATCAAAATGTAGTGGACCTGATAACATCATATGGTACACAAATAGGGTACCACCCAAATGCCAACAAGTCCTTCCTCATTGCGAAGCCAGAACATTATGAACGGGTAATGGAGGTGTTCGGAGGAAGTGAGGTCAAAATAACAAAGGATGGCCAAAGACACCTAGGCGCAGTAATCGGCACGACGGAATTCAAGACCGAGTACGTAACGAGAAAGGTGAATGAGTCGGTTAGGGAAATCCAAGCTCTGTCTGAGATTGCTAACACAGATCCACATGCTGCTTTTGCGGCATTCACCCTTGGAGTCAAGCATCGCTGCAACTACCTGATGCGCACTATCCCTGATATCAGACCCCTCCTCCACCCTCTGAAAGAAGTTATCAGGGTCAATTTAATTCCCAAATTAGTGAAACACCCTCACTTAACCCCAGCAGAAAGATCACTCCTTGCACTACCACCGAGACTGGGAGAAATGGGATTGACCAATGCACAGAAGATTGCTGCAACCGAACATCAAAATTCAGTTAAGCTCACGGCAGCTCTTACTGACCACATAATAGCTCAGAACGCAACAGGTGGATACCAGAGAAGTAAACAAGATCCGAAGATCCATTATGACAGAACGACAGCACAGCCAAAGTGATAAGTTGCAGCAACTGATGCTGCAAGTACCAGAGAATTTGAAAAAAAAACGTAGCTATAGTGCAGGAGGTGGGCGCCTCAAACTGGTTAACTATGTTACCGATAAGGGCAAATAGTTTCAGTCTCAATAAACAAGAATTTGCAGATGCCATTGCTCTAAGGTACTGTAGGCCAGTAGAAGGTTTGCCCTCCCAATAAGTGTGTGGCTCTTCCTATGACGTCGATCACGCCATGGTGTGCAAGAAAAGGGGCTTCATATGCATGAGGCATGACGAAGTAAGGGATCTCACAATAAATATGTTGAAGGAAATCTGTCGTGATGTCAGGGTAGAACCGACCCTCCTTCCATTGGACGGTGATAATTTCCAACATAGGACTTCAAACACTTCCAACGAAGCCCGTATTGACGTCAGTTTTCGAGGTTTCTGGACGTGGGAACAGCGAGCCTTCTTTGACATCAGGATTTTTTATCCCATGGCTGCATGCCACCATAACTTAGCTCTCGATGCTGCACATAGGAGGAACGAGAACGACAAGATAAGGGCATATGGGGAGAGAATTCAGAACGTTGATCAAGGCAGCTTCACTCCTCTGGTGTTCACAACCTCTGGTGGGATGGGACTCGTGGAGGTGCTATCCTCACAGAAGCAGCAGCCCAGAAGTTATGTTACAGCCTGGATGAGATGTCGACTGTCCTTCTCTCTCGTTAGGTCGGCTTTGCTCTGCCTCAGGGGAATGAGAGCATCGGCCCCAAAGCCAACAACAGTTGCATATATTGACTTTGAGGCAACAGTCACTGAATGCCGCATAGATCTGCGGCTCAACTAACTCAACACAGCCAGGGTAGCTACTTATGTATTGGGATATTTAATGTTAAGGTAATAAAAGCGTGGCGAAGGTATGGCTATTGGGGGAGGCTGGAGGCCACGTTGACAAAAAAAATATAGTAGTGGTAGTAGTGGTAATAGTGAGTTATGAAGATGAGAGCAGCAGGTAGAGGTGACAGGGTTACAAAGCAGCATCGATCTGTCTGTCTCTTTCGTATTTTTCTCTGTCTCTCTGTCTTTGTCCCTGTCTCTCCGTCTTTGTCTCTCTGTCTCAGTCTCTGTAGCTCTTCCTTTGTCCGACTATGTCTCTGTCTATGTCTCTATGTCATTGTCTTTGTCCCCGTCTCTCTGTCTCTGTTTCTGTCAGTCTGTTTCTGTCTCAATGTCTCTGGCTTTGTCCGTCTCTCTGTCTGTCTCTCTAAACTTAATAATGTCTATCTGTCTGTCTGTCTGTCTGTTGTCTCCCCAGGGCCACACCACCAACCCACCCCTAATGAACATCTCTTACTATAATGTACTGTACACAGAAGCACCCGAGCCTATCCTATGTTATCAAGACGTTTACACCTGACCAGGCCGTCCTCACCTCCATCACGGTAACCCATCTCAACTCCTCCGCTGCTGAGAATGCTGTACCTGTAGGATAAATTTTCGTAATCCTTCTGAATTCTCAAGATCAAAGGTCCATTATCCAAGTGTGATCCTTAGAGGGAGTGTTTTATTTTATTGTATTTAAACGGAGGAGAAAAAAAGATAACTTGATGTTTCTTTATGGTAAGTGGTTCACCTCATATACGGTTCTTGTCACGTCTTCAGGTGAGATAGTAGGGAGGGGCTCGGTGAGTGGCCTGTGTTACCTGCTTAATTACGCTCCTTGTTTTTATTTCTATATAAACCACCCATGAAAACTCCATTACACTTAATGATGTTAAAAAACGTTGCTTAAAGATATTGACCGTATGTAAATAATTTCACTGTTCACTAAAACTATTTAATGGGAATACAGTTCGATTTCACACTTAAAAAAATAATAATCACAGACTACAAGCTATTAAGTCTTTTAATAATAGTGAAAAAGGGGTATTCGTGTTTTTATATAAGATCTATCACACACGCACAATAAACATTCCCTATAATACAGGAAATAGACAAACCATATGTGATTTATTCTTGAATCAGAGTTGTCACCTCGGGCTGAGAGCAGTAGGGATTTTTTTTAATTAGGTACGTTGAGGTGAACTACTAAATTGTCTTGTCTGAGGGAACATATTTCACGAGCCCTTCACCCTTCCTCATTCCTCTTCCCCATCTTCTCAGTATTAGTGAGGCATCCTAGGAGGGAAGGAATGGAGACCGAGCATGTAAGGATATGGAGAATGTGGGAGTGAAGAAGCTGGGAATGAGTTGTTGGGATGAAAGGGAAGGTGGGGAAGGTTGACGATGCGAGAAGGGAGGTGGGAGGGGGTGAGGGACGGGGGTAAGACTGAGAAGGGGTGAGGAGGGAAGATTGGGAAGGAGTGAGGGGGGGTAAGACTAGGAGGGGGTGAGGGAGGGCGAAAGTCTTGGAGAGGGTGAGAGACGGGGGTAAGACTGGGAAGGGGTGAGGGACGGGGGTTAAGACTGGGAAGGGGTGAGGGAAGGGGTGACGGTAGAGAGGAATGGCTCTCGATGACCTGTGAAATAGTGTCTATCAAGTTCTCAGGAGCGAAAGTCTGTAAAAGTCTGCCATTCAGTCACCGGAAACAATTGAAACCAAAATTCTTATTAAATTTCCTCTCTGTAGCGTGTCATATAACATTAAAGCGAACGAGACATACAGACTAACAGACAGACACTCCCGTCATAAAATACAACTGTCTGTCTGGCACAAAGAAACTGCTCAAATTACTGAGTTCTCCGTGGCAGTTCACGTCTTGAGGGATCTTTTAACAGCGAACGCTCTGAGTGAACGGTTCCCTCTACTTTAAGTTTGTTATGAAGAAGTAGAAGAAAAAGTGATGACTACACCCACTAAACGGATACCAGATGACGGCTAAGTGGATCATCCCCTTGTGTATAGTTTCTTAAAAAATCTTTCCATGACAACAGAACAATGTAAATGAGAAAAAACTACAATGCACTATTCTTAACAGGTATGGGTGAACTATACAACTATACCACCAGGCTCCGAACCTCCATACGGAACGAAATCCAGCAGTGGCGACATGAAGCGGTCACTGCCGTCACTAACACACAGCGCACACTAAATATTGTGTAGTGTATTTTGCATGAGTAATATACTGTGTAATTTGATAAAGGTTTCAGTGTGTGTCTTCACGTAACTCGACGGAGAGAAGCATGAGAGACAGCAGTGTTCCCGTCCAGGACAAGGTGTGTGTCTTATGTAATGAGTAGTCGTGTGTGTGTGTACATGCATGCCTCGCCTGTGAGTGTTCTCATGTACGTACCGTCTTCACATGTGCTTCCGTTCCTTCGACAAATTTTATAAAGTTTATAGACGTTGTCGAGGTACATGACTGTTAACAATTTCGCCCAGGTCATGATCTCGTTAACCTTCCCACCTGGCTCTCTCATTTAACACCTTAAAAAATCTACCAAAAAAAACACAACAAAGTGGACTGGTTATAAAGTCGACGTCGGTGGGAGCCAAACACCACAACTTCCTCTCAAGACTCAGCAACAACACTCTTCCCGCTGTTACTAATCTCTACCTTAACTTTACCACAGATTTTTTAAGGCAGAGCAAAACTGTGAATCGTATAATTACTGTGCATGGAAACGAGCGAGTTCACTTTCTCTATTAAAAGCATAACGACGAACCTCAGAGTAAGTATTTGGTCATTGAGCTCACCCTCTCAAGAGCCTGTGTGGGGGAGGGAGGAAGATGGCTGTGTATTGAGTTTTTTTGTTACTGAAGTCCTCGTCAACATGACTCATTATGACTGGGTGATTGTGGAAGAACACATCTGGTGGATTATGGTTCATGGGTGCTTTCAGGTTCATGTAGGAAGTTGTGTCTATAATATCCGACTTACAAAAACATCGAGGGTAGTTTTTTTAACCTAACATTGACACTCGTGATGTTTAATGGAGTCTGCTGTTAAAAGAGTACAGTAGGTGAAGCAAACATCGATTGTGTCATTAATATATATATATATATATATATATATATATATATATATATATATATATATATATATATATATATATATATATATATATATATATATATATATATATATATATATATATATATATCACTATCAACAACGTCTCATTAATATGCCACGTGTTCCAAGAATTGGTCAATTTCAGCCAGGCATCAAAAGATCCTCCTCGTGCTGAGGAATACTAATGACCTGCAGTTTTCCTAGTCATGTGAATTGATAGTCAAGAGCCTGCGTGAAAGCCATGTAATACTGTGTACACAGCTAAGTTATGTTACTGCCAGTATTCTCACCTCCTGTGTAACTCGTGGGTCATTTGGTTAATCCCTCAGGAAGTGTTTTGGGTTTGCAGAAGTATCAACTTTATCTAAATTCGAAGATATTCCAGTAACGTGACCTTTAAGCTGATAATGTTGTTAGTATCTTTATTTGGACTTCATAGAAAATGTTGAAGTATTATGATTTGGACTTTACTAACGTGTTGTAATATCATGATCTGAAGTTATCAGAAATGTTTGAGTAACATGACTTAGATTTAACTAGAAATATTGCAGCATTACGGCCTGAACTCATTTGAAATTTTGCAGTATCATGACCCGGACTTATCATTAAAAACATTGTGATATTATGATCTGGACTTTCAAAAATGTTGCTATATTACAGTATGGCATTGTTAAAAAAAATTACAGTTGGGGAAACATTATAATACTTAACAATACTGTAATACAGACTTTTAATTTATATTTTCAAAGACGTTCTCTACTCTCAGGTCATAAGATAAATCCTTTTAACTCGACCACAGTTGTTCTACATCATAAACAAAGTCATTTATTTTAATTATTCTGCTGTATCTGATCACCTGGTCGGAAGCCATAAGTCGCCAGGGTTTTTTGTGTGTAACTTTTACTTGTTTTGATCAAGGGTCTTTGTCCTTAACTACAGGTATTATCTCTGCACTACGATGTTAAACACCTGGGTATGATGCCTTAATCAAGTGAGTGAGATTAACCCATTAAATTGATGACTTAACCTCTCGAGTACAATACATTAGCTCAGAGAGTAAGATTAACCCATTAAATTGATGACTTAACCCCATGAGTACAATGTTATAATCCCCTCTGCATAATCCCTTAACCTGCTACATACAATGACTAACACTACGAGTACGATGACACAGTACTCGGAGAGGGTGGAGAGGGGAGGAGGGGGTTAGTAAAGTCATCGTACTCAAGCGGGTTCATCAGTTTTTTTTTCTTTATCGCTGAAAGTAACTTCTCGTCTTTGAAAGTTGATCTCATTCATGTTTCGTATTACCAAGACGGCTAATTGATCTGCAGTTTAAATGAAATGACCGATTTTTTTTTATACAATAAGATAATGCTACTTAATTATATCATTATTTCTGTGCGACTTTTGACTTTCTAATAAGATATAATATTTCTTACGACCTTACCTGTACAGCGTTAATTGTCTCCATGTCAGGAAAAAAAATGTTTAATTATGAATATATGTTCGCTACTGGTAAGTAAGAGTCTGGCAACTTGATCTAACCAAACCTTGTTGATTATATGCAATTCACTCTTCTTCTTTTTTCCTACACTTACCTGAAGTTCCGTCTTGGTGTATATGTTTGAGACTTGTGGTGTCGTAATGTGTTTTACTTTTTGTGAGGATAAAGTGTTTGTTAATGTAAGTATAGTACAGTAGATAATGTAGAATAAATTAGCACTTTGTTCAATTTCCTTAGAGTCAAAGTGATATCTGGACTCATTAAAAAGGTATTCCTCTTCCCGTTGTCTCACCAGGTAAGTCTTCGCTTCACTACCTCATTACCTTTTAATTAGACAGGTGTAAATCCCTCCCTCTCACCTCACCCTAATTGGTTAAGTTGGATTCTTCTCTCTTTCTACACCCTGATGTGGATCGTGTGGCTCCCCCTCCCCCCCCCCTCACCGCACCCTAACTGTATACATCATGGTCGTCCCTCTCACTACACACACATCCCACTCGAATTGAGAGAATTTTTCCCACTCACCTCGTCTCAAGTGGAAGTATTTAAGCATTCTCACTTATCATGTCACTATTCATCTGTCTGAATTCCTCACACTCACAGCTCACCCAAAGTGGATGGACAATTGCAGCCTACATCCTCTCTTTCTCTCTCTCACACACACACACACACACACACACACACACACACACACACACACCACCACTACCACCTCCTACACCACGTAGTACATCAAATCTTTCTACTAAAATCGGGTGTTCCTCTCTCACGTCTTAAGAAACAGACAGACAGGAACACTTGTCTATTTTTTTTTGGCCTCAGATACATTACAGAGAAGGAGAGGGATGAGAGGGAGTTAATCGACGCTGAAAGGTGAGAGACGTATTAGGGAGGAACTGCAGCCATTAGAGTTCTTTACGACGCCATTACCTGTCAAAGACGTTTAGTTTCCACAAGTATGAGTGTTAAAAAAAGTATCGTATTTCATGGAGATGATTTGATTAGTTATACAGGCTATCAGGGGGGAGGAGGAGACGCCCCTTCTCTATGTAAATTAACTTGGGAGAGTTTTACTCCAAGGCCGACTATTATCATGACCAGAAAATCAGGTTTTTATTTAATGTTTTTTTTTGTTTTTGCTTATATACTGATGGATGAACATGTAAGTAAAAAGACTAGTAAAACATAAAAGCAACTTGTAAATACAGCAGAAAGACTAGTGGAAGCTCAAATTATTTAGAATATTAGCTTCCCAAATTACCTCATAACGAGAGTTGACAGACGAATGGGATCTAATTTATATATAAAGCGAAGCAGGACTAGAACAAGAAGGATCCCAAATAACCTGGTAACCCTCGTAGAAGACTCTTTGACCTCCAAAGTGAACTACCAGCCAAAGATCATCGACGCACTAAAATCCACAATACTCTTCTTCTGTACAGTAACAAGGATCAGCTCGAAGAAGTTAAGACACCATCGACTTATGATCACATAAAAAAAATCAGTAAACTTACTTGGCCACATCACCTATTAATACACCAGAAAAACTCACAAAACAAAGATTCTCAAAGCAAACTCCTCCAACCACAATTATGCAAAGTCCTACAAGTTTTAAATATCACTTTTCCCTCCCCGTTAAACACCCAATGACAGGTCCTCCTCAATACTCTCCCATTATGTTCCTCCCGTCAACAACTGGGTCACGGGGGCCAGCAGTGGTGTCATATTTCAAGTTGATGGAATAATTTACCCTCGGATTATTAAGCACCTCGATAAATAAGTGGGTTTTTTTCCCGGACGCGTTTGAACCAATCTGACTCACCTGTCGTGATATTTCGTGCATGTGAATGAAGGGCGTTGCTTCTGGCTAATAAGAGAAGCAAGTTTCTTTTTTATATGACTCCAGATGGCGCACCTAGAACAATGCGACTGACGCTGAGAGAGGGAGCTGGGTGAGGGAAGGGAGGTGAGGGAGAAGGAGGTAATAGATCAATTACCACCGTAGACTTTATGATTATAAGGTACAGATTATCAAGGTGGCTTTAAGGTTTGAATAAGCGGGAGGCGCTGGTGATGAAGAGAAGACATGAAGGGGTCGCTAGGTGGAGGGGTCACACCATCGTATGACACAGCATGAAGGAAGCCACACCTAGACGTGACTTAGCAGTATTAAGGCTCACGTGAACACCTGTCTCAGCATTCAAAGTCAAGTTTATGCCTCAACCTCCACAAATCAAGTTAATGAGTAATTTAATGACGGTCAAGTTCTCTTATAATGTTCCTCATACAATAATGTGAACAGAGATAAAAGACACACAACTAACATATTAGATAATACACGGAGTATCAATCAGAGGCAAAACATTTCTCTCTCTCTCTCAAAAAAAAAAAAAAACCCATCTACTGGTTCCGGATATGACCAAATGACGAATAATCACACGAGTAATCACAGGTAAAATTTTCATTACATGAACAAATCAATAGACAAACATGGCTACAGGTGTCACACATTTGGAAAGAGTTTATCAAAATCCTGAATAAAGAAAAAATCTTAAAATTTATGAGAGAGAGAAATATAGATAATTGTATAGCATTTTCACCATTTATAACTTGCGTGTCTGAGACTCATACAGTCACTCCTTCAACACTTGCACTGCCTCTTGTCCCCACCAAAAAAATAAATAAAAAAAAACATTCACATACGTTCAAGCATTTTCCTCTACCTTTGACTTGAAGAAAGAACTAACTCAATTACTTTGCCTTCATCATAGATATATACAGTAGTAGGAAAATTATTAGAGTGAATTAACCATAATGATATATCGTCTGGTGTCCTCAGTTAAGAAAATAGTGTAGTATGAATCTATAACAAGTTGAGTCGTGGTTAGAGACATGGCAACAATCAGTAATCATCATCTTCATTTTTAGGGTTTTGCACCAGGAAAAAACTAAAAGTTTCCCTGTGATTTCCTAAATTTCACATCATGAAAGGTTGTGTTTTGTATTGTGGGGGTCGATGAGATGGGTCTCTCTCTCTCTCTCTCTCTCTCTCTCTCTCTCTCTCTCTCTCTCTCTCTCTCTCTCTTTCCTTCACGATCAACAAGTTACTTGCGCTTCCAAATCGACGAAGTGTGCACAGGTACAGGTTCGTCTGGGAAGTTAAACCACAGTTTCCGAGTCCTATTGATTCTGTGGATTAAAGGTATAAGGATTTGTCCACTGCGGGCTGTTGAGTAAACTAAGGAACAGGTCTGTGCAACCCCTGGATAAGGTTAGAATAAGGCACCTGGTCATAACTTTAACCTACAATACCATACATCTATCAGTATTTCTTTATATTTGCTTTACCTTTTTATCATATACTCAATATAATATTAGCCTGGATTTTCTTTACCCTTTTATTATACTCTACTCATTCTGCAACACGTATGATCTCAACACTTCACCATGCATTACCTGCCATATAATTATTCATATATCATTTATTTTATGTCTTTTATTGCTCATGATTTTCGCTGCTATTAAACTATTTTACAGAAAGTCCATCAAACAGTTTTCCACTCTGCTGGTCGGCCGTGTTAGCAACCCACTCCCCCCACTGTAACACTCACCTCAACCACCGTCGTTGCACCCACGTCCTCTACCTGTTCATTACTGTGTTCACCATCCCAGAAATGTGCTTCCTGTTTGATGTTCTATGAGATAAGTCAAATATTTAGGTTTTTTTAAATTTTTTGCTGACATTGTAAATAAACGAATTTCTTTTATTGCCATTTGTAATATTTTAAATAATAATCAAAGTTATTTTTTACTAAATTTGTAGCGTCAGAAATCTACTTGATGGAGGTTAACAGTTATTTAACGAAAATTCAGTTAATATTTGCTTTTATTAAGTTGTAACTCAAATAATCTTTTTCTTGTCATATAAAATCGAAAACGCAAATCTTAAACATTCTGATTGACATTTATATATAAAAAAAAACTGCAATTGTGATACATCAACAGATTTTAAATAACAGCTGAAATATTACGACTTTTGATATTAGAGAGTTTTTGACCTTAGTTCATGTTCCTAATATGTTCCTAAATCTTCCTAATACCACACCAATACTTCCTAATATCTTCCTAAATCTTCCTAATACCACACCGATACTTCCTAATATCTTCCTAAATCTTCCTAATACCATCCCAATACTTCCTAATATCCTCCCTCTGAAATCTTAACTCATGTAAGGTAATTATATCGTAATAAAAATTTGCAACACATGATACGCTGCATTATAACCTGATCAACTTTATATTCACTCGAGTCGACGATATTTCATGAGCCAGAGACTGTGAAATATTCGATACACTTTAGTCAACGATATATTACAATGAATGAAGTGGAAAAAGAATCATTATGTTAGAGTGTCAGAAGAACGAGAGTTAAACGTTATTGGTTGGGTTTTTCTTTCGAGTTTGTCATTGGTTAATTTATGTAGCACTTTCCCCCCCCCCTTCATTCATCCATACTCATTTCTAATCCATCTAATCTCTTTCATCCATCTAGTGCTTTCCTGGCCCATCTAACCTCCTCTTTCATCTATCCAACATCGACCTTTATCTATCCACCCTTCCCTAATCGATCCAACCTTTACCTCATCCACCTACCTTTCTTTCAACCATCTAACCTCCTCCCTCATCCATTCAATCCTTCTTTTATCCATCCACCTTCCCACATTTACCCACCCCTTCTCCTTCATCCACCGCTTCCCTAATCCACCCACCGCTCCTTCATCCACCACCTTTCCCTCATTCATCCACCTTTCTGCCATCCATCTCACCTCTCCATCTCACCTATCGACCACCCCTCCTCATCCATCTAATTTCCTTCCCCCAAATATAACCTATCGCCTAATTCATCTCTGAAGGCTTTCGATGTTAAGGAAATTTCCCTCCTCTTTTATAAACATCTTCGATAAATCTTTACTTGGAGGGAAAAAAAAAACTGAAGATGGATCGCCTTAGGGTCAAACATGATGGAGCCTTCCCCGGGTACCTGAACACCTGATTACCACTCACAACAAGAGGTTTTGGATAATCGAGACACGTTCTTCGGAATCTCGCTAATTTTTCTCCTAGATCGACCAGATTAAAAAAAATTCGTATTGAGGATTTTTTTTTCCAGGGGTATATACTGTTAAAATAAATATAGATATACTAATTATGGATAGAAATATAGATAATGAATTAGAAATAAATGACTGTGTGGTATATATATTATTTAGGGAGTTACAGTGACGCAGTTATTTTTTATGATAAGTAATGGATATATGAAATCAAATTGAATATAGGTGGACGAGAGAATGGCAGATTGTGTGTGGTGATGACTGATGCTACTCAACACCACATACTTAAAAAAATATAACCACCAATCAAATATTTGTGGACTAATGTTTAATATTTGTATTTATTTTTTTTTTATCTTCAAAGAACTACCAGTGGAAGCCTTCAAGCATTGGGGGGTTAGGGAGGCGCACTGTTTACACTGGATGATGAAATAATGATCCCAGATGATGGTTCAGAGATTCACCATTTACCAACATTATTATCAACACAATCTCGGCAAGGCAGGAACAGATCCTTCACCGGGGCCCTAAACATGATGAGGGGCTCTTCCTGGCCTCCTTCAGACTGGCTCAACCTGTGATCTCTATTACACCTTCACCTCTTCACCATACATGTTATTTTTCTTAAGTTTTCTTTTTTCATTTTCCTTTCAAACAAATTAAATAGAATGTTTTATTTAAAAGATAATCGTGTTGAAATATGGAGTAAAATGCCATCATTCACTACGATTCCTTGTTTATTAAAGACGTTACTTCTCATGGAATATGGAATTTTGTTTATAGTTCCTCTAAATTGACACAGGAGATATATGTAGTACAAGTATACTCTGTTCCGGCCAAAACAACTAAGAAATCATTTGTTTTTCTGGTATTTATCTTCACCTAACTTTATTACCAAGGTCAAGGGTGAAAGGAATTAAACAAGGAGATATGACTGACTGACTGCCTGTCTTTCCATTAATCGTAAACAAGTCTTGATGATGCCTCGTGACAACCTTCACTCAGCCACAAATATCGACAAGGATTTTGGATAAACAGTTTTTTTTTTATTTTGATAACAGATGCGTTGTTTCTCCCTTGACCTTTGGTGTAGAAACTAACTTCGTGTACAGTAAGTGATTAAAGACCTCAGTTAATAAAGCCCAGAAATACATCACAACAACAACAACAACAACAACAACAACAACAACAACAACAACAACAAACAACAACAACAACAACAACAACAACAACAACAAAAACAACAACAAACAACAACAACAACAACAACAACAACAACAAAGGCTAAGCGAGTCTCCACACTTTTACATTCGGCAATCACCCCGAGAGCTGAAACAGAGGGATTTCATATATGTATTTAAAATTCTGTTTCAGATGAATTTAGAAGGAAAAATATACACTAAGGAACTTTATTTTTCCCGATTCATTCATTTCCATTTTTATCACGCTATTCCTTTAATTTATGCCAGGTTGAGTGAGGCTACACGGAGATATCCTGCAACAGAATTACAGACTGAAAGCGATTGGGTGAGGGAGTCTTACGTGCGTTTCATTTTTACGCGTCTCAAATTTGCAGAAATAAGGTGGAAGGTTTGGAGAGGAGGAGGAGGAGGAGGAGGGAAAACTTGCTGCATGCGGTCACGAATATCTTTACCTCTCATCATTATTTAATCTACTAATTACAACGTTGGTTACATAAACAAAAAACAAACAAAAAACTTACATTTAAAAGACTCTACGGAACTGAAGACTGAAAAGAAATATTAAAAATGACAAGGAGGTTTACACATGGAGTCGGGACTAATGATCTTTGGACACAACAGATGGTGGTACCTGAACAATTAATAAACAAAGATTAACTTAAGCATCACTGGGTTGTTCTTGCAGTCTGAACTTAGCGTTTCGAAGCTTTTATAACCAATAATACAGACCTGAACTTTATCATACCTTAAGTTAAAAAATGTGGTTGAACTTTCTGAACATAGTTTCATCATCCTATAGCTTCGAAAAACTATTAACTTATCATAAACATTTCATTACCTTCTGAATGTGATATAGTTAATCTTATCACCAAAATGTCTAGAACTCACTTTATTGTTCCAGTTTCTAGGTTAACTATCCAAGTCTAATAACATGCTCCTCTGACTCAATTTTTACCCGGCAGCATCAAATAATATGTTGCTTAATTTCTGACCGACTTAGCAAGACGTACGACTACAAATCTGTCAGTAATAAGAGATGTGATGAAAGACTGTAAGGAAAATATTTGAGTAGTATTGTCAGAAGCTTACATACGCTATTTTGTCTTACTACTTGAATCTATTTTTTCTCCATGACTAAATTAAATCCTTCAGATATAATGAGTAATATGTGGAAATAGTATAGGACTTATAATTTACATGTTAATAACTCAATGTTTCAGTTGTGTTTATTTTGTGATTTTACAATGATAAAATCTGGTAGAGAAAATAATTACATGGGAAATCATTTAAACACAAGTAATCAATTTAACGTAAATAATCATGGTGGGAGAAATTTTGTTAGTGATTCACATATTTGTAACTCCGGCTTCTGCAACTTGCCTTAAGTATTGAACAAATTGCCTGAAATTCTGAACATCTTGCCTGAATTAAAATAAATTTCTTAAAGTATTGAACAACTTGTCTGAAATATTAAACAAATTGCCTTAAAAATAATATACAAATTGCCAGAGATATTACACAAGTTTCCTGAAATATTAAACAATTTGCCCGAAAAAATTATTAAACAACTTGCTTGAAATGTAACTTTTGAGAACAATTACGTCTTGATAACATACCACAGGATCCTTCAAGTAAGCCATAAGTTCACGAGGAAGAAACACCATATTGAATCATTTTACTTTGAGCCACATATTGAAACAGCAGAGTCGTGATTAGATACTGTACACTGTTGGCGATTTATAAAAATATTTTCAACCTCAAATTATTTAATGGAAGAGTAGAACAAAAAATTCGTATCTAAAAATATCTGAACAAAGGTGTACACACGAGTCAGAGTCTCTCTCTCTCTCTCTCTCTCTCTCTCTCTCTCTCTCTCTCTCTCTCTCTCTCTCTCACCGAACACTGAGGAGGACGAGCTACAAGAGACAGAGAGAGAGAGAGAGAGAAGTCCTGCTACAACTAGCTTTAAACTAATGAATCTAAGACTGTCATCTTCTAATATCTCATCTTTTATTCATACTCTGGCCTGACCCCCTCGGCTTTGCCTAACGAATCTTGACAGCGAATCATTTGTTTCACACGATCCATTTGTTTCATGAGATTTACCCTAATGAACCAACGCTCTCTCTCTCTCTCTCTCTCTCTCTCCTACATCTCCGTCCGCCCGACCTTTTATGAAGCCAAGCCACTACAGATGCAACAGCCACCACGACCACCACCACCCGGAATGATGCAATCGGAGCAAAAATAAATAAAAAATCTTTACTCGACCACCACCTTATGTAATGGCACAATCGACCCAACAGCCATAACTAAGAACATTTTCAGCAGGTAAGATTTCTCGGGATCCATCGAAACGGATATTTGATCTATTCATTTGCATGTTGGAGAGGGGACTGTGATGATGGTGGCAGGGGTTCCTCTAAGGCGTCGACACCGCGGGCAAGACATCTTTATCACTCGAGTAGGCGTTATGAACCTGCCTGCTGATCTTATCACTCCGAGGGAGATTCAGATCATAGGGGAAGGTGAAGGAGAGAGGCGGGAAAGGAGTGGGAGACGGCGAGGGAGGCAGGAAGGAAGGGAGGGAGAGGCGTTGAAGGAGAGAAGAGGGAAGGGGGTTGGAGGTGAGGTAGAGGCGACGAGGGAGAGTGAGACAAGAGAGGTCACTGGAAGGTAAAGGTAAAAGAGGAAAAGGTAGAGGGTGCAATGACGACCCAGGTGATCACAGTGCCAGGCAAGTGTGCAGAGAGTAGAGGTACCAGGGTTAGGTTAGGTTAGGTTAGGTTAGGTTAGGTTAGGTGTAGGTTAGGTTAGTTTAGGTTAGGTTAGGTTAGTGTGAAGCCAATTTCAATAAATATTAAGTCAAGGGATTTGAAACAATGAAAACTTTTGGTATAAATATAGTGTATGAAGAAAAAGAACGTCAATAAAATGTTTGGAAGGAGGAATAACGGAGGAAAGTGAATAAACATAGAGAAGACATAATTGAAACATGTAGAATAACCCAAATAAAATAGATACAAGTATAAACAAAATGCCAGTATAGCCTGAGTGTCTTAAGAAAGTAAACAAAAGATAAAATTACAGCGAAGATTACAGATACAAAATTTAAAGTTCAAAAATATATATTATAAGGAACTAAATGAAGTGTTTCTTAACCATGGCTATTAAAAGCATCTCAAACGTAGCGAATAAATAAAAAATACAGTAACAGCAACAACAAAACGCAGCATTAACAAAAAGAAACGATAGGAATAATGAAAACAAATAACAATAACAATGAAACAATACACAAACAACGAAAGACTAACAACAAAATCAAGGAAGAAGAAGAAAACAGATCAAAAGGCAAATGTAACAAATAAGAATACTGAGAGGAGAGAGAGAGAGAGAGAGAGAGAGACAGAGAGAGAGAGAGACTGCAGGTCGATGGAGGGACTTAACCGAGGCTTTATAAAGAATTAATGTACTGGCAAAGATTTATTGAGGGTCTCGAGAATTTCAACTGGTAGGAGACGAAGGGGAAGGAATAACAAACAGCAGGAGGAGATAAATGAGGCCAAAGGTAACGAGAGAGAGAGAGAGGAGGTAAGTGAAAGAAGAGAAAGGAAGAGTTTTAATGAATTTGAAGTTAAAAAAATAGCATGTAATAATTTAGTAGTAATATTTTGAAATTACATAAGTTGTCAAATTTACCTCAGAAACAAAACACTTAATGGATAATGATTCAGAACACAAACTATTAACCAAAATATATGGTGATCATATAGAACCCAGACGAGAAAAATATAAGATGCTCATTATAGGATATTTTAAAGATATATAGTTTCTCGTTTCTCTTATATTTTCATGCATATATTTTTAATACTTCAACAACTAAGGTCTTTCACAACAGTCGTTCCATCATATACTATAGCAACATCAACTATATAAAACTAAACGATAATACACTCCCCCCCCCCCTACCCCATCCCGCGATATATAACAAATTAATATATCCAATAAATCTACTGAGGTTTCTGAATTTGTTATATAGCTCACTGATATAACTCCCAAGAGCAGTAGATTTATTGGTTGGTGTTATATGGTATTATTACACTTCAACCAAGATCTTCTTTAACATTGTATTCTAAGTTGGTAAATACACTAATTACTAACCATTAAAAATCAAGAGAGATAAATGATTTTAATAATGCTCAAATATGTATGTAAAATTTCTTCCTTACCTTGACGCTATGAAGAATAGACATATTTTTAGTCCTCAAACACATTATTCCCGTTAATATTACTTGAAAAAAAATGGTACAATTCTATATATACAATAAAGTCATAAACAAAGAAATTAAAAATATAACATCACACCAATCTGACGCGGCAGATGTTTAGCAGGTGGAGGTAATGTAGGTGTTTAGCAGGTGGGAGTAATACAGGTGTTCCTACAGATGGTTCTTAACACCAGCTGTACTACCCTTGCTGCACGTTTTGATGTCTTGATGGCGACAGAAGAGAGAGATAGGAAGAGTAAAGTGCTGGTAGGGAAGAGGTGGAAGCAGTGGCGGTGAACACGAAGTCATGTTTTCACCCGTTTTGTGCAGGGTTATGTTAAGGAGATATTATCAGTGAGGGAGATAGTGATCCTCAGGGAGCTTGATTGAGAGAGGAGAAGGAGGAGGAGGAGAGGAGACGGTGAGGGGATGCAGAAGAAGAGAGGAGGAGAGGTAATGAGGATGTGTGGAGAATGATGGAGGGGATTGGGAAGAAGAGAGGGGAGGTAATGAGGGAAAGATCGAAGGTGAAAAAGTAGGAGGAGCAGGAATAAGGAAGGTATGAAAAAAGTGATAAAGAAGATAACACGTAGAGAGGAGGAGAGTGAAGAACGGATGAAAAAGAGAAAGAGAAGATTTTTTTTTAAATTATAGACGAATACGAAAAAGAAATAAAATAAAAACAAACATAAAACAAAAGAGAAGTACAAAAATAAAGAAAATGCCAAAAAAAAAAAACGAAAGTAACAAAATAAAAACAAGAAGAAAATACATAACAAGAAGAACAAACACAATAACATCAAGAACAAAACACTATTAAACTTTCCTACCATCTCGTGTCAGCTTTTTTTCAATGCCAGCCTACCTCCCAGTATGCAAATCACCACACCAACAGGAAGTCACTTTAACCTCACAGACGATCGGCACCTCTTTGTCGCCTTTATCAAACACAACAAAGCAACATGGGGTGTGTATATCAATGAAAAATAGATCAATATCATACGTAGAATATAAACAAGTATGATGTGTACACTGGAGGTGTTTTACCGATGCAACATGAGAGGAATACCCGATGTGGAAGAGAAGGAAGTTCGTATGTATGATGACGTTTGAACAATGCAAAACTGAGTAAGACTGCAGAATGATCAATGGGGGGATGGTGGGGGTGGGGGGGGGAGTTACAGGTACAGATGAGAGATGACGGGATGTTAGTAGAGGAACGATAGTGAGAGTGACGGGAGGATGACATGACAAGATAAGGATGTACAGAAGTTAAAAAGAGACAGAAGGTGAGGTGACAGTAGGGGGCAGTAGGTGGCATAGTGAACGCTTGTTTGGATTCTGTCATGCAGGGAAAGGTCACTGAGGAGTATTGTGACACGCTAAGCTACACCAGAGTAATATTTTATACACTGAACCAATATTTCTCTTCATGCAGTGAGAAGAAGGTCAGGGAGGGGGAGGAAATAGCATGAAGAATAGGGAACAGAGAAAAAAGAAAACAATATATATCTACTTTTTTGGCCAATTCATTCATGTTAAATTACTTAAAAATCTCATATAATGTAAGTTAAAAAAAAGTTACTCGTTAAACTTACGGTGCAGACAGTTTTGTAATTTTGTGATATGAAAAGTTTATCCTGTGTATTAGGTCTAGGTGATAAAAACGAAAAAAAAAATATATATAGTAAGATCTGAAACAAAAGACGAGCTCCAAACTTTGCCAATCAGCTTATATAATCTTATCAACATCAGGCTGAAGACAATGTGGTAAGTAATCATAGTCAAAGGGAAGAAAAGTCTACAACAGAACTACTGGAACACGACACTTAACTAGCATAAGTTAAGAGTCCTAGTAGAATCTGATTGACGGAGTACATGCCTTGGAGACGACTGCCGCGTGACCTGTGAATCTAATGAAGGAGAAGAACTATTTATCTTTTTTTTTCTCTGAGGGACGAGTCGTGTGGCTCATTCTGATGCATAGTCTTGATGCTAAAAAGTTTAAATATTTGGGCACTGGGAACCGATTGTATTCTTGACGTAAGTAAATCAAGAACCAAAACATTGATAATTTAGAAGGTTGCAAAATAAAAAAAATTAGACGAGGTTTTGTAGATAAACGATACTTAGATCAGTGAAAGCTGATTTTGGCTATATTGTGTAGGGTTTTCTTTAGTAGTAATTGGACATAAACAAGAAGTCAAGGCATACGGGTAATTATGTAGAACGGCGAGAAATCAAATGGTAATACTACAAGACATTATTGAAAGGATATGAAAGTCGCCCTAAAATATTTTACTTCTTCAATTCGACGGTAGAGAATGTGGGATCTAGTTCATGAAATACCATCAATTAGGACCAGAATTAAGGGAAACGAGACCTTTTGGTACAGAAGCTATGCATAAATTTAATGGAAAATAAAGTCCGAATGACAATAAGAGTTGAATTTATGTACATAGTATTTACAACCTTACAATACACGTTTAAAGAATATATTTGTTGAAGCACAGTAATGCTTTAAACCATCGATCTCAAGGAGTTAAGGAATTTTATTTTTTTGGAGGGGCAGAGCGAGAGGCAACAAGGGGGCTAAACCAGATCTTAATCCTCTTTGATTAAATGTGGTGCTTCAGGCCGACTGTGACAGGAGGCCCCCTCTCTTCCCTTAAGAGACACTATAGTTGGTTCTTTCCTCCACGGGGGAAGTAAACCCGATAATGAAAGAATAATTAAGAACCAGGTAAGCTTGAAGGGGAGCAACGACTAAGTTAACTAGGATGGAAGAGAGAGAGAGAGAGAGAGAGAGAGAGATACAAACATAAAGACAGTGACAGTGTCCGAAGCATACATACAGTGACAGAGACAGATATAAAGACAGCGACAGTGAAAGTGACAGACATAAAGACAGAGACAGTGACAGAGATAGACATAAACACAGACAGAGGAAGAGAGAAACTAATGAAGAAATCACCAGATAAGACAGTGTCGGGTACGGGGTAGTTAGGGAGGGAGGAAGGGGAGGGAGAGAGGGAGGAAGGGAGGGAAGGAGGGAGGGAGGGAGGAAGGGAGGGAAGGAGGGAAGGGAGAGGAAGGGAGGAAGGAGGGAGAGACATGATGCAAGAGAAGTGTGTTGTGTGGCAGTCAGGAGAGATGTACAAGTCCGGGGTCGTCCTTGGCGCCTCACTCTCACAGTCCAACAGGTCCTACGGCCTGATGGATGGTTGCCTTCATGAGCCAACAGGGAGGCCGCCGCGTCATAGGTCAGAGGGGGATGGAGAGGGAGGGGGAGGGAGGGCGTTGGGGGAGGGGGCGTTGGGGGGGGGGAGGGAAAGGGGAAGTCAAGAGTAGGGGTGTATGGGGAACGGTTGGTGGGTCAGAGGAGGAGAGATATGTCAAGAGATGGGCAAGTAGGTTATGGGAGGGTGGGTTATGGGAGGTGGGGGGTGGGTAGGTGGGTTAAGGTGGGGGTGGGTGGGTTGGGAGGCAGGTGGGTTGGGGATGGGTTATGGGAGGGTAGGTGGGTTGTGGGAGGGCAGGTGGGCAGGTGGGTTAGAGGGCAGATGGGTTATGGGAAGGCAGGTGGGTTATGGGAGGGCAGGTGGGTTATGGGAGGCTGGTGGGTTATGGGAGGACAGGTGGGTAAAGGTGGGTAGGTGGGTTATAGGGCAGGTGGGTTATGGGGGCAGGTGGGTTATGGGAGGGCAGGTGGGCAGGTGGGGCAGGTGGGTTATGGGAGGCAGGTGGGTTATGGGAGGGCAGGTTATGGGAGGGCAGGTGGGGGAGGGCATGGGAGGCAGGTGGGTTATGGGAGGCAGGTGGTATGGAGGGCAGGTGGATTATGGGAGGGCAGGTGGGTTATGGGAGGGCAGGTGGGTTAGGGAGGCAGGTGGGTTATGGGCAGGTGGGTGGGTATGGTAGGATATGAGAGGGCAGGTGGGTTAGGAGGAGGGAGGTGGGTTAGGGAGGATAGGGGTTGCAGGTGGGTTAGGGAGGGCAGGTGGGAGGTGGGTTAAGGGAGGGTAGCTGGGTTAAGGGAGGGTAGCTGGGTTAAGGGAGGGTAGGTGTGTTAGGGGTGTAGGTGGGTTAAGAAGCTACAGGTGGGTTAGGATAGTGCAGGTGGGTTAAGGGGAGGAAGGAGACTTGAGGAAGGGTAGGTGGGTTAGGTAGGAATGGAATAAGGTAAAGGGTGTAATGACGAGGAATAATAGAGTGAAGGTAAACAAGGGAAGAAGAGAAGATTGAGCAGGTGAGAAAAAACACAGGAGAAAGTTTGGAGACGAGAAATACAACAACATAAAATACAAAAAAGGGAAGAAGGCCATAAAGGAGTAAACGATGTGAGAAGCGAAGGTGAATTGCGTCGTCCGGCTCCATGAATACTAATCATGATGATTCACTCACTCACTTATTCCCTGAGAGAACTTTTTTTTTCTCCTCTGGCCCTCAAGAGCGTCGGTCCACCACCCTACTAAGCACACCAAGTGAACTATGTACTGCCGGGAGTCACCAAGGACAATTAGAAGCAAACAAATGGCTTTTAAGATGAAACGAGTGCATTAATAACAGAGGTGTGTTGGTCTTTTCTTCTGACATCTTATTTCTAAGTAAATTTCACCTGTAAGGGAACAAAATAATTACCGCAAATAAAAAAATGGTTTGTCGTGTAAAGAATGGAAGCAGGAGGATCAACAATAACGAAGAACCGTAAAGAGAGAGACACACAAAAATGTCTGGAGGAGTAAGAAAATGTGATGAAAATATTACCTTTTTTATGAATAAACTCAACAATGAAAAACCAGGATTAACAGTAATGAAAAAACATAAACTCAAGAGATTACAGGTGTTGGAGGTACTAACAGGTAAGGCCACAGGGGGACCTAAAACCCATGTAACAACGGAAGCGACTCTCATATCTCGGGCCAAATCTCAACGCGACTCTTACAGATAACACGAGAAACAATGACGATCATCACTTAACTTATGTTATTATCTCAAGCCCCATTTAAATTCATAGCCAAGCTCACTAATGGCTCACTTTATCCCCACTAAATCATTCGAATGGATCCTTATGTTCTATTTAACAACCATTAACCCGCTGCAACTGAAGGGTTCTCCTTTTTCTTGTTAAATCTCGGGTACTTTCCACCTCTACTACCCGGGTATTACGTGTTGTTAAGGGGAGTTGTGTGGCTCTTAATCTTAATCCCAGGTAAGTTGATACGGCACGATGGTTCATAAGTTACACAGGTGAGCTCCAGTGTTTCACCGAGGTCCATCACGCCTCCTCTTTTGTGAACAATATGTATACATGGAAAGTTAACTTGCTTTTTTATTAATACTACTTTATTTTAGACGGATTAATATATTCTTAAACTGATAATTTCTAAAACAAAGTAATACCGCGTATATTTTACACTATTTACCTGTCAGAGCCAGGATTATATCTTCAAACGTCTATTTAATTTCAGATAACGAGGAATTTTTTTTCAAGCTGGTATATGATATCCAATAACACGTAAAATATATTCTAAGAGTTATAATTCTATCTAAAGGGAACAATAAAAAAATATTAATGTCCATAAATTAACACTATAACACCTGCCATGATATATATTAGGAACAACTTAATTCACTGACAACAACATAAATATTCGTATAGAATGAAAAGTCCAAAATTAAATCATTATAACAAACTGTACAGAATGATGCACCAGAGACCATCAATATACAAATACTAAGGTAGATTTTTCCTCGGAATTTAGAGATTCCATAAAAATGTTTCCATGTAAGGAATTATTATTGCTTTTAAGAACGTTTTTATTTCTTTAATCTACCGTTTCGTTATAGCATTTTCCTTTATCTGTTGTGATATATTAACTCTTAAATGTCAAAACATTTTCATATTTTTATCAATAGAGGTGTTTTTTCTTACAAGACATCATTCATTTTTAAAACTCTTTTCTTGAGAGGAAGTCGAACCGTAACTTGTAAATGGCTATATGACTGTATACTATATTACCGCCAACAAGACGAACACCTCCCTTATAAATATTCCCGGCCATCTGTCTTCAAATCTCCCTGCTCAGTCAGCTCCTTCACACTCCTAATTACACCCATCAATCTGACGGGTCTTCATATATTACAGAATACACGGATATTCGTCTAATAATAATAAAAGGACAAATTAACTTTTAACTCGTATATAACGTAAAAATATTCTAATTTATCCAATAGTTATCTACAGAGCGACCCAGTGAACATTTGGAAATTACGACAAGGCAGACAACATGCACCTCGTCTCCTACACCATTAGCCTCATGCCATCCTGGGACTGATAATTAGAGGGGCACCTAAGAATAAGATAATTTTGGTAATTAGGAAGGTCCATGACTTAACACAAGGGAATGTGCTTTACTGTTTACAAACTACTACAATCTGTAAAAAAGGATGAGTCATCGCCCAAATGGATGTTGGTTGAACAAGAAAATTATGCAAATGGCCATCAAAGGCCCTCGTAACATAATTGCCGAGCATGAGCCATAATCATGATGCTAGTTAATCAGCCGTCAGAGCTAACAGCAGCAGCAACGAAAATAGAAGCGGCACGAAGAATCAGCCCTGAGGAACACCCAAGAACACCAAAGGCATTCACTAGCAGCCGTCAGAAACAACCAAGAACAGGAGCCACATAAGAAGTAGCCGTCAGAAATAGTCAACAGTGGCAGCAAATACAACATCACCAATATATCAGCGCGAAAAAATAACAATAACAACAACAACAGCAACAACATATAACTATAACAAGCTAGAAAATTTCCTCAAAGGCTTGTGTCTATCGTTAAGGCGTCTCAACCTAAAACACATAATGTATATAACTCCTACAGTATGGTTCTAGAGAGCTTCTGTTATAATAATGAACCGTTTAGATACTTTTCATTAAAAGTGACATCAACATTGACCACGTGGAGAGCATCCATTAGACACAAAAATAAGGCTAAAATTCCAAACATAAATTCAACCACGTATACTTACAGACAGCTATATACTCAACCTTATATAACAGACAACCACTCCAACAAACGCTTACACCCCAATAAAGAAGGTACCGTTGTAATAGACTATAACCGAAAGAAAAAAATGACGGGGGGTGGGGAGGGGGAAGATGTATTAACCCCAAACCTCTTAGACATAAGCACCTGTACAATTAAGAGGGCCCTTGATTAAGAGGCGCACCTGGGAGTAACAATAGCGAGTTTCCAACACAATTAAAAAAATAAAATAAAAATTAAGGAGTATGTGTTTGGAAGTTGTTGCTGCCTTCAAGTTTGGCTGGGAAGGGATTTGTTTTTCCAAGTGCAGAGTAAGTTATATATATATATATATATATATATATATATATATATATATATATATATATATATATATATATATATATATATATATATATATATATATATATATATATATATATATATATATATATATATATATATATATATATATATATATATATATCTGACACCAGGTATTACGAAGAACAGGAATATTAAAACGAGTTAAACTTAAGCTTTGTTTTATCATGTGACTACTCTAGGGTTGAAGTCTATTAGTGGTGTCATTTGATAATCCCAGTTGTTACGGTATTTATTAATGACGTCATTGATCGTCCCGGGGGGGGAAGTCTCCAGGTAGTGCAGGGTCTGGTCTCATAATTACCTCGGACACATTTGTTTTTTTAAGCTTGGGTTTATAGCTTGCGGGCTGAAGAATCCATTACCGTATTTATAATTAGTTCCGAAAATAAGGAGTCCGGGTAATTGGATTTACCTAAGACACGGGGGAACACGGCACACGGCTCTCACCTCCTGAACCTTTAATTATGATCTACAGAGATGATAAATGGCACTAGAAAAAAAAAGAGACGAGGATGATAAACTTGAGGGATAATCTCAGACTTGTGTGTCTTTAAGGTAATTGATGAGGAAACACTTCATTAAGTTTAAACGTGTCTATCAGAACATGAGGAAAAACGCCGACCTCCTCGTCATCACCGACACCATCATCATTACCCTAGTCACTCTACACTGTCGCCCCTTGTAATTATCACCTCCCATCACTGCTTGTTCTCTCGTGCCGACTAACACACACACACACACACACACACACACACACACACACACACACACAGTTCTTTTTTTATATATGGATCTGTTATTACCAGGTTGTTCTTCAATAGCCTCCAAAACATAGTACCAACATTCTGTACCTAAAGTTCGGGTCAGGTAAGATGCTCGAGTCATATGGGATTAAGAAACACACTTAAGATTATGATGCTTCTGTTAATTGGTAAACTTTCTCCTCAGGTGTTTGGCCGAATGAGTCGAACTTTCAGCCATTCATAACCATGACGGTTGGATTCATTAAAACTATGACAAGTAGAACGTTATTCGTCCCGCTTAGTAAACTATAATATAAAAAGACATAATATAGAAAATATGTTTATTCTTATATATATCCAGTTAACGTTCTATCCTACAACATTCTGACGGTACATAATCTACGTCAGAAATATGCATCGTCAAGTCTGTAGCTGAGGACATAAAAGCTACCATGTTCGCTAAATATTCACCACCGATGGTTTATCATCTTATCAATCGTCAGTAAACATCAGAAACTAAGTAATTAGATATGCCAGGAGCGTACGTACTGTGCCTGTTAAGTGCAAGACGGACCGGGAAATACAGCCTCGTGCATGATTTATTTCCCGAGAATTAAGCCATGATCACCTCGGACATACTAAACCTCGGACATACTAAACCTCGGACATACTAAACCTCGGACATACTAAACCTCGGACATACTAAACCTCGGACATACTAAACCTCGGATATACTAAACTTCGCCTTAAACAACACTAACGAGCTTTGGATACCAGTAATCTTAGGATTTTATCACCAGTAGAAAAGTACAGGTTGGTTCCTTTATAATTTATGGCTGAATTAACTGAAGGTCTGATGTTTTAACGCCATCACTATGTACAAACTCTAAGAAGGAAAAATTACCTTAGTAAAATACCTTCATCACGTGTAAGGTATTTTTTGTATTTTTTAAGAAGAAAAAAATTTATGTTTCTTCCCTGGACTATATTATTCAAGCGTCGAAAATGCTGGCGGGCGATTTAAAGCCGTAATAATACCTGTGAGTCACGTTATGATGAGAGAGGACACTGTGCTGAGCCTCAGGTAAACAACACTCCATCATTTTCATAAAAGATTTTCCCTAAGCACGCGACCTTATATTATTAGCGTCATGCAAGAAGGCTATATCTCTCATGGATTAATATATATATATATATATATATATATATATATATATATATATATATATATATATATATATATATATATATATATATATATATATATATATCTGGAGTAAGCGGAGTACCTAACATCATATATATATATATATATATATATATATATATATATATATATATATATATATATATATATATATATATATATATATATATATATATATATATATATATTAAACACACAACTGTTCAAATGAGGTAAATATCTTAACCAATCCTGAAGAACAGAGAAAGAGAAAAAAAATGATATAAACGAAGTATTTACTGATATTATCCATAATTACTAAGTAACATGAACCTTAAATATCAATAACCGTAAATAATTCTATTTTATTATCTTGTGTGTTTTATTTCAACTTTTAATTTTTTAATCTTTGTGCTTAAACACAAGACGTTTTAGGTAGTGGAACCCGTGTCTTGTCTTCCTCATTAGACAACAGAGTAAATAGATATCTTTGTTGAGTGTCAGAAGATGTTAACACTATGGACATATTGACACGACACAAAAAAACAAAGACATTTTTTACCAAAGTCAGTCTACATTAAATAATCATCTATTATAAGAGTGATGGTGAAAACTATATATTTTCTACACCAATATTACTTAAACCCGTTTTTAATATCCTAACCACATAGTCGGCCGAGATGTTCACGTGTAACTAATCATGAAAAAAATAAAAATATCTTCACCTGAATGGCTGAAAATTATGTAAAATAAGTAAACGTATTAGGTTTTTGTTCACGTTAATAATAAAGTACAGATTATACCTGCGCTCTTCTCTCACTCAGACATTACACTAAGTTTTTGGGATCCAGTTTCTTCACAATCATACATAACAGTAATGTGAAGTTCCGTATAATCACGATATCTGCTGAGCTTTGAAATGGACTCAAGTGAAGCTTCTTATAGCCTTAATAACTGGTGAAGCTTCGTACAGTGTTTCGATAATTAAGCAAAGCTTCATGCAGTTCCTCTATAATTATGTGGAGCTTCGCAGACACAAAAACTACGAGAATCAGTTACCTACCTATAACTACGTTGGCGTGAGTGTTACTACAACAAATCAGCCGCTGACTTCTAAACCACGAAATCTATGACTTCCCCTCCCGGCCCATACCTCCCCATACTTCTCTGTACCTTAAGCACAGTAATTATATTCCTATTTTCTGATAATCTGTCGAGGTACAGAGAGATTGATTTGTTTTGTGAATGGGCATTGGTGTTACTATTGTCATTATTAATTTTATTGCAAAATTTAACGTTAGGCAATTTTAATTATCATTATTATTATTAGTAGTAGTAGTAGTAGTAATAGTAGTAGCAGCAGCCCAGAAGTTATGTTACAGCCTGGATGAGATGTCGACTGTCCTTCTCTCTTCTTAGGTCGGCTTTGCTCTGCCTCAGGGGAACGAGAGCATCCGCCCCAAAGCCGACGACAGCTGCAGATATTGACTATAAGGCAACAGTCAATGAATGCCGCATAGATAGATCTGCGGCTCAACTAACTCAACACAGCTAGGATAGCTACTTATGTATTAGGATATTTAATTTTAAGGTAATAAAATGGTGGCGAAGGTATAGCTATAAGGGGAGGTTGGAGGCCATTTTATGTTTTTATGTAGTAGTAGTAGTAGTAGTAGAAGTAGTAGTAGTAGTAGTAGTAGAAGTAGTAGTAGTAGAAGTAGTAGTAGTAGCAGTAGAAGAAGTAGTGGTAGTAGAAGTAGTTGTAGTCATTATTATTCTTATCAATTTTACCTTGAGTAATATTATAAATAATAATGTGAACCAGCCCTATTACTAACACCCAAGCATCTGTTGGCAGCCCTGCTTACTGAAGCGTTAATAACGTTGGCAGTACTGTAAGTTATACTTTTATCAAAATACTCGCTAAGTAATAATCAGACATATGATTAAGGAAATATTTAATCTACAAAGTGCATGATTATTTTCAGAGAAGCTCAAGAATACACACATTAAAAGGCGGGAAGTCCATGTTCCCCAGCACAGCCTCACATTAACTAATAACGTAGGAGAGGGAAATTACAGTGTTCAGCTCTGTATAGTACCACGTGTTATTACCCTGCGTGTATTTTCAATAAGAATTATCTTCGATTATTTGGTTTTAAAAATTAGTTGTGGAATAACCATTTTTACATTACTTTCCTCGAGGTTTTTCTACCTATTTTATATATTGCACCTGGTGTGTGTGTGTGTGTGTGTGTGTGTGTGTGTGTGTGTGTGTGTGTGTGTGTGTGTGTGAATTGGAATTATTGTTTCTTATAACCACATACTTTGTTGTTCTTGTTATATCAGTATGAGTAAATGTGATAAATGCAGTTTATTCAGTACAAGAGGAGTGAATTATTCACCGTAAAAATACCTGTTATAGAGGATCAAATATTGTGTATTAAGAGAAGTGAATCTGTAATATATAAGGACCTTACAAAGTTTATATCAGAGACACTGTGTCCACACTGTGGGGTTGACCATCGAGATCCTGCTTGTTCCTGGTTCAATCCCGCCCACAGATGTAACCCGTCCGTCTCTTTTTAAGTTTAAATTCCAAATATTTTTGTTTAATAAATATTTGATAACTTCAATAGTAAAATATTTCAGTTTTAAACTATAATTTATAGTATGTATTTGGAATTTCAACAGAAAAGAAAAAGAGACTACTGTTGTTGAAATCGGCGTTGAACCAGGAACAAGCAGGACCTCGATGGTCAACCCCACAGTGTGGCCACAGTGTCTCTGATATAAACTTTGTAAGGTCCTTATATATTACAGATTCACTTCTCTTAATACACAATATTTGATCCTCTATAACAGGTATTTTTACGGTGAATAATTCACTCATGTGTATGTCACATTTATTATTATATTAATACAATAAGAAGAACAAGGAAGAACATGGTTATAAGTAAATATTTTTGTACATGCAATGATGAATGTGTGTTTGCACAGGTAGTGGGAAGACTAGCGGAGGGGGTAGTGTTTGGTAAGGTTAATGAGGGGGAGATTATGAGGATGCTAAATAGGGGTGTATGGGGGAGGTTAATGAGGTGGAGTGTATCGGGAAGGCTAATAAGGTGAGCTGTGACATTTCTTGTAGTTAGTGTGTGTGTGTGTGTGTGTGTGTGTGTGTGTGTGTGTGTGTGTGTGTGTGTGTGTGTGAGTAATCCTACATATTGTGATATTAAGATCAAGTATAGTTTAAAATTGGGATAGTTAACATTACCATTCCTGTATTTCCTCTAAAGTTAATTTAACAATTTAAAACGATCATTAAGATAATAAAAACACAGAATAAAATCATACTTATATTGAAAAACATAATTCACAAAGGTAATCAAACACACCTGTATACTAATTAAAATATATAAAAAATATCCAGGTATTTCAAACACTTTAGCTTAACCTGTCGATATCAAGTTCGAGGTGATGCCAACAATCCTGCAGGAACTTGGAAGCTGTGATAATGAGCTAAGAGATTACTGTACAACTTAACCGGCAATAAGAATCACTTGAGTAAGGGAACAGTGTGTAAATACAGAAGGAAAGAACACCATCCTGAGCGTTGCCTCCTGATTATTGTTTTCGCTACACGTGAAGCAGTTGTGTGTGTGTGTGGGAGGAGGGGGGAGGAGAGTGGAATGGGGTGGGGAGGTATGGACGGGATGTGGAGGGGGTAGATAGGGATGGGAGTAGGGTGATGGGAGGGTGTGTGGAAAGGTAGGAGGTGAGGAGGAAGGAAATGCAGAGTGGAGAGATGAGGGGAGGAGCTAGATGAGGAGAGAGAGAGAGAGAGAGAGAGAGAGAGAGAGAGAGAGAGAGAGTGAAAAAAGGCGAAGAAGAGGATGGAGTGGAAGAGATGGATGAAAACGGAGTAAGAGGAGGGAGAAGAAAAAGAAACTGGAGAAGAAGAAGAGGAGGAGGAGAAGGAGGAGGAAAACGAAGAGGATTGAGAGAAGGAGATGGATGACAAAAATGGGAGGAAGACAAAGAAAAAGAAAAGGAGGGGGAGGACAAAGAGGAGGAGGAGAATGGATAGAAGGAGATGGGGAAGAAGAAGAAGAAGAAGAAGACGGAGGAGGTAAGAAAGACAGAGGAGGGTAGCGGAGGAGTGTGCTGGGTACAAGACGCTGATCTCATCCCGGATTCCCGTGGGTGAAAATTACCTGCCTATACGACAGCCTAATTAACTGGGCGCTACCTCTAATGCCCAAAGTGGTACAGCTGCCTTATACACCCAGATTACACTTCATGTGGTTACAGCCTACTCTGGCCACCTACCCGGCTGTGATAGGAGATAAAACGTAATGGATTTGTATTAAAAACCGTACAAGATCACGGAACTATCTTTGAGGAATGGCTGACTTTACCTTGTGTGTGTAGGTGATAAGATAGTGTCGTGCCTGTGTGTGTGTGTTGGAGGTTTTGTATTTACTAAACAACGCTGTATGTGAGAAAAAAAATGGAGACGAACAAATGTATATATAAATTAGTTTTGAAAAAAATGATAAATTCAAATTAGAATTCCCATTCATAAATTACTTTTGTTGATATTTCATTGCAAACTTCTATTATGGAGGAATAAACATTTCTAGGCATTTATGTTTACGATTTTGCATATGAAAACATTCTTGGCAAGATAGAAAAATATCTTCTCATTTTACATGGCAGATATTCCTCCTCTGTAAAAATTCTTGTTCTTCCTTAGAGACTCCAGGCAACTTTGCATATGAAAAACCTTCTTTTACTTTGAATTTTGGATGTATTGAGAGTGGCAGAAATAAGCAGGGGTGGTACACGGGACTGGTGGTGGGCGAGTAACAGATAAATAACATCCACGAGGCGGCTCAGACTTCGGCCCTCGCCAACACCCACCTCCCTCATATCTCCCTCATATTGTTCCTACCATCAACACACAACACACTAACAATAACTCGAATGATTAACCTCACCCTGGATGATGTTATCTGGCCTGGGGTACGAACCGGTATATACAATGACAAAACCCCCCCCCGAGACAGACAAACACAGAGATATGAACACGGTGAAATTAATGTCGATGGTTCGTGTCAGAGTTTACGAACGTCTCTGGCGATTTTCTGTTACTCTAGGTCAAGGAGGAGATCCAGCTAGCTTCCTTCTTCACCTCTTTGATGCTCTTTTGTTCTTCACGGTGTATTAACGCATAAATAAGACGACCTTTGTATTCGGGAAAACTCTTTATGGAAATTTTTCTGTATAAAAACCTCTTGCTGAGCCGAGCCTTATTGTTAAGTGATGTTTCTGTGTGGTGAATTGTTTACACCCAAGGAAGATAGAGTGTGTGTGTGTGTGTGTGTTTAGAGTGTGGTCCTGTGTGCGTATTTCTGAGTGTGGGTCTATGTGCATGTTTCTGTGTGCGTGTTTCTGAGCGTGGCCCTCTACGTGTACCTATAGGAGTGTGTCTATGGTGCGTGTGGGTCTGTGTATAGTTATCTGTGTGCATGTGGGCCTATGTGCAGATGTTTCCTTGTGTGTGGGCCTGTGTTGGTGCGCGTATGTGGATGACTGAGAACTTGTATCCGCGTGTGTCACCTACCTGTGTGAGTGTGAGCTGGTGTCTGTCAGTACTTGTCTGGGTTTTTTTATATGATTTAATACTTGTATGTCCATGGTCATATGAAAGCAGACACAACTCCTGACAGTCACCTTGTGGGGGTTCGAGTAGGTGTTCTTTCTCCTGGGCACCTTCAGACAGATAGTGACACCCACATGCAAACTCTTCTTTACAACGAGTAACAGTTATGATGAGATTGTGAGTGAATGAGTGAGTGAAATCAATTATAACCTTGTAATAAACACCTACACTATAAGAACGGGGGAAATTTTAGGAGATTTGAATATTCACGTTTATTTTTTACCTAACAGTGGATTGGAAAGTCGAGTGAATATAATTAAACAATGAGGTGGAACAGACACACGTTCAAAACCTGTATTTACACCTGCTGAATTGTCCGAATATCTTAATTGTTCAGATTTCTAAATAAGATATCCTATTTTTATTTCACTTGAGATACAAGTTACAGAAATACTCAATGTTGTTAATTTATTTCTTGTTCTCGTATAATTTTACTTCTAAATACTGTTCAAGCTAATTTCAAACACAATTAAATAAGTAATAAGTGAATAAATGGAAAATAATACAAAATTTTCCAAAACACCGAAGAGCCCATACAGAAAAATGACTGATGAAAAACGTAAAATAAAAAAAAAATAAAAAATTTGAAGAAACTTTCGGAACGCTGTAAAAAAAATCCTTTCTTTACACAGTTCCTTCTCTGAGTTATGCATTTAAGATTCAATACGATTTCGGAGCGACCTGAGGCCCAAGCATACCTCTGCTTGCCGAAGTAGTTGAGTGTTGGCCATGCACGAGCGCCCATCTGACACATGGACAGCCGTGACTGCTGGCGTGTGGAGCAGCTCGGAGACTACAAAAGCCAGTACGCTGGAGAACACAAAAAAAAATAATCCGGAGCCTAGCTGAGACTTTTGACGTACAGGTAAGTGGGTTTAGAGCCAAGTTAACACTGGCTTGAATCGCTGAATATATTTCCTTGTCGCTGGGAGCGTTTTGTTTATCGACTCGGGTGATTGGGATTGATTATCAAAATATGTGTAATGTTGAAGAAGGATAACAGTGAGATTAAAACCACAACACCGAACAGTTATCAGACGAGCACATGTAAGATAATTATTGTGGAGGGAATTAATGTTAGAGTATTGAATGAGAACTCTAGTAATATGAAACCAATATTATCCTGACACGCTGTAAGACATCTTTTTACCATAACAAAAAAAAACAGAGTAAAAGAAAAAAAACAAGAAATGGAAGATTAAATAAAGGAGGGAAGGATCAGAAGGAGACAATAACAACAAGAAAATGGACACAATTACTCAGCGGACAAAAAAAATAAAAAACATACAGAAAATTAATAAGCAGTAATAAGGTTGATTTGCGTCCAGTTATGGGAATTCTTAAGCCCGCACTTAATGTTTATTAAACCCGTAACTATACTTGTATTTCTGAATAAACTGCTTGAGTCCGGTTATATTGAAGTTAACAGAGTCGTGGAGTTGGCAGCTTCCCCCCAGGCGGCTGCTGTGAAGAGTTGAGACAGGAGAGAATTTTGGCAGAGCTCCAGACAACAGTAAAGTCAATGATACTTAACGAGACAGAATAATTCAGTTTAGCTATTTCGTGTTACTGTACTGTGTCTCGTGTTGCTGTACTGTGTCTCGTGTTGCTGTACTGTGTCTCGTGTTGCTGTACTGTGTCTCGTGTTGCTGTACTGTGTCTCGTGTTGCTGTACTGTGTCTCGTGTTGCTGTACTGTGTCTCGTGTTACTGTACTGTGTCTCGTGTTACTGTACTGTGTCTCGTGTTACTGTACTGTGTCTCGTGTTACTGTACTGTGTCTCGTGTTGCTGTACTGTGTCTCGTGTTACTGTACTGTGTCTCGTGTTGCTGTACTGTGTCTCGTGTTGCTGTACTGTGTCTCGTGTTACTGCCTGTGTACTGTGTCTCGTGTTGCTGTGTCTCGTGTTGCTGTACTGTGTCTCGTGTTGTTGTACTGTGTCTCGTGTTGCTGTGTCTCTGTGTTGTGTGTACTGTGTCTCGTGTTGCTGTACTGTGTCTCGTGTACTGTGTCTCGTACTGTGTCACTGTACTGTGTCTCGTTGTTGTACTGTACTGTGTCTCGTGTTGCTGTGTCTCGTGTTGCTGTACTGTGTCTCGTGTTACTGTACTGTGTCTCGTGTTGCTGTACTGTGTCTCGTGTTACTGTACTGTGTCTCGTGTTGCTGTACTGTGTCTCGTGTTGCTGTACTGTGTCTCGTGTTGCTGTACTGTGTCTCGTGTTACTGTACTGTGTCTCGTGTTGCTGTACTGTGTCTCGTGTTGCTGTACTGTGTCTCGTGTTGCTGTACTGTGTCTCGTGTACAAGGTGTCTGGTATGAAGTGAACTTAAAAACCTTGAACTCTCATATATTTCATCTTGGGTTTATTGGAAGAGTCTTGGCTGGTAAGACTGTGGTGACGTCACTGACATAAACAAGACATCATTCAGGGAGTTTTACCTGGACGTGATGACGTATCTTGATGTTTTAGTAAATTACCAAACTAAAAATAAACATGTAGATAAACGAAGGAATAAGAGAGAATGCTAAATTAATTACTTTATGAAGCATCAGTCATGAAAATAAGTAGATGAAGTTTGTACACACCCAAAAATTCTCAAGGGAAAAAAACACATTGAATTAAACATCATTTAAAGGCAGGTGTCAAAGACGTTGTATTTAAAAGGAGATAAAATTTACCATTAAAGTGACACTGACAAAGAGACCAGACGAGTCAGCTCTGAACATTTAGGGTAAGGACGTGACAGCACAATAGATCTTCTCTGTGAACGACGATGATGATGGACGTTAAGACGAATAGAAAATAAATTAAAACTCGACGCGGTACGAAAATATTCAAAGCTCAATTAGGATTTTCCATTGACCCCAAAAATTCCAACATGGTAATGATTAATATAAAGTCTATGATCAAATTTCCGACGCTTTGTGAACTAGAGCTCTTATATCATTCCTATAATTGACTGGTATGCATATTATATTTCTTACCATGTTTATATTATACATTTTTACCGTATATATATTTTCTATTGATTTTTTTTTGTATTACTGATATTCCTTAAATCTTTTTGTTCTTGGTTTTATTGGTTTTATTAGTTACTGAACTCTTATTCCCATGACTCGTATATAGTTGTTTAGCTACTTAATTTGTTTTTAAGTGAGAACAATTACTACAAGTCTATTGGTGCTCTTCAGTGAGTTTAAATCCACACTAGATCTAAATCACTTGATCATTATAGTAGTAAATTAACCTTAATCATGGTCATAGTATAAAGGTTAATATAATGAAGACAAGTTAACTCTCCCTGTGAACCCAATGATGAGATTAACAAGTACAGAATAATTTGCCTTGGGAATTATTGATATGTTTATTCAAGAAGCTACAGTAAACATCTAAAGGTTAATGCTAGTTGACGATAGTGACGGAGATGAGATTAAGAGAGCACACGAGGTCCTCCACGCCTCTTGACCTAACACACGGGGGCAAAACACACACCGGTAACAAAGAACCGTTTTGAGTCATTTTATGCATTCAGCCCACGACACCTTCAAGAACATTTAAAATATTACACACGCTGAGGCTACTTGGAAATATTTATCCATGCTGATAATTTAAATTTTATGCCTTTCTGGGGAACATTTTTATGTACCGAGCCACTGACAATTATCGCTTCTAAATCACCAAGATTTATTAATTTCTCGTTTACATCCAGGCAGACAAGTACAGACAGTGTTCCTCCCTGTTGCTATCTTCCTCTTTCTATTAATTTAGTTCCTCCCCTTACCATATATAATATTTAGTTTGTTTTTACTCGCAAATAAAGAAGTGAAAATCTTGAATCCTTTTTCCTCAACGCCAATATAAAGTTCAGTATCTTCTAAACACACAGAAACAGGTTTATTGCCCCCTTATGCTCTTCTCTTCCATGTTTAGTTTATTTTGGTTTATCAGACAGACAAGAGATGGATTTCGTTATTTCCATCTATCCCCATTTATGGTTTTATCACATTTTATTATTTTTCCATACTTAAAAACAACATGAACTCAATTTTCTATTTTTTTTTCATCTTGTATTCAATTTTCACAAAACAATTTCAATCTTCTGGAATATTTACGAAGGGTTTAGTCGTCTCTACTGCTCTCCAGTTTTCTTATTTCATTTTTTTCTCGTTTTATTTCTCAAACAATAAAGGTTTCGTGTTTCTTTTCGCCGTCGTATTTCTTTCTTTAGGGTCGAGTTCGTTTTTCAAAAAGTTAAACACAGATCTTATTTTTCCTTGTAAGATTTTTGTTTATGTTTTAGCCTTAAACTAACAAACACAGGACTTGTTTTTTTCACTAATTTATTGAAGTTTTAGTTATTGAAGTTTTAGTTTGTCCTTACTTCGTTTTACACCCAAACAAACAAAGAAACAAACATAAAATTTCCCTGCCAATTTCTTGTGTTCTTAGTTCTTTTTAACCCCTAAACAAATAAACAACCACAGAACTACGTTTCCCTATTAGATTCTTACACTTACGTTACTTTTACTGTGAAACAAACAAATTCAACCGCTGCCCCCATCCCTCATTACGTTCGTTTTAACTTCAAACAAACAAAGAAACAAACACCGAACTACAGTAAGTTACTCCAACCAGTTTCTTGTGTCTTTCTTGTGTTCCCCATCTTCCTCCCTCAGGCACAGTCTTACGCCTCGTGTCAGGTAGTCTGCCTGATAATCGCCTCCAACAGTAATGTATGTCTGCTTCTACAATTATTCCTTATATGCTACCGGCGCCCTCTTACCCTCTAACACCTCAATTTACTCCTCGGTCTTCAATATGCATGTGCATATATACAGAGAGAGAGAGAGAGAGAGAGAGAGAGAGAGAGAGAGAGAGAGAGAGAGAGTACTGTAACTTCACACGCAAATGCTAATGTCCGGACCCCGACATTACCTTTACCCCTGAGAATAAACTTACAAAGTGACTTTGTTAAACAGGAAAAACAGGTGAGTAACACTAATGGTCTGTGGTAATAGAGATTTTATGCAATGTTCACCGCGTTTGTGGACTTGGAATCACGCAGACACTAAGTTAGAACGAAGCTGTTTGTTCAAGAAGCATCATTTGTTGTCTATCGTCAACTTTTTGGGTGCTCTAAAGATCTTAAAATAGCAACGCCACACCCACAAAAGATATATGTGTATGCAACTCCGGGAGGTAAATTGTTGCTTGATATATCACTCAGTCGCTCACACGCATCCCTGACGCCACAAAATTGAGTTCTCAGTGTTGTGTGACTTTATACACTCCGAGGAACAGGCACTGATACACACACTAATATGAGAAACACAACCCAACATTATCAGGTAGACTATTCTCAGTTTGTGCAACGTGTTTAGCAATTTTCTCTCGTAACATCTACACCGTTGATCTCTTTTGTTGCTTTTAGATGGCCAGCCAAGCGAGGTGAATTATACAAGGTAGGACAGGCCAACCACCTCCACCTTCTCATTCTGGCATCTTCTTACGGTTATATAAATCTCTCCTCACGACCACTTGCTCCGCCCTCAACATATTTACTATTGCATGTTGAATCTTATTTCCTGTTATCACCAGCGGCCGCACTCACAGATGACGATTAATGACACGGCTACTAGTTTTGGCCGAGGCATCAGAGTCCGGACCTGCCCCGTGTATCTGAGCTACCCATAAGAGGCTGCTCTAATTTAACTGTCATATATTCGACCTCGTATCACATTCCTCGCCTCTTACCATTAGCATTTTCATTATAGATATGATCGAGGTGTGGCGTCGGTATAAACACACAGCAGTGAAGCGCCCCGAGTTCCTTAACAAGCTAACTTGACTTGTCCTTTTATTTAACCTCTACATTTATGAGATGAGGAAACAAAAGCCCGTCCTGAAGGCAAGTCTTTTCTATTTTTCTCTCCCACGCCCAAGGCATAAAAACACCCCCCTTTTTTTTGCGTCTGTTCTCGGGCTTTGTGGCTTCTTAATAAATAAGATTTTATGGCACGACATTATCTGGGGATCGCGGTCAGCCTCCTCTTGGATTAAAGGTTAACCCGTCGCCCATGTGCATAAACTTTCATTAGAGAAAAAAGTTGTTAGATGCAAAACTACCAATGGCAGCTACCGTGCCAGCCGCCACACCACCCTGGCCGCCGCCTAAACTTAACTAATCCTTTCCCAGTTACCACTCACGCACGCACGTTATACAAATCTATCTCTTCAGTGTAATCCAAATTTACTTACGAAAGGACATAATAAAGCAAATGTTTTCATCAAAAACTTTATAATTTTAATTAATCAACACTAAGGCAAGCCGGTTGATATTTTGGAAGAGAAAGTGAGATGAAAAGGAAGTATTTTTTCCTCAAAGATAAGCTTAAGTAAATTATAACAAGCTTAACTAACCCGTTCCACCTGTTATGTCTGTTCCACTTGAGCTTATGAATCAGTAGAAGCGAATCTTATTGGTTTAATATATTCTTATATTCTTTGGTTTATTGTGTGATATGGATGTAGGAGATCGTAGTGAGAAGCTGGTTTATTTCCTTTACCTGTGCATAATATGGCTGGTTTAATAGTTCGTGTACCTGTGCATAATTACAAAAAAATCGGACAGGGAGTTTGAGAGAGAATCAAATCCTGTTCTCATGTATTAAAATCTCTCTCGTCGAAGGTCATTCTAATATTCTTGTCGCGAGGTTTTCCGAGTTCTCTTATCGTAAGCTTCTCCCGACTTGTGTAAACCTCTCCCCAAGATCCTACCATACGTGGTCTCTCTTTAGTTTACTGCCATAGATGTAATCAACAGTCTTGTAGCAAATCTTCGTGACGTCCCCATTGTAAGTCTGTACGAAAATCACGTCGTTATGTTAGGTTAGGTTAGGTTAGGTTAGGTTAATTTAGGTTTGGTTAGGTTAGGTTAGGTTCTTTTTGGGGAGGGACTCTTGTCGTAAATTCTTAGTAAATGCTTACAAAAATCTCATTGCCTGTTTACCTTCACGACAAAGGCCTTTTGGATATTTTTTTTTTAATAATCGTAATTACTGTTGGACAAGGAAAGCGGACGGGGCAGGGCAGGTAGAAGGGTAGGCAAGGTAGGCAAACGTGCAAGCAACAGCTGATTTTGTTGTCACGTGCCAAGCTGCACCATCAGTCAGGAGGGCAGTCATGCACGGGACAGGTGTAAAGCGCGTGACTTCACACTTGGTAATTGGCCGAAGGAACGAGTTATAGATATAATGGCGAGAGACTGCCTTCCTCTCTCGTTACACACACACACACACACACACACACACACACACACACACACACACACACTAAAAAAATATTCTCCATAATTTGACTATTTGGGATTTTGTTTTTACTGCTGTGTAATTATTCTTGCTTATCTCTTAACACGTATGTACTGTCTGAACTAGGACAGCAAGACAAGCAATATGTTTTCATTAACTATATAACTATTTTAATCTTGCAAGATCAAAATCATATCAACATTAGTGGAAAACAAATTAATTAATCATTAAACTTAACAAATCAGAACATTTATTTGATTGAAATTGAAAATAATCGCCCTTATCTCTGGTACAATTATTCTTTTTTTACATAATTATTTTTTTTTCCATTCCGATTATCTTATCAACAGAATCTGACATGTACACTAAAGTTGGTAAAAGAAAGAAAGAAAGAAAGAAAGAAAGAAGAGCAAGAGCAAGACCAAGAAGAAGAACAACAAGAACAAGAACAATAAGAACAACAACAACAACAAGAACAGGAACAAGAACAAGAAGCCCAAACACCTACACTTATAGAGAAATACACATTGTATGACTCCCCTTACACAGCGGAGGAGCATTATGGGGCATTTTAGACACTCACTACACCGGAGAGCTTGTCTGATTATGCTGGATTATAGACAACACTGTGGGAGGATTATAGACGACACTGTAGGAGGATTATAGACGACACGATATAAGTATTATAGACGACACTGTGGAAGGATTATAGACAACACTGTAGGAGGATTATAGACGACATTATGGGAGGATTATAGACGACACTGTGGAAGGATTATAGACGACACTGTAGGAGGATTATAGACAACACTGTAGGAGGATTATAGACGACACTGTAGAAGGATTATAGACAACACTGTAGGAGGATTATAGACGACACTGTAGAAGGATTATAGACGACACTGTAGAAGGATTATAGACAACACTGTAGGAGGATTATAGACGACACTGTAGAAGGATTATAGACAACACTGTGGGTAGGATTATAGAACGACGCTGTAGGAGGATTATAGACGACACTGTAGGTAGGATTATAGAACGACGCTGTAGGAGGATTATAGACGACACTGTAGAAGGATTATAGACAACACTGTAGGAGGATTATAGACGACACTGTAGAAGGATTATAGACGACACTGTAGAAGGATTATAGACAACACTGAGGAGGATTATAGACGACACTAGTGATTATAGACGACACTGTAGGAGGATTATAGACGACACTGTAGAAGGATTATAGACAACACTGTAGGAGGATTATAGACGACACTGTAGAAGAATTATAGACGACACTGTAGAAGGATTATAGACAACACTGTGGAGGATTATAGACGACACTGTAGAAGGATTATAGACGACATCAGAAGGATTATAGACAACACAGAGGATTATAGACGACATTATGGGAGGATTATAGACGACACTGTGGGAGGAATATAGACAACACTGTGAAGGATTATAGACAACACTGTAGGTAGGATTATAGAACGACGCTGTAGGAGGATTATAGACGACACTGTCGGAGGATTATAGAAGACATTATGGGAGGATTATAGAGGACACTGTGGGAGGATTATAGAAGACACTGTGGAAGGATTAGAACCAAATTGTGGGAGGATTATATACGAAACTGTGGGAGGATTATAGACGACACTGTGGAGGATTATAGAACCAAATTGTGGGAGGATTATATACGAAACTGTGGGAGGATTATAGACGACACTGTGGGAAGATTATAGAAGACACTGAGAGATTATAGACGACACTATGGGAGGATTATAGACTGACACTGAGAGGATTATAGACGACATCATGGGAGGATTAAAGACGACACTGTAGGAGGATTATAGACGGCACTGGGAGGATTATAGAAGACACTGGAGAGGATTATAGACGGCACTGTGGGAGGATTATAGACGACACTGTGGGAGGATTATAGAACCAAATTAGGGAGGATTATAGACGAAACTGGAAGATTATAGAAGACATTGAAAGGATTATAGACGACACTATGGGAGGATTATTGACGACACTAAGAGGATTATAGACGACACTATGGGAGGATTATAGAACCAAATTGTGGGAGGATTATAGATGACACTGTGGAGGATTATAGAACCAAATTATGGGAGGATTATAGACGACACTGTGGGAGGATTATAGACGACACTGGGGAGGATTAGAACCAAATTGTGGGAGGATTATAGACGAAACTGTGGGAAGATTATAGAAGACACTGAAAGGATTATAGACGACACTATGGGAGGATTATACGACACTAAGAGGATTATAGACGACACTATGGGAGGATTATAGAACCAAATTGGAGGATTATAGACGACACTGTGGGAGGATTATAGAACCAAATTATGGGAGGATTATAGACGACATCTGGAGGATTATAGACGAAACTGGGGAGGATTATAGACGACACTGTGGAGGATTATAGACGACACTGTGGGAGGATTATAAACAACACTGTGGGAGGATTATAGACAACACTGTGGGAGGATTATAGAACCAAATTGTGGGAGCATTATAGACGAAACTGTGGGAAGATTATAGAAGACACTGAAAGGATTATAGACGACACTGGAGGATTATAGACAACACTGTGGGAGGATTATAGACGACACTGTGGGAGGATTATAGACGACACTGTAGGAGGAATCTAGAGGTATAATTATAGAGTGAGTATTCTTCATGTGGGATATAGAGAGTGAAAGAAAATATAATTCGTATCACCAGAAACTAACTTTTGGATGGAGCAAAGTTTTGAGAGAGTGGGTGAGAGAGCGACAGAGAGAAGGGAGAGAGAGCAAGATAGAGACAGGAGAAGAAGAGAGGAAAAGAGAGCAAAAGGGTGAGAGGGGGGCAGAGAACAATAGTGGAGAGAGAGAGAGAGAGAGAGAGAGAGAGAGAGAGAGAGAGAGAGAGAGAGAGAGAGATGTGATGAATAAAGGTGAAGAGTGAATGATCTCAAGCCTCTCCGTTAAGGCTCGGAGTCTCACACACAAACCTCAGGCTCCATCTTAACTCTTGTCAGCCTCAATCACCAGGTAGTTCCGCCCCTACACCACCACCTTATCTCATCTTGACCCACTCTTAAGATCCCACAGAACCCCATCTTGACCTCATAAAACTGTCTCATATACTCTAATTTGACCTCTGACCTATGAACGTCCCGCCGGTTTGTTACCTCCTTAAAGTTAACCTCGACCACAGAAGAGAAAGACCTACAGAAGAATATTTAGTTGGTAATTTATAAGCAAATGGTATAAAGTTCTACATTCCTTAAAAACTTGTAATTCTTAGTCACTTTTATCATAATTTATTGTTCTGGTTCCTCTGGTTTCTTTATTGTAATGTCTCATACAGGAAAAAAAATGACGAAGAAAAACTGCCAATCTTCCATAACCTGTAATTAGTTACTGGTTTTCATTAGCCGGAACATATGGAAGAGGGGGTGGTGGGGAGTACCAAGAGGTTCTCCCCCGTCAGGTCCTTCATAAAGTGTGGCTCCTGTCGTGAGATATTCGACACTAATGACAACAATCTTCCCACTTTCAGGGGGTAGGTGGCCTTTTTAGGGATAGGTGGTAAGTTTACCGGGAGAAGGTGGTAAGGGAACAATTTATTTGACATCACAACCCAGAGAGTCAGCCTCAGTGCCATGGGCAAAACGGGAGATGATATACTGATATACCTACATTCGATACTGAAAACAAACAGTGTCCAGGGTTCTTATGAGCGGTGATCTATCTACCAACATGTGGCCAGTCTGATGTGCCCGACTAACTTTGAGGTCTTCAGTGGTGGCATTAATAAGATTGTCTTCAGAAGAGGGTCGTACCCTGGTAAAGAAGAGTGTTATTTACCGGAGATTCAAGACTCCTATTTAAAATCTTTGTACTCGAGGCCGATGTACTGTAGAAGGTCCTGTATCTTCTTACATCCTTCTTAAGAATATTGTAATTTTCTCTTCCAAGGTGTAATTTGGGAAGTTTAATGTTGCAAAGTAAATTTCGCTATAATAAAAATGGTTCGACTAAAGTTTGGAAATAAGACATCAATCTGGCGAAGACTGTTATCATAGCTGGCAGTAAATGACCATACATGAGATTAATAAGGACTTGTGAATTTAATATCAATAAATATTACTCCCATAATGACATCCCGTCTTCTTATCAATAACAGACTCTCTCTTAAACGTTGGCAGTACAACAAGCTGGTCAGGAGATAAACCATACCCAACAGTGCTATTCACAGTTGACCCACAGCTTTAAAATTTACAGCGCGATATTTTTTTTTTTTTATGATTTTCTACAGTTAAGATCTATGGTAAGATCGTGTTTACCCAACCGTTGTATGTCAGCACTAAACACGTTGTATGGAAGGCAAAATTACACATCCCTGGTAGTGAAGTGCCTCTCTCTTCCTCTCTCTTATATGGGTCCCCACTCCGCCATCCGCCCCAAATATAGCGTTCATCAGCTACAGCCTTTCCCGTTAGACACAAGAGCCCAAACAATAGAGGACAAATGGGGATTGACGTTTCTCCACTCGGCGACCCCTCCACCGCTGGAACGCGTTTAGTGATCACAAAAGGGACATATTCGGGTGGCAGCTGGAGTGTTATCTGTGGCATTCCTCTGTAGCCCCATACTGTCCACGACCTGCTGGCATGAGTCGCCAGGCCCTGACACACCCACAGTGGGGGGGGGGGGGTCCTGGCGAGGGATGAGTCACGGGTATGTGGTGTGAGGGGTGTGAATGGGTGGCATGGGTAGACAGAAGCACTAATCGGGTATAATGAGTAGAGGAGTGGTATATCATAGGGAGGACATGAGGGTAATAACATATACCAAAAAAAATATTCAGTAGGTTTTTAAATAGTAAAAAATTGGAGGACGTCCTGAAAACCAGACAGACAAAGGACACTCCTCCAATGAGTGTACTTAAAAAATAGCAAAACACTGAAAACGTTTTATCGAGAGTACGTAATTTTACAGACAAGCGCGCATATATACAGGTGCCCTTCATTACAGATGGGATTCAGAGTTGGGTGATTTATGGTAATAGATGGAGAGCATAATGTAACTGAAGGGGCAGTTACATTATGCTTTCTATCTATTACCATAAATCACCCAACTCTATAGGACCCACCATTCTTTTACCTGCGCCAGGAACCACCTCGGATCATTATCTACGGTCCGTCTAGGTCACCAGGAGAGAGAAAAAAGACCAGCTGACTCCCGACCTTTGACCTCTAGTAATGGGCTCACCAATAAAACAGTGCCCGAGTTATTGATCCAACAGGTATGATAATTAAGAAAGGATTATCACTTTAAGTATTGAAAACAACGACTGATTTCAGTCTTTGAATCCAAAGAACATAAACCGAATAGTTAATTACCAGAACAATGGACTCACTCCTCCTGAGGTCACTAAAATAATTGTCCAATTTTAACACGGTATGGAGAAATACTTGCTAATATATTTTTATATTATATTTATGAGTCTGATACGTCCTAAAATAAGTTTCTAAAATTTACACCACTAACAGAGGCACTCCGAGCAGGAACAAGATAAGAGACATATTGGCTTGAGGTGATACTTCTTGAATTGTTTCTGTATTTATATTAATATTCATAAGACGAGACACAGCAGCAGAAGACTTAGTAAAGAAGGTGTGGAACTTCTCCCCAGCATCATGGTTACGCCTGTGTGTTAAGACTTCCGGAAAATAAACAATGTTATCATTGTGGGTTTGCCGCAGTATTTGAGAGATAAGAGGCAACCACTACACTATCCAGCAAGGTGGTGTTGCTGCCCGCAGCTAATAACGTTCACCCATCATTCGATTATGGTATTTGGGAATTATTGTAGTAGGTGTGTATGTGTCGTCTTCGTAAGGCAACTTGTAAGCAAATACTTCGTTTGCCTACGAACTCCACGAATATTATATGAATTACTGTAAGTGTATGTTTATAAGTTTGAATTATTGTTTCTTATAACCACATCCTTTATTGTTCTTGTTATATCAGTATGAGTAAATGTGATAAATGCAGTTTATACAGTACAAGAGGAGTGAATTATTCACCGTAAAAACACCTGTTATAGAGGATCAAATATTGTGTATTAAGAGAAGTGAATCTGTAATATATAAGGACCTTACAAAGTTTATATCAGAGACACTGTGTCCACAGTTCAATGAATAATATGAATGGGAATGTCTCTTTTTGAAGTTTAAATTCCAAACATTTTTTTAATAAATCCCTTAACTGTAAGAATAACATATTTCATTTTTAACTATAAATCAGATCGTAATATATTTCAGTGTCTGCATATACACGAGAGTTGAGGCATTTCCATGTGTTGATGACAGCAACAGTGTCGGGCCAGTGATATCGGCTCATGGTAACTTCGGTCCAGACACCTCGATCTACATCCAGTAGGTTAGGTTAGGTGAGGTTAGAAATGAAATTGTAGTGAAATTAACGTACGCACGCACGTGCGCACAGGCACACGTCCCCGGTTCCTGCGCCCTAGCTCGTCAGTGTTTACTCAACATTCACACTTCCCAAGATCACCTATGCCTCCCCGACCTGGTCTTCCTCCCTAAATGCCACACAACGTAAACACCTAGAAAAAGTGCAAAAGAGGGCATGCAAAATTATTCTCTCCCTCCTACTCCACATATCAAGAAGCGCTCAACACACTGACCCTCTCGGCTCTCTGACCATCACCACGACCTCATCTGCAAATTTGAGGAGAAGCTGCACCATCCTCGACATCGGCTCCTTACTACCACCCGAGATCCGTCCAAGAATTGCTGTTCGACACCACAACCGCATCCAGCCCACACGAGCACGAACTGATCGCGATGAGATCAACCCAGTCCCAACCATTGTAAAAATTATCAACAACTCGTAATCAACCAGTGTATTCACTCCCAGTCAATCTTGCCTTTTTAAACTGTCACTATGTTGAAATGCCCTGTAGCATGACCTTCTCTCCACTTGGTCATTATATATATCCGGGTGCCATGCTCTTTCAATAAACCGTTAATAATAATAATAATAATAATAATAATAATAATAATAATAATAATAACAATAAAATAATAATTATTTTATCACACACACACACACACACACACACACACACACACACACACACACACACACACACACACACACACACACACACACACGCACACACACACACACACACTCACACACTTCTCTCTCTCGGCCTTCCAAAGAAAATTCCCGGCTTCACTCATATATTATTGTTATGATCTCGTCCCAATTATGATGGGCCGAACTAACTAAAATGGGCCAGGTCACTGGATGTTGGCCAGTCATTGGGCCGAAATTCCCATGGGTCGCGACTTCACCTGCATCCTACAAACACAGGTGTGACAAGATAGTGTTATATTAGATACAGGAGAGAAGTGATTACATGTATCAGTTTAGCCATAATTCTTATGCCTGTATAAACTGGCCTACATGTGTGTTGTATGTGTTTGTGAAGAAAGTGTTGTATGTGTCTTTGTAGGTTGTGTTGTGTAAGCAGTGAAGGAGGTTGTATTTGTGTTTGTGCAGCTATTGCATGTGTTTGTGAAAGTAGTGATATACATGTGTTTTGTTAAGATATTATTTTATATATTTGTGCAGACAGCTTACAAGCACAAACGGCACAGTGTACAAGTATGTAAGATATTAGCTGTTTGTAACACTGTCAGCCAAACAGAACACAATTATGTAAACAGTAATTATTATATACTTATTAAATAATTCATATTTAAAACTTAAATACTTGCTTATTCAATTTATTAGACATTTATTAACCCAAACTGTTGGAACTGTAACTAAAAACAAAAGACATACAGAAATACACTCTCTGGATTGAACCAGGAACAAGCAGGACCCTGATGGTCAACTCCACAGTGGTTATGTGGCCACAGTGTGGCCACAGTGTTCTTGATATAAACATTGAAGGTCTTATATATTACAACTAATTTTAGGTGAACAGTTTTGTTGTATTCATACGCTAATAACGTGGAATCATTAGTACTTGTAATATGCAAAGTTCTACATACAGTATGGTATTTTTAGCAACTACGGCTAAAAACATTTAATTAAATATTTAGACCGATTAAATTTATACTATGGCGGATCAAGTGATAAGTTAACAGGGAATCTATGTGGAGATGTTCAACACCAGTTATGATATCAGAGGCAGTGTTGTAAACTTTATTATATACAGCCAAATAGATGTTCCTCACCCTACAGTGAGAAGAAGAGCTAAGTTTAATAACGTTGCCTCGCTGATGATACGATAGACGACATCTGGCTTGTGATATAAATTATTCAAAGTGCAGTACCTCCTAAAGGGCATCCCCATACATTAGCCTCCCCATACAACCCACCCCTCATTAGCCTCCCCATACACTCCTCCCCCACATTAGCCTCCCCATACACTCCTCCCCCACATTAGCCTCCCCATACACTCCCCTCACAATAGACACCCTGGTGACGATGGCAACAAACAAACAAGAAGATATATTTAAAAAAAAAAACTTTCCCTTAGAATTTGTGGTCATTTCGCGTCATTTGGCTGAAGAGACGACCACTCTAAAACTCTGGGTGGTAACGGGTGGGTGGCGAGGGGTGGTGGGGTAATGAAGGGTGGTGGGAAGTGAGGGGTGGGGGATGAGTTGTGAGGGGTGGTGGGTGATGAGGGGTTGTGGGAGGTGAAGGGTAGTGGGTGGTGAGGGTTGGAGGCTGGTGAGGAGTGTTGGGTGGGTGGTGAGGGGAAGCGGGTGGTAAAGGGTGGTGGGTGGTGAAGGGTGGTAAGGAGTGGTGGGTGGTGACGGGTGGTGGGTAATCAACAACGGAGGAAGAGAGTGCATAGTAGTGGATGTCACTGGGTGGTCAAGTGAGAGACAGTACTGTAGATGGTCAATGAGTGGCAATAGGTAGTCAGTGGGCGGCAATAGGTAGTCAGTGGGCGGCAATGGATGGTCAGTGGGCGGCAATAGGTGGTCACTGAGTGGTAATAGGTGGTCACTGGGTGGCCTTGGGTGGTCAGTGGGTGGTAGTGGGCGGTAATAGGGATGTCGGTGAAAGCCTCCCGGGTGTGGAGCAATGGGTGGCCGGAAGGTCCAGAGTGATGTTGGTTATGCGGCTGCACGTGTTGTAGTGGTGTGGCAGTTGTGTGACGTTATGGTGGTGGTGTGGTGGTAGGGTGTGGTAGTGTGATCTGGCAGTAATATTTGTAATGTGGTGGTGGAGTGGTGGTGGGAGGGAGAGAGAGAGAGAGAGAGAGAGAGAGAAAGAGAGACAGACACAGAGATACAAAAAGAGCAAGAGGGAAAAAAAGAAAGAAATTACCTGACTTTACTTCGGTTCACTGAAACTAAGGCTTAATTAAGAGACACTGATTACTCTGGCCGAACAACCTGCGACAGCGCAATAAATGTGTAATTACAGGTAATAGTAAGGTCATCAAGGTGGATATCTTGCTTGTACTGCATCAAACACACCGAAATATTACTGTTTGAGAGCTGGGAAGGAATTATCAAACGAGAAGGGGCTCATGTGGAGGTGAGATGGGCCGGGGGATGGGACAGATGAAGGAGGGGGAAGGAACAGGTGGGACGGGTAGGGAACAGGTGGGAACGGGAGGAAACAGGTGACAAGGGTAAGGAAAAGGTGGGAAGGGGAGGGAACAGATGGGAGGTAAAGAGAACAGGTGCGAGGGGGATGGAACGGGTGGGATGGAGTAGAAACAGCTGAGAGGGGGGTGGAAACAGATGGAAGATGACAGAGAACAGGTGAGAAGAGGTGAACGGAAAGGGTCCTAGGATGGAATAGAAAGGAAGATGCGGTGGTTAGAGGGACAGAACTAGTAAGGGGGGTGTGAGGGAAGTGATGGAACAGGAGGGAGGTGGGGGGAAGAAGACATGAGCTGAACAAGAGGGATATTTAAATAAAGGGTTGGGTGAAATAGTGAAGGAATGAGGATGTGAGAGAGAGAGAGAGAGAGGAGGTGAAAAGGGTGAAGGAGAGGATTTGTAACAGCATCTGGGCAAGAGAGGGTAAGAGGAAGGTGTGTTTGAGGGGAGGAAGTGAGAGGGGCGTGAGGCCAGGAGGCAGGAGTGAGTGGCAGGAGTCAGGTTGGCATTAGGGGTGGGGAGGTATGTGAGGTGTGAGAGGCAGGTCAGGCCTGGCATGAGGGGTAAGAGGCATGTGTGTGTGTGTGGTGGAGTGGCAGGAGTCAGGTTGGCATTAGGGGTAAGAGGCATGTGTGTATGTGTGTGTGTGTGAGAGAGGCAGGAGTCAGGTGGGAGTGAGGGGCAAGAGTGAGGGGCAAGAGGCAGGGGCAAGGATAGACACACTGGAAGACAGGGAGAAAGGAAGGGGAAGAGTGATTATTTCCCTGTCTGCTGTGACGTTTCGGCTGACGTTAAACCCCAGTGTGTCCATCTAGCTAAATATATATTCGATGTAAACAACAGAACCCCTTAGTACTTTTAGTTTATTGTGTGACGTAATCTTAAATCGAAACACAAGACCTTGATGACATATAAACACACACCTGGCGTTAATTGGTAATCTTGCCAGGTTGGTTACTGTGATACTGTTAAAGCTCCAGGTATTATGCTCAGAGTCTTTCTCTCTCTCTCTCTCTGTGTGTGTGTGTGTGTGTGGTAAGTGCGCAGAGTGTGTGTGAGGTGAGAAATATAGAATGAGAGAGATGATGCATGAAATGTATAATTGCAGGTTTTTCTTTCACCCACGTTCGGGACAATTACTGGGGAGGGTGAAGGCCGTATGCTTGGCTGAGGATGGAGCTGGCTGTGTGTGTGTGTGTGTGTGTGTGTGTGTGTTTTTCTTAGGATGTACATAACGGGTTTAGTTGTGTTCTTTAGTGCAACAGAGAACACCCACAACAAAGTTCACTGGCGAACAGGATTAAGGGTTTTAATAAACCTTCGCCACTGCTCTTTCATGTACTGTATATGTTTGATGAACTAAAAAAATAACCTCATTCCCTTATAATAAAAGTTCACTTAAGAAAATTATGAGCGATAAGTGTACCCTGAGGCCCGTTTGTTAATTTGGTGACTATTTACGGCAGGGGAGAAAGAGAGAGAGAGAGAGAGAGAGAGAGAGAGAGAGAGAGAGAGAGAGAGAGAGAGAGAGAGAGAGAGAGAGAGAGAGAGAGAGAGAGAGAGAGAGAGAGAGAGAGAGAGAGAGAGAGAGATCAAAGGTTGTGGGCGTCGACTGAGAGAGACAGTTCGAGACAAGGGTGAGAGGGAAGAAGTTATTTACCGTATCTTTATATATAGATACGGGGAAATGTGTCTCTGTTTTGTAGTTTGTAGTACGAAAAGGTGAGTTTTGTGAGAGATAAACAGGGAGTTGGAGGGAGGGGGGTAGGTGGGAAAGTAATTAGAGGGAAAGGAGGAACAGAAGGAAGTAAGAGAAAAAGGTGGAGGGGAGGAATGTTCTTAACCAAAACGATCAACCATAAGACGTATGACAACCAGTTTATCAATCTTCTCTAAACAACAACAACAACAACAGCAATAACAGCAGCAATAACAATAACAGCAACAACAGCAAAAACAATAACAAAATCAATAATAATTAATAAAAAGATTCAATACAATTCAAAGCCACACTATTCAAACGTTACCATCAGCCATACGTTATTTTCCAGGCCATAGTGTGACCAGCTTGCAGTTTTGTTACACTATGCAGTCATCCTTCACTGAGTTCTGCCCCGTAAACCAATCATCAAATTAGCGTGTGTCAGGTGAGTGTACTGGCGGGTGGTGGCGAAGTCAAGCAGGTGAGGGAGGGAGGGAGAGGGAGCAGAGGTCCACCTGGCCATGACTGGACGGCCCTGGCCTCAATGGTCACAATAGACGGTAATTCAGCAGACTCGTAATGATCGACGCTGCATTACTGTAAGGTCGCCTGTCTGCTGTGATGGTACTACTTCTTGTCTGCTGTTTATGACGTTATCTGACGACTTTATTTAAAATTCAGTTCTACTTGCTTCATTTTCCACATCACTTAATTATATTTTTATTCACTCTTCCTTCACCATATTTCATTTTTTTCATACCTCCTTATTCATTACCTGTGCATAATCAACCCATCTACCTTGCCACTCATTAATAGTCTTACCTCTGTCATTCATTTTACCAAATATTCAACTATGTTTGACTTAATTATTTTACCTTTTAACATCAACAAACATAATATATATTTTGTGCATATTATCGTCTATTAACCATTGTTGTGCATGAGAGTTATAGCCATGTTCATTAGCTTCAGAGGCCACCAGATGTCCTCGTAATGCTCACCTAACGCTGTCTATATTAAGTCAGTCTGTTTACTGTACTAAGTCGTCATCGTTGTCTGGGCACTAATACACACATTATCCCAGAACCCACACATCACGGCTCATCTGTAGGTCGCCTTGTTGTGACTACTAAACGACGCACCTGATACCTATTACCTTACCTGGCTGACAGCTTGCTTCTACCCCCTCTCTCTCTCTCTCTCTCTCTCTCTCTCTCTCTCTCTCTCTCTCTCTCTCCCTTGCTCCTGGGGGATTCTCTTATACGATGCTTGATACCCGGTTGAGTGAGAGCATGACCCATTAACCTGAAGGAGGGGGCATCAAAACGCAGGGAGACACGGAAACAACCTCTCTTTTAACCTTCCATTCCTTCCCTTCTCCTGTTTCATGAATTGCTGAGTTGGATTCATGAAACACTGGACTGACCTCATGAAATTTTAATGTGGAAATTTTAATCTTTTGCGTTGTCACCAAACTTTGCAGCAGACTTGTGAATCCATCTATTGTCTTTTAGATTACATGCAATCACCAATGTCCGTGAGTTCAGGCTGTGCTTATGAGGACCGTGCACTCTTACCAACAATCCGTCTATCGGCTTACAAGATCCGTCCACCAGCTTCAGGAAATCCGTTCATCGTCACCATCATTCATCATAATATACCCATATAGCTCCCAGACACCATAAACAACAACTAAGCAAACAAAAACCTAAACAAATTTATAAGAACTAATAAACTAACAACACCTTCCCTTATATGACTCATTACAAACAAACTACAGAGAAATAATAATAATAATAATAATAATAATAATAATAATAATAATAATAATAATAATAATAATAATAATAAACAGTATCGCCATTGTGTGTGTCATTTCATTCTCATTTCGCTCATTTCCACTGACCCACTTGTCATGATGTTAAAACACAGGTCGGGCGACACAATAGCCTCCACAAGGTTACCACACACACACACACGGGCCGACACCCACCCATAATAATGCCTGGTGACGGTCGGTAATGCATAGATAAGGCAAAATAGGTGGTGATAAGCGAGGGGCAGAGTAAGACACCGCTGAGGAACCCGATTCTCAAAAGACGATAATTGTGTAAAACTCTCTTATTATACTACAGTGAGAGAACGGATCTAGTTAGGTGCTCTGAGGGATTATTTTACCCGTTAATATAAGTCTTCCCTTAAATGAGGTTAAGAAAATGGATCTAAATTACGGATTCACAAAGATACGCAAGTCCAATTATTCTTCTCTATATATTATAACTAAGACAATGCTTCTAATTACGGATTTTCAAGGATTCTTACGAGATATTATAGAGATTATATAACACTAAATCCGCGACAGTAAGTTATAGCGAAGTAAATATAACTGATTGGGGATTGCGTTAGTTTCTTTCTGCTCCTGAATCACGAAAGCAGACTGGTTCATTAACTGCTCTTATATCTGACGTTTCATAACTCACTTACCATCTTATTATAGTTACAGAGTACATGAATAAGGTAAACTAGATCACCTGAATATTAGACACTTTAAAAGTAACCTAACCTAACCCACTCAGGTAATGTTACGGTGATAAGTATTCAGGTGAAATAAGTTAAGGGAAAATCTTCAGCTGAAAGAAGCTTGACTGTTTAATCTTCAGGGAATTCGATAAACCAGAGTAACGACCTCATCAGCCGTGTTCAGTAGGATAGTCAAGTATAAGGGAACTCCTCCTACCAGGGATGTTGTGAGAGACGTATCCTTGAGTGACGACAGGGAAGGATATCAGGATTCACGTTAGTATCTTAAGGTAACACATCAGGGGTTCAAAGTTGACACGATGCTGTTACTGAAACCTGTGTGTGTGTGTGTGTGTGTGTGTGTGTGTGTGTGTGTGTGTACCTGGGTTTTTCTGCATTTATCAAAACGACATTACCATAAACTGATCATCCAGGTGTAAAATTTGCGAAGAATATTAATTATGTTTCAAGTGATACATATGTCAACCATTAAGTGATACTATACACTAAGATGAACAGTACCTCCATATATTGCTAATAACAGAAATTTTTTTATGCTCCTCTGACTACTGATTACACAGGACACTTGACTTGTATCATGAACACAGTGAAGGTGATAGAAATAAGAGTGGTGAGAAGTGTTTGTCCGAGGTTTGAATAATGACAGGGAGGCCGGTGTTATTTCCGCTTGGGTAAGTCCGTACTGCAATAAACACAAGTTTATTTAATATTCCTACTCCGTCGTTGTCCTTGATATTATTATTGTTTTTTCTTCTATTCTCTTCCGTTCTTAACAAAACTGTACACACGAAAGACTCAGATGACACGTGGATCATATAAACGAGAATAAATATTTGTCAGCTTTCTAAATTAATGTCAAAAAGTGAAGCAAGACCAGGTGAGAAGGTGTAATTACCTGGTCGTTTAAGTAATGACGGGGAAGCAGGTGTTATTTTCGCTTGTCTCCATTGCAAAGGACAAATGAAGATCAGTTGCACAGAAGATGACCACAGCGAGGATTGCAAGGAGGCGCTATAAGTATTGTGATCACTGGTCATAAATTGTTGCAGGGGAAGAATTTCAAGCACCTGGACGCCGTGATCATAACAAATGGAAGCAGTGAAGCGGGGATGTGATCAAGATCCGGGATGGTGGCGAAATATGAGTTCATGGAGGAGAGGAAGTTGTTGACAAGAAGGACGATTACTATTGCCGGGATGATTGTAAAGCTTTGGAGGTAAATAAATAACTTTGTATATCCTGGAAACGTCAACTGAGACAGGTTGTACTTACCGGCTGGATGTCTCGGGGACGTGAGTGTGAAACTGTAGAGATAAATGAAGTAAATTAATGAGGTGGACATGAAAAATAACACGTGTATTCTTGAACAGGACAATGAAATGTGATGAGTTAGAAAAAAAAATAAAAATCATTTGAGGACAGGGTACAGAGATGCCATTTTACAATTCACTGACATACAGACATGATATAGTCACTTCTAAATCATCAAGTCGTGGTGTGATGAGAGAACAAACACTGATGAAGTCATTAAAAGTATACAAACACAAAAAAAAAAGGGAACTAATTACTTTAAAAGGAATATCAAGAAATCAGAGCAGGTAACACGAAAAGAAATTAAACGGAGGATGATATGAATAAAAGATAAAACCGTGATTGGTCAAAGTGGGCTGAAAATTACCTCCAGAGAAGAGCAACTCATGCAACATAATCAAGGGGGAGACGGGCGGCCAGACCAGCGCCACCATGGATCATTACAAGACTACCACGGACCTACTGTACGTACATCTCCCGGGCACCAGCACACCTACGATCATTCACCAAGAAATTTATAGTGGTGACCTAGACCCGTCACCATCATACAAGAAGTCTTAATGACGAGTCTCATCTAAGTCTGCTTCTGCTTCTCAATGGAAAAAAAACAAACTTACACAGGTCATCTACTCGGTTTAATTAGTTTAGAGCCGCATCTGTGATAACAACCCAACGATTTTATTTGTGTTAGTTAGGCTAGTTTTATGAGTATAAGTCAGGCCAGAGAGGTCAAGCGTGGTAAGATTCAGTTTTATAAGCTTACAATTCAATGAAATTATCCTTTTCTCGACATCAGAGGTTGTGTGTGAGGGATGAAACGGTGAGGGGTGGGGAGGTTGATGATCAATTATGGGATATCAGTCTTTTAAATTATCACCACCCAACCCAACCCAACCCAGCCCAACACAGCCCAACCCAAACCAAACTCACCCCACCAACCCACCCACCCCACCAAACCCCACCCAACCCTACCCAAGCACAGCCCAACCCAACCCAATCCAACCCAGCCGAACTCACCCCACCGACCCAACCCAACCTAACCTAAACCAAACCAGCACCATAAAAGTAGGTTCTTAGTGTGTGTCAAGTTAACACCACTTCCCCCATGCTATTATGAACACCTGCACGTACCTATAGTTGGTGTAGCTGCTGCTGCATGACGAACTTAAACTAAATACACTTCAGGTAACATCAAAGTGGCAGATCCTTAAAGACAAACCATATGAAAACACACACACACACACACACACACACACACACACACACACACACACACACACACACATATATATATATATATATATATATATATATATATATATATATATATATATATATATATATATATATATATATATATATATATATATAGTCGGCTTCAATATAACACGGAGTTTGTAAACGAGAAAGACAGTGGGATAATATTCATGTCAATTAGGTTTTGGTCATAATAAAATACAAGGACGTCTGGAATACTATATACATTAAGTAATACATTGAGGCGACAGGAGGAAAATATAATACGCGGATCGGTTAATTTTGGATGTCAAGAAATGTGGCAGAAATTCACGAAACACTGGTTAATGGTAAGTTAAAACTCATAGTAATCCCTGGCTTAAACCTAAAGTAATCCCTGGCCAAAACATACGGTAATCCTTAGTTTAAACCAACGTGATTTACTATCCAAACGCCTGACCAATGTCTGTCCAAATCGCTGACTATTTCATGTTAAAAAAACCAAAGCAAAGCCTTGAATAAAGCCTGACTAAAACCCAGATGAATCCCTGACCAAAAATCGTAAACAAACCTTGGCTAACACTTGACCTATCTCAAGCTAAAATCCTTTACACTAACTAGGTAAATCTGTTTGATCCTCCATCAAGATTGTCGTGCTGAACCCACCCCCTCCCTCCTCCCACAGCCTCCATGATAAGCATACCTCTGTGTCCCGAAGGAGTGAAGAGGGAAAATTACATCAAATAATAGACAATATTGATGCTGAAGAAGATATATACCGTCTCTTGATAGGATCACATAATGGGCACGCTCTTAGGAATCACTAAAAAATATATATGACGTAGCGTATAAAGATATTCGAGTGTGCGTATCGCTCAGAAGTGATAGTTGCATTAATATAATAGAATGAGATATGTTTTGTGTGCAGCATCTCTCTCTTCGGGATATTAGGTACAGGTAACTTATGTTAAGCTTGTAGGGTATTGTAAGTCATCATTCATCAACCTAAAGATGAATCAGCTTCTGAATGTGTTGAAGAGACGAGGCTTAGGTACTGGAGAATGAAAGTTATGTTGTACTAATGGCAGTTGTCTATCAGATCTTGAAGCTCTTGAATCAATATTGATCATATTTGTCAATGACTGATGCACACACACACACACACACACACACACACACACACACACCACTTACATTTTCCTCTCTTCTAAGGATGTAGGCTGCTCCCCCTCCCCCACACGCCCCTCCAGTTTATCAGTATATTAGAGTGTGTGCAGGAAGGTGAGGATCACGACATCCTGGTGGCTACTTTCCCCGCGGCCTCTAACAGTTCGCCGCCTCCCTCTCCCAGTCTCCTCCTCACCTGTAACACCTTAATTATTATGTACATAAATCCTCGTCAGATTCACTTAACAGTCACATATATCACCCATAACATTCATGCTCAGTCGATTCACCTACCGGGTCGATAATTTTCCCTTCCCTGTGAGGCAATACCACCTTTGTATCCTCAAGACTTTCGGGTCATTAGGGAGGGCCGTACGTGAGTCAGCTGGTGCGGTGATCATGGCGGGTAAATGCGACAATCGTGGTGGTGGTCGGGGCCGACTGAGCGTCTCTCTCCTAACAGTAAGTGCGTAATTAGTAGCTAGAGTCTAGGATATGGAGAGACTTCACTGCCTGGCCACGATGTAGGGGCTCCCAAACCCTCTTTTTTCCACTGCTTTATGGCGCGAGTATCTCCTCCATGGCTGGGGTGAGGTGTGTGGCCTCGTGAGATTGCTGCCTCAAGACATGTTAAGAAAACGAATGAGAGTGCGGGTAATTATACAGAGGAGAAGATAACGAGGTGAAGGATCTGATCTGACCCAGGCAATTAGTATGCTAACGCTCTCCTTTACGTAGCCCACTAGAACAACAGCAACAGATGAGAAAATATATCCACGTAGGTTTACAGAGGAACAGGTCATCCTCGACGACAGATATCCGTATCCCGAGGTTGACCAACAACAACAGCAAAGTCCAACAACAACTTTTGCCTTGCGGGGAATAATTACCAACTGGCTAACCGCAAAGAATTGATCAAAAATGTATGTGAACCACTAAGTCTTTCGTTTATATAAGGCAGAGACTTTGGTATAAGGAATAACTATAACAAATAAGACATTAAATAACCATTTAACTACTGGGAACACACAGTATTGTCATGTATATATATATATATATATATATATATATATATATATATATATATATATATATATATATATATATATATATATATATATATATATATATATATATATATATATATTATTTTTTTTCCAGTGGAATTGTACGGGTTAAACCATCGAACGCTCGCCGTCACGTTGAACTGTGATCACGTTCAGTTCACACCTGTTAAATAACACCACCAAAAGTGTTCAAGGTGGTGAATGGAGTAAATGGTAGAGGCAACACGAGGCTGTGCAACACAAACACTACAGTCATTTGTAAAACGATTGTGACCACGATGAGTAGCAGTATGTTAAAGTGCCATCAGAGTTGCATCTTAGGAGCACAAGTAACGACACAAGACAAATATTTCCGCCAGGAGGGACCAAACACCCCCGCTGCTCCCTGGAACAGTCCTAAGAGGCCATAACTCAAGACGATAATAACAGAAAACACTGATCAATTATCCAACTTGACTGGGATCGTGTTGTCATTTAACTATCAACCAAGTCTGGTTTAAATTCACGCCATTTTCTTCGAGTTATCGTGTTCACAGCACCCCGGACGTACCGACGGAAGCAGAGACAGACCGTAAACACTCCTAGGTCCTCCTCCTGGGAAGAACACAACAAATTAGCTCTCACATTTTTTAACATTTGTCATCTAATTTATAAACTAATTTATTCGCATGTTTATAGACCTTATAACAACAACTCAAGAGGAAGGCGGACAAAAAGGAGCAGTTCCCTCAGCAGTGGCCTGAAGTGATCAGGAGGGTCCATCACGGGGACGACGGTGGAGCAGCTGGTGACAAGTCTCGGGTGGGTCCCACTACACCGTGTTGATCATGTTGATTGTTCTTGCTCCTTGTACCTGACAACGTACTAAAGCATCCGCCTACTCAACACTGCCAGGCATCATGATATTGTATATTTATTACACACACACACACACACACACACACACACACACACACACACACACACACACACACACACACACACACACACACACACACACACACACACACACACACACACACACACACACACACACACACACACACACACACACACACACACACACACATTTATATTTTTACATATAAGAGAGAATGAATCACCAATAACAAAAAACATAGCCAGGGTCAGAAAAGCTGACACCTGGGGAGGAGAACAAGGACAAAGGTCGAGGCCACGAGATATTATACGATGCTAAATTCTTAATAACTTGTCCCAGTTCATGATTGTGGCAAGTGGGGGAGAAATATCTGCACGACTTGAGTATATTGTTGCCATTTTTCTGGTTCCCGAATGATTGTTGTTACAGATGGAAGAGATATTGTTGCTTTACTTACTAATTTTAATAGTGTTTTTTTTTATCATATGGAGTTTAGGAGCCTAAGCTTATTTTACTTGAAGATCAGACATCATATTGCTGCCTGTCGACTTTAGGTTAGGCTAGGTTAGGTTAGGTTAGGTTAGGCTGGTTATTCATTAGGTGAAATAAGCAGGAGTGGCTAATGATCACGTGACCCGAATATAGTTGACTTTATAACAATTTTATTCAAGGGATAATCATTACCAGATGGTATTTAGTATGTACACAAGGAAGTTCAGGAAGTTCTAAGAAAGGACCAGGAGCGCCTCGTCCAGGAAGAGTCAAGGAGGACCCCAAGAAGCACCTAGTAGCCCCTAGAGGCACCCAGAAATCTAAGGAGACACCCACGAGGCCCCAAGAGTTACCCAGGAAATCGCAGGAGGGCTCAAGAGACCCCATAGGGCATCAGAAAACCTTGAGAGATACCAAGTCAATGAGGAATTACTTGTTCATGGTATGGGAACTACTGTTAACCTCTCAGAAAAAAAATCGTAATTCAATTTCTAGCAACAATGAAGAAAATCAAAGAAAATGTTAAATCACGTAAGAAAAACCAAATCTTATTATACTCGTAGCTTAAGGTGACCTCTGACCCAGTGACCTAAAAATCAAAACGAAAGGTCTTCTCTCTAAGCATATAGGACCCACATAATAGGTTAAATCAGTGAATGGAAAATCGTATAATGGCTCAGGTGACCTTTGTAACCTATGGGCTTTCAAATCAATAGGGAACACTATCCTCTCCCTAAGCATAAGTGACAGATACAACAACAAATTCATCGGTCGGTGGAAATTCGAGTTACGAATCGGATATTAGAACGTTAACAAGTGAACGGACAGCCGGATAAGTAAGTGGACGGACAGCCGGATAAGTCCTCTATTGATGTGTGATTCTTTCTACGGACGAATGGAAAGAGTGGAGAATGGCAGAGGGGGGAGAAGACAAAGTGAAGACAGGAGAATGGGGAATTAAAGATAGGGGTAAAAGCATAACAAGAACACAATTGGAAGAGTAATTAAAGAAAAGGAATGGTAAAAGAAAGGAGGAGGAAGAGAGAGGGACAGATAGAAGACAAATAGGAAATATAAGAAAGGATAAAGATGTAAAGAAGAGAGAAAGGGGAAGAAATTAGAAAGAAAGAAGTAGGAGTAAGGTGACGATGACAAAAGAGAGGTAGAAGGAAAAAGAAGTAAGTAAGGAGAAGAAGGAGAAACTGAAAGGGGGAAAGTAAAGGGCTAGTAGAAGAGGGAGGGGAGACTGTAGGAAGGCTGGAGGACTGGAGGTGGAGTGGGAGTAAATGGAGAGGGGTAGGGGGAGTGGTAAAGGGTGGGGGAGGGGGTGGGGAGGGTTCCGTCAGCCAGACCTCACCTGACCTTCAACAATTAAAACTTATAATTATCCTTGTGATCGCGGATGTTCTGTTGTGTTTAATTCATGTTATTGACTAAGGAGGAGGGTGTATGTATGTAAATATGCATGTATAGATACAGAGTAAGAATAATCCTGGTTTGGTTATTTTTCTCAGAGATTAAACCTGGGAAGTATGATGAAATATTTTTGAATATGGTAGATAGAATATTACTACGTTATTTTAATGAGTAATTGATGTATTCACGTATTTTTCGACGTATCTAGACGAATTAGAGTTCTTCATTTGCATACTAAGTGACAAAAACTCATCACCAACACATATTTAGTGAATATGACAACTATCAAGAACTATCAACAACAAAACCATTTATCCCGTTAATAAACCTAAAACAACTGTAACATAAGCAACTAATTATAAAACTCCACACCCAGATGTTCGTGTCTGGTCATAAAACAAAGTAACCCCAGCCGTCAGCTCGGTGGTCGATCATCTGTGACATAAACATAAGCTTAGAGACCGTGTAGTAGTCATGACACACGGCAATAATAACACGCTCTATTCACGCCGCAGACCACAATACCAGCTTATTGTTCCTCAAACTGCTATACCTATCGCTGGATCCTTATCATTACCGCCACCGCAGAGCTTCGTGACGCCCGCCGCTACAAGTTGGTCCTTTATTGGGGTGATGGATGGCTGGAAGGAGGTCCTATTCTCGTTACTGTCGCAAGTTTGAGTTTCGTCGGTGTCGGTATTTTATGAAGGTTCCTGGGGTCCTTAGTGCCCTTACCAGCTGCTCCCGTTATAGATAGATCCTTAACTGGGAATTAAATGTACGTCTGTTAACCTTCCTCTTGATGTCATCATTACGATTAACATCACAATCTTCCTTATAATCAATACTTTACGTTAATCTTGGTAGTTCATGGGAGTCCTTTTCTCTTACTACCAAGAGCTCCTTTATAAAGTTTTGTGAAGTCTACATTATCAGTAAATCTTTCCACCGAGAGATGGATGGTTGATGAGTCTTCCCCTCCTCCTCCACCACTACCAGTCTTCCTGCTCCAAGACGCAGCTCTCGGTCGCTGACAGAGGTATTAATGATGAATTGATGGTCATCTTGATATTTACGCTACTCACAGTTTCCTTGCCTACCCCGTTAGAAGTAATTCCTCTTACGGAGAGATGGATGGTTGTAGAGGGTCTGGCCCTCTCGTCGCTACCACAATGGAGGAATGGTTAGCTGAAGAAAGTACTACCTCTCTTATCCCTATCTTGGATAATTGAGATTCAAAATGGAAGATGCCTCACTAGTTCTCATGTCGTCGCCATTATTTACCTGCCATTACCTGCCAGGTGGCCACGCGACTCTCTCTCTCTCTCTCACACACACACACACACACACACACCGACACACCTGCTGGAGGAGTGCCAAGGACATCCTGCTCGTGTCCGGGGTAAAAGGAGGCTTGGAGGGGCGTGGTAGTGGGGGTGAGAGGGCAAGGGCTCAGCAGCGTCTGGGAGCGGAGAGGGGAAAGCTCAGGGCGAGAATAGGAAGGACCAACAGAGCAGTGAGTGAGATGATGAGAGTAGATGGGTGAGAATAGTGAAGGTGATATTTACTATGTGGGGGGGTTAGAAGAGAATAGGGAGTAGCGCGCATATAAGGGAATGAATAGGTTGAGTTTGTACGTTTTGGCTATATGGGCGAGAGAGGTTATTACGAGACTTGGGACGCAGGTATGGGAGGAGTGAATAGGCTTAGGGCTGTGGATAAGTCGGTAAGAGGAATAATAGGTAAGCTAAATCAGTAGGCAAGATAAGTAACAGATAAATAAGAAACAGTTTAGCTTTATACGTAACAGAACCAGTATAAACAAAAGGTAATAACAATATAAACCTCAACAAATAATATATAGTCTAAGTACGAGGCGGAGACTGAATCAAGTACAACCAACACGTACGTACAGTAGGTAGGAAAACAAGTAGGTAATATGCAATTCAAGCAGGCGTAGGATCCACTCTGTACGTGGGTCCTGAGGATAGGTAGAGACGACACCCTTTGAGTATTCAAATGAGGAGGACCCACACACACACACACACACACACACACACACACACACACACACACACACACACACTATACAGTACATGATATCCATAAGACTTTCTAAACCTACGTGAGAATCAGCCTGTGTTCATCTCTGTTAATACGAAAGTTGAAGGATTACACGACATGAACTGTGTAAAAGATAATAATACGTAGATCATGACCAATACAAGAGCTTAGATATTGGCGGCCTTTCATGTTATTGAAGATTTTATCGTGTAAGAGCAATCGTGCCGACATTTCGCTCACTGGAACACAACGGAAAAGATTCAATAACGGAGAGGAAATATTGAATGAAGGTGATCCAGAAAGCAGATAGATATTGGAACGATAATATTAGGAAGACTGTTGACTTTGTTTATCTTGTATCGTCCAAGTGAGGTGACTATTATTATGAAAAGCAGTGTGTTTGGTTGAAGCCTTAAGTGTAAAATTTTCAAAATCCCCAATAAAAATGAACCTCAACCATTAATTTCTTTTTAATATGGCAAATAAAGATGGACTAACCTAACCATACCTATCAAACAAGACCAAACATAAACAAGCTTAAATTAAGTTAGTTTAAGTTACCGTTAATATATACGTTTTTTGTTTTATCGTTTAAGATGACCGGTTGATGATAGAGAAGACTTCCAATACTCACACGTAAGACATCATCAGTAAATACTATTAAACCTTTGATTAAACATCTCTCAGGATTCTACCTCCTAAACATAGAATCAAATCCCTTTATAAACACAATACTAAAAAGATAAACAAACAGTAGGTAACTTAAAAGATACTAAGCAAATAACTTTTTTCTACCTTAAAACATCTGGTAATAAGCATCATTAACTCCCTAACTGTACCTGTGGGGAGAGAGAAATAACATCAAGAAGAATCACAGCTTTTTTATTTCACCTGATAATCTGAAGGATATACACAGCAGATGGCTTTACCGTGAAACACAACAGGAAAAAGAACCGATAGTATCTTGGCTAGTCTAAGCCGATAGTTCCTGTTCATTATTTACTAGCGATGATAAGAGAAGATGGGACCTGAATGATGATGTATATATGAACAGGAATAACAATTAGGCGTAGCAACATGGCGATATGTCAATGTTGGATATTAATAGGGGACGATACACGTTCTCTGGAGTCTTCTGTTTGATCTTATCGTTATATTATTATATATATATCTTCATCTTTGATCAGGTTTTTCTATCTCCCATAACGTATTCCCTCTCTCTCTCTCTCTCTCTCTCTCTCTCTCTCTCTCTCTCTCTCTCAATCTCTATCTCTCTCTCTCGTATGTTCATCAAGAGACTAATTTATCTATCTACTATCGTTAATCTCCACCTTATGTTTCGCTTATTTATATTCCTGTACGTCTATCTTTCTTTGTCTCTCCATTAACATACATCCATCCTCCCATCGATCATTCCATCTATCTATCCAACAACTTACCTGTTAATCTATCCAATTATATCTTCATCCATTACGTTACCATCCAATCACCTGTCTGCGTACCTGTCAGTCAGTCAATCTGCAAATTTGTATACTAAACAATTACGTGGCTATATTTCTTTCTTCTTAACTATTCTCTACATCTTCGTCTCACCGTTTGTTTAGATATAATTTGTATTCATTTATCCATCCCTGTCTACTGTACTGTATATATCTCTCTGTATGCAAATTATTTTCTCAGGTAAATTTGTACTTGTTTAGGTGTTTTTCGGCGTATCTAAATAAAGGATCTTGTGAATTTATCTCTCTATATATAAAGCATTTTGCCATTCTGCATCACTGCGAAATTATAATTATTCTTTATTTACCTGTATCTTTGGATATATTCTCAGGTGTTTATTGATTAAACTTTTTAGTAATTACCTGGTGAGATGTATTGTGGCACAGGTAGAATTTTCTGCCTTAAATCCACCAGCCTGATGCCTTTCTCTATTCTCTATGTTTAATATATAACACCATCCACGTTTAAGAGCATGTATGAGTCAACCCGCTGCTTTAACCATCATTATTTACCATCAATTAACAGGTATATGCAACTTACCTTGACCGGATAAGTGATGTATGAAGTAAAAGCAATGCATAATTATTTTTTCTTACTAACGTAATTCTTCAGTGAAAGATGATATTATTGTGTAAAGACGAAGCCACACGTCACACGATACTACAATCTAAAATCTACTGCGTTAAGTAAATGTCTGCGTCGCCACAACAAGAAAGTAACAAGGTAAAACTAGACAAAGTACCAAGGTTACAGTGCAAAGTCACACGGTACAGGAGAAAAGGCTCAAGGTATAAGGCATGGTAAGATGATACTTCATAACATTACAAAATACAGCGGGTTGAGTCCACACGATACAGGCAGTGTCAAGAAACATGACAAAGCGGAGAGAAAGTCAATCACAACAGCATAATTAAGCTGCAGATTACGACAGGTGCAGCAAATAAGTAGCGGAGTCAAGGTGTAGCCTCACAGTGAGTCAGGGTACTGCCATACAGTGTGTGAGACTGTGGCCACATTGTCAGTCAGGATGCGGCCACGGTACATGAGAGGGTGCGGCCATACTATAAATGGGGTGTTAGGATGCGGCCAGGATGAGTTCACACTGCACGAGTGGAAGCAACCAAGATGTGGCTACAGGGCGTGTAAGGGTGTAGCCACAGGGCGTGTAAGAGTGAGTCCACAGGGCGTGTAAGAGTGGGTCCACAGGGCGTGTCAGGGCGTGCATGCAGGTACAAACAGAATGAGGATTCACTGTGTGTAAAGTGTGGGCTGGATGGGTACACATAGTGTGTCAGGGTGCAGCCACGAGTCCGGGAAAGTGCGGCCACACACAAACCACGATTAATGAGCCTGGCCACCGTCCACAACATTGATCACCCGAGTGAAGCAAATAGGTACATTAAGCACACCGCCCGCCTCTTTTATATGCCTTAATAATGAGGTGCGTACCCAGGTAATGGGTCACGGCGATAATCACTTCCTCCTACAATTCTTTCGATCACCTGTGGTATGTAATTACTATCAAGTGTTCACTGGGTGTGTGGGAAGCAACAGGTCTTCCACAACCAACCAGCCAACCAAACAGAGCTTTTTCCTTCTCATATTCAACTTATGCTTCTTATCTTTTATATTTGTCTTTGATTTGTTTCTTATCTTAATTCATAGTTTAAATCCTGTATTTGAGTATTTGCAGACCTTTAATTCACACATCATTCTCCTACTAGTGGAGGTATGAGTTACCTGAATTTAATGGCGAAAACTGGACTCCACTCACCTGTATTCCAATTTTTCACGTCAGGAATAAGTCAAGTTTTCATGTTCTTTAATGTTTTAATCTTTTATTTTTTATTAAGCAATTTACATCTTCTGTTTCATCATAAACCATAAGTTCTGAAACAATAAACTCAACACGAAGTTTTTTTTACAGAAATTCAATTTGTTTCACTCATCTTATGTTACGTCACCTCGGAAATGTCTACCCCACAATGTCAATATAAGGATTTTGTTTGGCATATTAGTCTTTTAACGCAACTTGAGGTCTTGGAACTATCATCGTTAATACATCCCGTCAAATATCTATGCCACAATAACTGATTGAAACAGACATACAAACAGTTTACACCATCTGATCTCCGTCTCCTTCTTGTACACCAAAACACTAGTATTTCAGCGTCTTACTCACCCATACATCATCTTAGCAATGATCTATGTCTTCCACTCCTCCAACTCCTACACCTCGATTTATGACCAAAAAGAAGTGTATGTTATTACTGAGGTAATTTTCTGGGCGCGGCTCAAGTGTGGAAGAGAAGCTTCTTTCGTTGGTTTGTTGAAGTGTAAAGAAAAAATAATGTTTTATGAAGCCATTTGTCTTTATTGATGGAAAGTGGAAAAAAAAATCATTCCATGTTTTCTCGAGGTTTGACGAGCAACATAATAATTCCCATTGTTGTCAGTCACTCTGAGGGTTAAGGGAAACACAACAGAACACAAGAAGTAAGATCCAATAATTATTTTTTTTTATTCCAAGGTCTGTTATTTCATGCTCATTTAAACTTCATAAAAAAATCAAAATTGTGAACATAGATTACGGATGCTCTATGTCCCCTCCCTAATCAATTTTTCCGCCCCCTTCCCTCCCTCTCCCCAACCCCCTATCATCTCAACCTCTCGTTCTCCATCTCCTCCTCCCCCTCCACTCTCTCTATTCTACACTCCTTCCATCATCACTATTTCCTTCCACCTCCTTTTCCACCTCCACCTACTTAACAAAATGACTATAAACACTAACCTCTTGAAAGGATCTAAACACAAAGGTTATCCAAAAACATTATGAGAGACAAGTGACGAGCTGTAGGTGACCCCACTTGTGAGATGAAGCTTTAGTACAATAATCATCAAGTGTGTTTGAGAAGAATCAACTGGCACTGACAGACAGACAAGTGTGCACTATATACCGCTTCTATACTGGCAGGGGAACGTAAAAAATGACAAGCCACAACTAACCACACCTCAGTAACACTCTGGCGGCACATTGATCATCTGTTTATAAGGACGTGTCGGGATGGGACGAAAGACCTATCCTTGAGGGAGAGAAGGAGAGAGGGAGGAGGGAAGAAAGGGAGAAAAGGGGAGGGAGGGAGAAAAGGGGGAAGGAGGGAGAAAGGGGAGGACGGAGGATGGACGGAGGGAGAGGTAGGGAGAGAGAGTGGGTAGGATAGAGGGACGGACGGAGGAAGAGGGACAACGGGAGGGAGAGAAGGAGGGAGTGAGAAAAAAGGGGCAGGGGCAGGCAATATATTTGTCCCTGAGAAAGGAGGTAAGGAGGGAGAGGGATAAATTGAGATAAAGCGTAGGATAAAGAGGTATAAAAGGGAAGGAAAAAATGACGTGAAATAAAAGGAAGAGAAAGTGGAAGGAGAGAGAGAGGAAGACGGAGAGAGGGAGGAAGGAAGGGGGAGGAGAGAGAGGGAGGAACGGAGAGAGAGAGGGAGGAAGAGGAGAGGGAGGAAGGAGAGGGGGGAGGGGGAGAGGGGGGAAGGAAGAGATAGAAAGGAGGGAGAAATAGGGAGGAAGAAAGCCAGTACACTTGTCCTTGAGAGGATGGGTTGAGAGGACATAGTCTGTCCTTGAGAGAGGAGGAGAGAGAGGAGGGAGGGAAGGAGGGACAAGAGAGATGGAGGGAGGGGAGAAGGGAGGGAGGAGAGGGGAGGAGAGGGAGGAGGAGGAGGAGGGAGGGATGATGGGAGGTGGGAGAGACATGCAACACACCTGTTCATGCTAACCTTCCCCACACCTCCCCAACGCCCACAAAGCTCTCCAGGTGTATTGACGACACCTAAGCCTTCGCCAGCACAACGTCATAATAACTGTATTTTTCTAATAACTTTCAGTAACTTAAAAAGACATCCGAGGAAAAATTTTAATGTCAAAATATACATGAATAATCTATTTCTCCCTGACTCTCTAGGTAGAGAGAGAGTAAAAATAAAAATCTTGGTGTTCAATGGAATCTCAAGGAATTGCGTTTTAAGACAATCATGTCCACCAAGGCAAACGTGTTTTCCCAAAATTCCTCGTACGATTTTATGAAGAAGGTTTGATAGGAGTTGAATAATTACAAGAGTAGCAGGGGATGGAAGGGTGGGAGTTGAGGAGAGAGAGAGAGAAAGAGAGAGGAGAGGAGTAGAATGAGGGAGTGAAGGAGAAGAGAGAAAAGGAGATAGGAAAAGAGAGAGTAAAGAGAGGGAGGGTGTCAAGAGAGTGGGAAAGAATTGAGGAGTAGAGGGAGTAAAGAAAAGGAATAATAGATTAAATAATAATAGATCAGGGAGAGTAGAAAAGTGGAGTGAGGGGATGGAAGGGAATAGAAAGAGGGAATGGAGAGAATGGTGAGGGGGAGAGACAGAATGAGTGAAGAGAAAGTGGAGCATAGCCGATAAACAAGAAGGAGGGAAGAAGGGAGTACAAAGAAGGTGGGGCGAGAGAAAGCAAATAATGAAGGGAGTTCAGTAGAGGGGAGGAGGAGAAGAAAGGAGTACAGGAATGGAGAGGAGGCAAAAGGGAGGGGAGGCAAGAGGGAGGGAAAGAGGGAGAGAGAGAGAGAGAGAGAGAGAGAGAGAGAGAGAGAGAGAGAGAGAGAGAGAGAGAGAGAGAGAATGGGGAAGGAAGTAAGGGAGGGAGATAAGGGGTAGAGAGGGAGAAAGTGAAGGGAGGGAGGGATGTAAAGAATGAAAGGGAATAGAGGGAGGGAGGACAGCAGTTACAAGAAGCAGGTACAGGGATTTGCCTCACCTGTCCATCGCATCATTATATTTTACCTTAATTAAAATCACTTATGCCAGAATTGCATCTTACACCTCACGAAACTCCCATTATAAGACCCAGGTAATTAACATGCTGGCCGCTGACGAGTTACCTGGTTGAGAACTGAACCTGTCTCTTAGATCCTGTCTGACATCATCTTCTCTGTCTTAAATGTTAACTCTGTCAATATCTATCTATCTATCTAACTGTTTATCTATCATTTATCTATCTATCGATCTCTCTTTATACAACCTTCATTAACTAAACACTTCTCTTAAGATCTTATCTCTATCACGTTTAACTTACCTGTTTAATGCCATCCTTATTATTACTTCTTATCAAACTATCTAGATATATACAGTAGTATTAGTTACAACTGCTTAATGTTTCTTGTACTAATATATATATAAATGTGATCTATATTTATATCAAGTTATTAATAATAGTCGGGTATGTCATAGATGTTAACTTGATATGTGTGTGTGTGTTTAGCAGAGGCAACAGAAGGCAAGCCGCCCATCAGTACCCGGACGTCCAGGCTCCCTCACCTGCCTCAGCCGCCGCCACTCACGCAGTCAGCGAGTCTTCGTGAACATTATCCTCGCCGCTTGTCAGTTTCGTCCCGGAATGGAGACGAATGTGGACGAGGTTATGTAATCGAAAATAGAATTGTTTGTAATAAAGCATCAATTGCTATCATTATATCAATCCACCATCCGAGAAAAAGCCTCAGGATGATTTATGACAAGCCAGAACTGGAGGTTTACTGAGGACGCCCACCACGCAGTAACATTCCCCCCCCCAGGCCTCCATCTCTCTCACAGCCACCCACCCACCCACCCACATACACACACACACACTACTGTTACTGAATTCTAACTTTTCGTCAATAGAAAAAACCTGAGACGAATCATACAGCGGCTGGTCTTACAAATAGCTCAGTACAGCATTATTGTTTTGGTTAAATCATCGACACTTTCTTAAAACTGACTTAAATTTGTTTCACAGTTTCATTAATTATTCTTCATTAATCTTATTACCATGAACGAGGTTTTGGTTTCCACCTGTAGTATATATCACTGTAACAGGAAGGAGACGTCGCACAGCAAGGTCTGACCCACCAGAAGTGTTATAAAGTTAAGTCACGAGTCGGTGTATTGATGGTTGAGTTTCCAGGATCCAACGAACAACAACAACAACGAGACTCAGACAAGCCCAGGGACAAACGGACTCATCTGACAACACCGATCCTTAACAACCAGTACAAGTTATTAAAGGAGACCCTGAGTGTATACTGTGGCGATGACAAATGTTTGTTTATTATGAATGCCCAAAGACCTCTCCACTCCTCATCATATGAACCATAAGGCCATGGTCTAAGAATATTACTGATGTTAGGCCTACACGAACTCTGTTACACGCACGCACGCACTCACGCACGCACGCACGCATATTACGGGAAGAGGGCACAACATTCCAATTTATCAATTAGATCCTAAAATAATAATCTATATGGATGAACATTATAAACACTAGAGGGTCTTGATGACTGGGGATTGAAAGGTTGAGGTAGATTAAGGAAGACACCTGAAAAATCAAATTACAGGTAGGTATTGGTTGGTTATCATGGGGGGAGGTGGGGGGGGAGCTTGACACAGGGTAAATAAGGTTCAAGTTACTGTCTTATGTTGCTGAGGGAACTGTTGTTCAACTTTTAGTTAGTAAGAGACTTTGGCCATTGAGTGTGTATGGAGAAAAGAAAGGAGAATATTATACCTTTTGAGCCGCTCTAATGAATCACCGTTTAGAATAATGGGTATAAGATCATCATCATCATCATAATCATCATGGTAAATATTGTTATTACTATAATTATTATCATAATTAGTGTTATTAATATCATCGTAATTATTTTCATGACTGTTATCGCAGTTCATATTATAGCTATTATTATCATTATTATCATAGTTATTAATAGTATTAATGTTGTCATTATCATTAACATTGTCATAATTATTAGCATTACCATTATTACCCTAACATCATGTTCCCTCACTCGTGTACCATAACACAGGGAACAACACCTCACCCAGTTACGAATGATCTCCCTCGCGTTACTTCTTAAATAAAAACGTCTGCAGGAAATGAATTCCATACAGATTGCGAGAAAAACATGGCAATAAAAAACTCTTATTATTATTACTAACTAATCAGTAGTGGGAACAGAATACACCAGGGTGAGAGTTAATGAGTTAAAGAGTTATTTCGTTTCCTTCCCTTCACCACAGACCAATGAAACAAGGTCATTAGGTATCGTTTACTGATCTTTCATGTGTCCTAAATATACAGAAAGAAAGCCGCCGTACGTTAGTCAGCCGTCGGGAGTGAGTCTTGTTGTAAGGGGGCGGAAACATTTTTGGAAACAAAGTTACAGACAGTCTGGCAATAGCTGTCAGCATTGTTGGTAACAACATTAGACACATGAATGCACCAATGTTTGAATCATTGTTGGGAAATATGTGGAATTAGAGGAGGCAACATTGCTGGAAACACATACAGTACTCCACACCAGTGCCTACCAATGTTACCAACACTACTGATGTTAACATTTGCATCTTCTTGTTCACCACGTGGTTGTTAGTACGGTCGGCAACACATGTTACCAACAATGTTTTCGTTAGTGTGGCCGCGTCTTAAGGTTGGTAGTCAACTCTTGCGTCTCTGTCTTGGTGAATAAATTGCATAGGAAAAATGCTGTACCAATGCGAGGTCATGGTTCTATTTCCTTATGCGTCTACAATCCGATGGCTTATTGGTTCTATGGTTAATTGATCCTATAGTTCGTTGGTCCAATGGTTCTTTCGTTCATAAGTAAAACCTAAGTTAAACCAACCCAGAATTTAATCAAGTAATCCAAGAATGCATCTGAATAAGAATGACAATCTCATTCTTCTTCGCAGGATACGTTTTAAGTAATTCTATTTGCAACACTTGAACGAGACGGCAATATAGGTGTACGAAAGTAGCTCCACTGACAGACAGACGTACAAGTGAAAATCATTATACCCTCCCAAACCCAGTGAGGGTATAAGAAGTTATCTATATCTGTCTGCAGCTTCATACACTAACGATATATATATATATATATATATATATATATATATATATATATATATATATATATATATATATATATATATATATATATATATATATATATATATATATATATATATATATATATATATATATTTTTTTTTTTTTTTTTTTTTTAACTCTGTGTTTTTGCTATGAGGAGGACTCTATCATACCTCCAGAAGACACCTGTAATCAATGGTCGTTACTAACATCTATTGTGACCAGTATCTGTTATAAGCTTCTTTTATACCAGACCAGTCAACAGCAACACTACCTCCTGAGACCGGCCATCGTCAGCAACGCTCACCACAAACACCTGCCACACACAGGTAATTCTTATCATTATCATCAAAACCTGTCAGCGAGAAGCAATCTTGCTAACATTTAAAACAGCAATGACATACCATCCTCATTAACGTAACTGGATAACTTTTAACAATAAAACTGTCTAAAGATCTGACAGCTACATTTGTCAACAGCACAATACACAGATCAAGATTACCTGACTGTAAAACTAAGAACAGTCGATAACATTAAGTGTCAGGTGCATCTGTCAACAGCACTTGTTCACAAAATGATAACTTCAATCAACAACTTTTAAACAAATCTTTTAACACCTGTCAGAGGTACAATATTTGTCAAAAACCTCACCCACCATTATTTAACAACAAAGATATTTATTAATGTCCAGAACTGTCGATAAGAAATTTCACATTATGGGTCAAGGTGGCTGTTTACGCCTTGGGTGGATTTAGAACAATTAATTACCTGGCGGGAGCACCTAGAGGCCGAGTCTCTCAAAGTACAATATAATCTCGATAAGCTGAGTCGACCAGAGGTTAAGGAAGGCACAGGAAGAGTTCGGATTCATGTGTGTTTAGATTAGAGTTCAGATAAATAAGACTTCTGATAATTCATATAGACACATCTTTATTCTTATTTAATCATTTTAGGCTGTTAGTATATTGTATATGTTTTTATTCTAATATAGCAACTAACATTCTAACTATCTGAAATTGACACTGTGGTCTCATTACATAAACACAACATTCCTTAGTCGCTTCACAAAACCGTGGAGAGAGAATATCCTGAGATAATCACCTTCCAAGACGCCCAGCCATAATAGTGACGAAGAACTCTGATTAAGAATCTAGCCAAACGTTGCCTTCCTGCGTCAGCAATTGTCTCATCTTGGACAAGAAACATATTTAACAGCCTTCATTTCCACAGTTGGTCGGCCCAAATGCGGTAATGGCGTGGTTAACCGTGATGATCAGCGGTAAAGAGCTCCTCAGTCGCTACCTTCTTCCCCGTTCCCCCCTCCCCTCCTCCCCCGCGCGTCTAATCAGGGCGGTTCTTTTTGCTGCTGGTGACGGAGGTATTGTTGTGGCGTAATTGCACAGTCGGAGGCACGCGTCGGAGGCTGTGTAGGAGGAGACGAGAGCTACTCCATTCCTAGAAGGATCCGTCGTCATCGTCATGGGTGGCGCGATAGGAAGTAGAGGGAAAGGGAGGGAGAGGAAAAGAAAGGTAGGGAGAGGCAAGGAGACAGAGGAATAAGGAGGAGTAGTGATATATAAGTAAAGGATAGACGTATAAATGAGAGAAAGAGACAGACAGACAGATATACAGACATACATACAGACAGAAAGACAAATAGATAGACAGTCAAAGAGACAAAGAGACAGACAGACAGAGAGCTTAATACCTAAGAAAAACTAGAAAACACCAGAAAGAGTAAAGAAAACACACAAGGCGAAGAGACACCCCAAAAAAGAGAACACAGAGGCGAGAAAGTGAAAAACAGAAATTATTCGAAATTCTAAAGAAAAAATTATAGAGAAGTGGAGGAGATGTTGGTGGACAGGAGAGAGAAAAAACCCACAATCCCTAAGTGACTGAGGTGGGGTAGGAAGGGGGTGTGGGTATAAATGGGGGCGTGGGTGCGAGTGTGAGCGTGGGTTGGGGTGTGAGTGTGGGTACAGATCTTGCTGGAACAAGCTAAGGTGAGTGGCGCTGGTAATATAGACTGTCACACCAGGCTGGCAGTAAGGCGAAGAGGTTGTCTCTGCCTATTAAATACACACAATACGAGGAGGTGAGAGAGAGAGAGAGAGAGAGAGAGAGAGAGAGAGAGAGAGAGAGAGAGAGAGAGAGATCGTGAATGTGAGATATAAAAGAAGGAGAATGTGAGAAAATACAATAACCCGTGGATGGAATACTGTATAGAATGATGATTGGATTCTCAGAACGTAGAGTAATAAGCAAGTGGAAATAATCAGCAGATAAAACAGAGGAAGAAAGAAAAAGAAAATGGGGAAAATGAAATTACTGTATACGAAGAGAAACAGGTAAAGAAGCGTAAGACAGGTAATATGTGACGCGTGTTAACAGGTAAGACGCAATGTTGGAGTGAGCTGGCAGACAGGAGGGTGGACTACGTAATGTTGATGTTAAGTGTAGCGTTAGTGTGTTGTGGCAGGTGCGTGCTGGAGGGTGTATAGTGGTGTTGGAGCAGTGGCAGGTGTAGTGTGGGTAAGTGGTGTCAGGGAGTGGGAAGGGTGTGTGTTGGTGTTTGTAAGTGGTGTCATGAAGTGGGGACTGCTTGGTGTGGACTGAGAGAGACGGTATAAGCATTGTAAGGTATGGAAGGAGACTATCAGCATCACTGGTGGAATACAGCGGTAAGCGAGGTCACTGGAGTTAAATTGAGGGTTGGTAAGGAAAGGCACCAGTGAAGTGGTATCGTATACATGAGTCGAGATCAAGTATTCATTGAAAAAATTTAAGGAGTGGTGGAGGGCGCTACTATCGCCTACAACCATACACGATGCAAGGTAGATGGATGTTGATAGGTTTATGTAAACGTGTATTGTATGTTGAAGACTACATCCTCTTTCAATCATGGACGAGTGCAGGGGATTAATTATCTTACATAAACAATAAAAACAATGTACCACTGTCTATTTTACATCTGAGAATAAAAATGGAATGTTGTATAATCATATATGAGTATTACAGTTAATGTGTAAGGGCAACCGAAGTATAGAACAGCATTGATAGACATATAATGACATAGCTGATATTTTAATGAAGCATTGTGATGGAATAATGAATTCTCCTTACAAGATACCTGACAACTATAGCGTTTATAAAGCAACAGGAAGGGATGCAAACTGATAAACAACAATGATGAGGATTCAATACTATTTGCTGGAGACTAAGAGTAGAAGAGGTTGACATGGTACTGTATGGTAGTGAAGGGCGAAGCAAATTTGGTGAGACAACGATTGTTTGGGATAATTGCAGGTGTTGAAGGTCGCGTTCGCAGGCAACCTGGAAAGTCAGGAACCTGGCGGGGTCACAGACATGGTGGTGGGTCGAGACAACACGTGAGTAACTGCGGCGTTGAGGCTTCGTGTGTGTGTGTGTGTGTGTGTGTGTGTGTGTGTGTGTGTGTGTGTGTGTGTGTGTGATGTAGAAGTATTCGTAGGTGATGGAGAAGGAGATACTTATATGAGGAAAAGTTAATAAAAGTATTTCTAAAGTGGTATATAAATATATGTTTGTAGATATTTATGTAGGCGATTAGTTAATCAGATGTTTGTAGAGCGGTAGATAAATAGGTGTTTGTAGGAGGTAGACATGTAGGGATTAGTAGGGAGAGTAGATAAATAGGTGTTTGTAGGAGGTAGACGAGTAAATATTAGTCAGGAATGGTTAAGGAGATATTTATAAGTGATGGTTAAGACAATTTTTGTAGAGTAGGGGTGGTGGTTACGAAGGCACTTAGAGTGGTTGGAAGGGAAGGATGCTGAAGGGGGTGGTTAGGGGGATGCTTGTGAGGGTAGTTACGGCGATGGGGATTATAGGTAAGGGAGGCAAGATGGGCATCAGTGAAGGAAGTGCTGATTATATACTGAATGGTTATGATAGGAAGATGGAGGAATGTTTGTGATGTTTGTTTGTGTGTCTCAATTTGTTGTTGAGTAATTTGTAATTTCCTGTTTATACTTCTGAAGTCCCTTGAGATATGTGTGTCGTCTTCATATAACATATTCTATATATTGTTTCTTAATGAAATTTAAAATATTTACCGTAACAATGTCTTATTTCTTCATTTACTTATTTACTCCATGGTTACTAAATTACATTACTGAATGGTTATATAATGGAATTACCGTGCTGATAAATTGAACATGTTCTTCATTGTTCTTCTTATTGTATTAATATAATAATAAATGTGACATACACATGAGTGAATTATTCACCGTAAAAATACTTGTTATAGAGGATCAAATATTGTGCATTCAGAGAAGTGAATCTGTAATATATAAGGACCTTACAAAGTTTATATCAGAGACACTGTGGCCACACTGTGTGGTAGACCATCGAGGTCCTGCTTGTTCCTGGTTCAATCCCGCCCACAGATATATTCTCTTTGCCTCTTTTTTTAAGTTTAAATTCCAAATATTTTTGTTTAATAAATCTGTGTTAAGTTAAATGTTTCAGTTTTTAACAGTAAATAACCTCATAGTCTGTATTAATGCTTAGGTGTGTTTTAACACACAGGCGCCGACCATGATGCTGTTCCACACCTCCTTCACTGCTGCTGTGTCTCGTCTTATCAATATTAATATAAATACAGAAACAATTCAAGAAGTTTGGTTATAGTTTATAACACAAATAGTGAGAACCGGTGGTGTGTGTGTGTGTGTGTGTGTGTGTGTGTGTGTGTGTGCGTGTGCGTGTGCGTGTGTGTGTGTGTGTGTGCGTGCGTGCGTGCGTGTGTGTGCTGGAAGTAAGTGGTAATGTAGTGCTTTCTTTACTTGGTACTTTAAGTATTCTATCAATGATAAGATTAGGGGTTCTGAACCAGTGTAGGTGATTTTGGTTCATGTTTAACAATAACGGGGCGGTCATTAGACTCACTACACTACCGCAGTAATATAGACGAAACTTAAGAAACGCCAAACATAAAGCATCCGTAAAACTTCAGACAAATCGTTCTCAGTCGTGCGTTTTGTCGTGGCGTACCAACACAAAACACCATTTACCTGTTCTGTGTTTTTCATCGAGTCTGGGTTAGTTATTTCGGGGACGACACCAGACCTCATTACTGATGTGCCTGGGGGCAGCTCCACCCTGTCGCGTCCTCCTCGCCCTGCACCCCAGCTCCCGTGTTTACCCCGTGCAGCACCACCACCTCCAGATTCTCATGTACCCGGCAGGTATACCGGAAATGACACATTTCACGGAGAATTATTTCAAGGATATGACAGACAACTCCATGACGTATTCGCTTCTGTTTGTTAGTCTCTGTATGTATACGCGTACGTGCATTCTTTCTCAGGACTCTCTGGATCGTAGCCTTGTTGTACGGTTATACGGATATACATAAACCTTCTACATATGGAACACGCGTCTGTTGCCCTCGTAGTTCAAATCATAACGTGTTGCGGTGGTCATATGGCAGCCATTTCTTGCCCTTCTTGCTGCACCTCCCCACATCAGCACCTGGTAGGGCGTGGCTTCTTGGGGCGAGTTACCTTGTTACACCTACAGTTATAGTTGTAAGTTCTTTCGTTATAGTTATCATTAAGGCTGTAGGTTACTCTGCTGAAGCTACTGTTGTCAGTTCACCCGTTAAGTTTACACCCTTGGTTTGCTCTGACCGTGGGTGGGTGGGTGTATCTGCTGCCGCTAGTGGTGGGTTACTCTGCTGAGATTACGACTATTGTACAGTACTCCTGCTGCAGTTTTAGCTGTGAGTTCCCACGTTGCATATATGACGGTGGGCTTCTTGATTTTTTTGGGCACACCTGTAAATAACGTCAGGTACTTCAGAACAGTAACGACCTTGCCATTAGAATTCACAGTGTTAGGTAGACTTCCTACATTTGTAAAAAGTAATATTTGTTGATTATATAATTAATACTAAAGTTATACAGTACTCAAGTTATTTAATAAAGGTACGATGCATCACTTTGCTTAACATGTATGTCTGATATCAACCAAAAAGTTAAAATTCAGCATGAATGGTTTTTTTTTTTTTCAATCTTGTTATGATGCAAAGTGCTCGGGCAGGTGTGGACTCCCTGACTCCCAACACTCAGCAGGGAATAGGTTACCTCACCACTCTGGCAGGATACTCGTCCATTAAATAGTTCCTCCACCATCGATAAACGGGCCAATAGTGTACAGTACTAATTTTATCGGCGAGTGTAAAGAACTAGAGTACAAGGGAGACTACTCAGTTCTGGTCACCAAACCTATCATGAGGCTTACCTGACTATACCTATATACTATGAGCTTTCTTAATGTATCTTAAAACTCACTCACTACTTAAATACAGCCATAAGTTCACCTCCTTCCTAACTAATAAAAATTACCCATCTATTATCTAAAATATTAAGTACAGTATATGTTGGCTAAATCACATTTTTCTCCTACTCCTCATCCTCTTTCGCCTCCTCTTCGTCCTCCTCCTTCTCCTCCTCCTCCTCCTCCTCCTCCTCATCTCCTTCGCCTCCTCCTCGTCCTCCTCCTCATCATCATCATCATCATCACCATCATCAGAGCTATAATCGCCCTCCTTCCTCAATCCTTCTCACCATGTCATTACACAACCCTCCGTGAACACACAACAAAAACAGAGACACATAAACACGGAACACTCAAACTAACATAAGAAACAACATCCAAACTTTACTTTACATTTGGCTCCTTCGTTTTCAAAGGGCAAGGACGGCAATGAAAATTTTACACCAAGCAAAATCGACCAATAATAATAATAAAAAAAAAAGCATCGGGATTTGTTTTCTCCCGAGTCCGAATCAAATGACTAAGAGAGAGAGAGAGAGAGAGAGAGAGAGAGAGAGAGAGAGAGAGAGAGAAATAAACAATAGATATCAGTGAAGGAACAACACAATCCCCCGCAGCGTCGCCCAAGGTAACTGAGGGTAATTCTCTTGATGAAAACTGTTTGGACAACCTTGAATTACTTGGTCGATGGTCAGGAGACGCCTGCACATATACGTAGGTGTTTGGGGTGTGAGTGGGAGGGGATAGGGGAGGGGACGGCTGTGTTTGTCTGTTTTTTTTTTCTGTTTAGATTTTTATTATTATTTTTTTTTTGGTGTGTGTCCTTGGTGTTTTGGTTTTGTTATTTCTGTACTGTGGTCGTTTGTCTGTATGTACGTCATTGTCTCTTTGTATGTGTGTGTGTTTCTCTCTCTCACATTTATGACAACGACTCAAGACAATAATGATTCAACTCTTAGGCACGGCAGGTATTCTATAATGGCAACTGATCTTGAATGAGTATTATTTTAATATACTGACAAAACATCAACTCATGACACGATATGATTTAGGCTACTGACATAATAACGACTCATGACCATATTTATCTTACTGTCATGGCAATAAATCATGACAGTAATGATCTATTTTACTCATAATAGTCGGAATTTAATCTTCTGGTATGAAAATGACTCATGGTTAAAATAACTTAATACACTGACACGGTAACGACTCATGACTGTAATGATAAGTCTGCAGGCGTGACGAGGATTTATGACGGTCATGACTTAGTCCCCGGTGTGACAATAGCTCATGACTGTCACTGGGTTGTTATTCCACTGAGACAAGATAAGTTAAACATCAATCCCTTGGTAGAAATATTTTCATCCCTTATAATTAAAGTTCCACAGCGATGATTCAGAATAAAATGGTATCAGTAGGAGAAATAGGATAATTACACAGGTGAAACGAATTACAGGTGAAACGAATTACAGGTGTTCTTATGGCGAAATTACATACCATGGCGTCAGTTAGGGTTAAAATAACATAATTTAGCGTCGAGTGATTATAAATCTCGATCTGTAGTTGTCAAGTTACAGCCCACTTACTGCCATTTCGTTCCTAAACAGCACAATTAAACCTTTGAACTATATTATGAATGAACTTCTAAGATAATAGTGTTTTGCCTCTGTCGGTTATGTCAAACAGGCAGAGACAGTGATGAGGTTTGGAGAGACAGACAGACGCATGGAGAGATAGAGATGAGGGTTAGAGAGACTGACGGACGTATGGAGAGACAGAGACGAGAGATACAGAGACAGACGGACCAATGGAGAGACAGAGACGAGATAGAGAGACAGAAGAACGAACAGTTGCTTACATACCAACTGTAATGAATATAAACAGTTTCCGTTCATCGTATGAGTTAATTTGCTGTGTCTCACCCAGATAGCAGTGTCTGTAATAGTCAGCAACTATTAAAAAATAAAAATTTTGTTGGTTAGCCCCAGAATCCGACTGTTCTACGTGTATGTATGAAATGATTATGTAATGGTCTTTTTCTTGTGTGTGTTTAATGGTGTTTATTATGTATTTTGTAGTATCAGCCAACGATGAGAAGATTTACATACGTCTGGCAGCGTCCCAATCAAAATGTAGATATATGACCCTAGGTCTAGGATGGCAGCAGAGACTAATGGGTAAGAGGGCCGGTGCGTCACTTCGCGTGTGGCCGCAACCCACTCACTGAAAAAGGGGCAATTTAGTCCGCTTGTTTTTAGCTCGGCCTGTGATCTATCCCTGTCATTAACGCGTATGGGGAGGAGGAGGGTAGTGTTTGGTTATGTAACGATGATGGAATGTTCTGGAAGCAGGGCAACTCAGGAGGGAAATGAAACTTTGGTTACGTACTGATGGCCGTGTTGAAATTTCCCTAAGACTAAATCCTTTATATTTTTTTGGGTGGTGTAAACTATGGTGGAGTTTGTTTTGGTTAATAAACACCGTTTAAACCCAGTAAATCCTACAGAGTCACGGATGAATGGCTACTTACACCGTCAATGAAGTCTTCGGAAGATAGAATACAACCCCGCTGGTTATGTCATGGTAAATGGTCCCAAAACAGCCCAAGAAATCTTATTGAAGCTTATTTTACCTTTTTTAATATAAACAAAAACATCTCCCATAGCCACTGGTTTTTATACAGATGAAGGAATATGTTTGGTCAATGGACTCACTACAATGATATGATTACCTAAATACAATATAGAGTACTTGTCCGATATCTCCTCAAAATCAAACTCCTTCCGATTGGCTATAGAATGATAAGGATTTGCTTCAGATAAACTAGGAGACAGATTTACCTATTAAACGAAGCCATAGTTACCTACTTACGATCGCGTTGAAATCCTTTAATAAAACAAGAGATAATAATCGTTAATCTCATGTTATTCAGATTTTCTATGACGTAATACAGAAGAATTTGCAATATTATTACAAATGTTGGTCACTGATGAACACACCACCTGATATAAGATAACTATTACACCAATATGTGTTGGTGGCCGCTTGATATCGTTTGTATGTTTGTGTTCCTGTGTGTGTTTGCGGTGAATTATTTTGAATGAGTGTGAACCTCAGTTTGCTGTTGAATAATTTGTAAATGTGTGTATATATTTCTGCAGGCCTTTGAGATGTGTGTGCCGTCTTAAAACAATTATTATATTTTTATTCTCAGTAAAATATAAAATAATTCCTGAAAGAGTATTTTACTTCATCATTTACTTATTTACTCCATGGTTACTAAATTACATTACTGAATGGTTATATAATGGAATTACCGTGCTGCTAACTTGAACATGTTCTTCCTTGTTCTTCTTATTGTATTAATATAATAATAAATGTGACATACACATGAGTGAATTATTCACCGTAAAAATACCTGTTATAGAGGATCAAATATTGTGTATTAAGAGAAGTGAATCTGTAATATATAAGGACCTTACAAAGTTTATATCAGAGACACTGTGGCCACACTGTGGGGTTGACCATCGAGGTCCTGCTTGTTCCTAGTTCAATCCCGCCCACAGATATATATCCTGTCTCTCTTTTTTTAGGTTTAAATTTCAAATATTTTTGTTTAATAAATCTGTTAACTTGAATGATATTCATATCTTTCAAATTTTATGGGTAAATTACCTAATAGTCTACATGTCACCCCTTTTAATAGCTCTCTCTCTCTCTCTCTCTCCCAACACCGCCCCAGGAGGTCGTGTGCCGGCAGGGCAAAAGAAAACAATATGCTCTATAATCTCAGGCAATACCACCAACCAGCCTCAGACAATGATAAAAAAATAATAATAAATGAGTTCACGATACAGTAATGATGTCTCAAGACTCAGAGTGTGTGGGGCATTGTCAAGGGCATTTATAAGTCAGTTAATTACGTTTGGGTAAATACTAGTGTGCCATCCGGCGTGTCATTTACCGCTAACATAATCATGAGGCTACCTGACAGTCAACAAGTCTCTGAGTTTAATGACAGTTACACAGTTAGTTTCATCCGACAGAGTTTCGTATTTGGTTACGGAAAAGTTAATGGGAATTATAGAGATCAAGTTGAAGAAGACAAACAAACAGACGCAAACATATATAAAACGCTATATAACCCCGTGTGTACAGGACATTCATATCAGAGTATAAAAATATTCCAGAAAACCAAAAATGGAGGTGAAAATAAGAGGTATCGACTGTGTGTAAATTCTGCCCACCTTTAATTAACCTGCAGGAGTATACACCATCACAGGTAGATTACGAGGTTGTGATGATCCGTGCAAGGGAAAAAAAAACATAAGTCCGACATTGAATAATATAACGGGGTTATTTTTCTTAATTATACTAAATCATACTCATAAACAGCTTGTTGGAGAATATATGAGGTCGATTATGACAGCAAGGTGCAGTTAGGGGGAGTGAGGGTGAGAAGGGAGGACGGGGAAGGAGGGTGAGAAAGGAGAAGGGGGAAGGAGGGTGAGAAAGGAGAAGGGGGAAGGAGGGTGAGAAGGAGGAGGGGAAGGAGGGTGAAAAAGAAGAAGGGGGAAGGAGGGTGAGAAAGGAGAAGGGGGAAGGAGGGTGAAGGGGAAGGAGGGTGAGAAAGGAGGGGGAAGGAGGGTGAGAAAGGAGGAGGGGAAGGAGGGTGAAAAAGGAGAAGGGGAAGGAGGGTAAGAAAGGAGAAGGGAGAAGGAGGGTGAGAAGGGAGGACGGGGAAGGAGGGTGAGAAAGGAGAAGGGGGAAGGAGGGTGAAAATGGGAAGGGAGATTGGTGAAAGAGAAAAGAGAATGAGGAAAGGGAGGGTGAGGGATTGAAGGGAGGGGGACAATGGGAAGGGACGATGAGGGAGGGAAAATGGGGGAAGGTAAGGGTGGGGGAGGAAGAGGGAGGGAGGAAGGGTGAGGGGTGAGTGGAAGAAGGGTTAGGAGGAGGGGCGGAGAATAAAGGGTGGAAAAGAAGGAGAGGAGAAGGAAAATGAAATAAAAGGGAAAAAGAAAGACGAGAGAGAATGATTAGGAAGAAGTGGTGGGAGAAAGAGAGAAGAGAAGTAAACAAAGAAGGAAGAGAGAGAAATAAAGAAGGAAAGAATGTAAAATGTGTGAGGGCAGCAAAGAGGGATAAAGGAGGAAAAACAAACAAACAAGCAAGTAAGGTATAAAGAGAGGCAGAATAGAAGTGAAAAAAAGAAGAGAAAGGAAGAGAATGAGGAATAGAATAAGATTGGTGGAGAAGATATACTGTATATATAATATTTTCTACGTCAGGAGGTCAAAGGTACTCCACGAACCTAGACCATAACACACATTGGATGGCCGAGCAAAAAATAAATAAAAATAAAATTATAGAGAAAATAAGAAGAAATAGGTCAATAAAATGTGAGAAAAGATAAAAAAGATAAAGCTATAAATAATAAATAAAGGAATAAAAAAAAGATAAAATTGTATAAAAACGTGGATGGAGAAATTAAATAAACGATAAAAAAAGAGACCAAAAATATTAGATCAACAAAACGTAGGAAAAGAGAAAATGAAAATAATTATATATATGAAACAATATGGGAAAATAAATAAATAAAAAATTGATAAATAGACACATAAAAATAAGATAATGAAATGGAAGAGTGACACCGAGGATAATTTATGAGATATAAGGTAATAAATAACAACTTTTAGAAGAGGAAAGCAATTGTCATAGAAGAGGAAAAGGTTATAATTACTGTATAGACAGTTTAATAATATGTAGTTTAGAACATCGAGGGGCTGAGTCGTATCATGTACTTGGTTCTAATACACGCTGAGCAAAATAACCAGAGAGAGAGAGAGAGAGAGAGAGAGAGGCAGGTAGACAAAGTGAGACAGTAATAAAGGCTGTAAGAGAGAGAGAGAGAGAGAGAGAGAGAGAGAGAGAGAGAGAGAGTGTGTGTGTGTGACTCACTACGTATCTTGAGTAGGGAGGTGAGGGTTGGTGGTGGAGGGGTGAGATGTGGGGGAGGTGGAGATGGTGGTGAGGTAGAGGTGGAGGTAAGTGAGGTGGAGTTGATGCCGTATAGAGGATGAAAGGCAGTGGAGGTGGTGAAGTAATGGTGGGAATGAAGGGGGTTGGGTTAACGGTGGTGGAGGTGAGGTGTGAGGTGATGTTGGGGGTGAAAGGATGGGGTGATGAAGGGGGAGATGAGGAGATAGGTGGAGTATGAAGACGGAGGAAAGTGAGGTTCATTTTTTCTCCTCTTCCCATTCCTCCTCCTCCTCCTCGTCCTCATCATCATCATCATCATACTTCGGGAGACTGAGCGTGTTTGCGTATCATATGCTTTTTGCTCCTCCTCCTTCTCTTTCTCGTTCTCACCCCCCTCCCTCCTGGTGGTGTAAGGCATCAACGCTTCACCGGATCAAGTCATTACAATTTAAGAGTTCTCAAACTTTCTGCGTCTAATTCTGTCATTGAAACTGACCTCAGGTGACGGTAGTGTTTTAACAGGTGAGGTGATTCGGGTCCTCCTCCCTCCCTCCCTCATAAGCAAAAAACATCAGACCGCTCATGAATTCACTCAGATTTACGTCTTCTTCTCTAATCCATTGCATTGTATTTCTAGATATGCAAATTTCATTAATACACTAATCTGAATAAGAAAAGGTTCTGCCTCCTACAAATCCAGTTTTTCTGTTATGCTTGCATGTCGTAGTGATGGCAGGAGGGAACATTCGCCATGACTGTCTGTGTATCGGCTCGAGAATTATGCATCGAAGCCAACGTGTGCAAATAACCATCAGCCTCTGAAATCGAAGATGAGGTGATTTTCTCCTCACATTTTCGTGCCCGAGCCAGCAGTGGAAGACAGAATATTTATCTGTGCGTTCATATGTAACATCTTAACTGAGGAATGGATACCCCGTAATTTTGTTATTGCCGAGCGATAGATAACTTTGTTAAGATATGACAGATGGCCTCTTGCGGGAGACCGAATTGAAAAGAATCATTATCACTTTCTTCTTTTTCTTCTTCTTACCGGTGTGCCGTTCATCGTTCTCGGACGGGGAATAAGATGATGAGATGGTCGGGTGATGGGTGGGTGGGTGGGTGGGTGGTGGGTGGGGTGGGTGGGTGGGTGAATGGGTGGGTCGATGGGTGGGTGGGGGGATTAGGGGGGGGTGTGTGTGTGTGTGTGTGAATAATCTAATGAGTGATAAGTTATATAATATTTTAACCTATAATAAGTAACCGTTTTTCTCTCCCCTTACACCAAGATTATATTAACTTAATTACATGGTATACCTGACGTGTTATTAATTTCTCATATCTTTTAAAGCACTAGATAGACCCTTTATACATTCGGACATCTATAATTAGTATCTATAATTTTCACACTTAACAGGATCCTCAGGTAATAACAGACCTGACGCACCTGAATATTACCTTAATTAATACACTACCCCCACCCACTTGAAGATCTCATTACCTATTATTAATTACAAGTTCACCGTATAAGAGATTTTTTAATGGCTTTTTTTTTAATTGTATTGTATAAAACTTAATTGTAGTGGAATGAATTGTTAATATTTTGCCGGAATAAACGAGAGGAAATGATAAATTGACGGTGATATTAACAACTGTTGGGAACAATGACAGAGTGAATATTAGACACAGTTGGCAGCATGATTTGTGTTGGGCTGGGTTGATGGTGGAAGTGGTGGTGGGTGGTGGTGGTGGGTGGGTGGTGGTGGGTGGTGGTGGTGGTGGTGGTGGTGGTGGTGGGTGGTGGGTGGTGGTGGTGGTGGTGGTGGGTGGTGGTGGTGGTGGTGGTGGGTGGTGGTGGGTGGTGGTGGTGGTGGTGGTGGTGGGTGGTGGTTGTGGTAGGTGATGATGATGACTGTAGTTGTAGTAGGTGATGGTGGTAGTCGTGGTGGTTGTGGTGATATTGATAGTGATTGCATTGGCGGTAATGTTATCGGTGATGGAGGGTGATGATGATAGTCGAGTAACAATGCAATTAGTTATATTTGTAGTGATGTTAGTGATGGTAAAAAAAAGATCATAGTAAAGAGCCAACAAAAACCACTAAATTCCACCACAACAAAGAATTACCCTACACCAATCATCGCCATACGTAGTTCAATATTTCCTAAAGTAAAACACTACTTCGCGTGGGTCTCTGTTTTGTAACGTGTCACTGTGAACAGATTAATTTGAGCAAAGAAAGAAGTTCTAATAATATCCGAGCAGGATAGGACTCGTAGCAACGGATTTAAGTTGGATAAGATTAGGTTTAGGAGGGAGATAGGAAGGAACTGGTTCACAAATAGGGTGGTGGACGAGTGAAACAAGCTTAGCAACTTTGTAGTAAGTGTGGGAACGTTGGAAAGTTTTAAAGGGAGGCTAGATAGATTCATGGATGATAGAGAGTGGTAGTAACTCTCGACAGGAGCTGCCATGCACAGGCCAACCGGCCTATTGCAGACTCCATATTTTCTTATGTTCTTATGCTCTTAAGTGATAAAGAATATTCTCAGAGACCTACATGATCAAATGGCAGCATGGAAACATGAAACTAGAGTACATACAAAACATCCAAAATGGGACTAAAATATCAATGAAACGATACGTTAAGGAGATCCATAATATAGTACCAAAGTTAGAGGATAAAAGTATCATACAGAATCCCCGTGAGTCCGGACCTGGTCGTGGTGGTGGAGGTCACTGAGCAATAATGTATAAAGGTAACACAAACACGAGAGCTTCCTGGACAATGGAGGAGAGACAGAGCAGATACAGAGACTTGCTGCATGCGAGTTACTGGGTGGAAATCATGGAGCTGTGAAAGAGGTGGAGACAAGAGATATTATGTGTTAAGAAGGTGGAAGTGTTAGAGAAGGAGGGAGGGAGATAGGTGGGGAGAGGATGGAAGTCAGTAAAAACGATAAGATCAGCTTTGGTAGAATGAGAGAACGAGAAAGAGGTTGAAAGGTTTAGTGCATTCAAATTCAAAGAAGTAATTTAGGTCGTGAGGGAAGATGATATCAGGGAAGAGAGGGCAAGGAAAGGGATGAAAAAGAGACAGGGATAACGTAGGGGGTAAGAGGTGGAGGCGAGGGAGGCTGGAGAGATGGGACACAAACTGAAGTAACCCAAACACACACAAGGTAGACGCCGTCACCTCCCGTCTGAAACTTGATGCTTATTTATGAACTAACAACACACGCGTCGTATGAAACTCAAATGTTTTATTACACTGACTATCTTTTTTAATGGTGAGAACCGTTAAAGCGTGCCATGAAAAAATACTCAGTTTAAAGACGGACACATCTTTTCGATTAAGTTAATGTAGGTTGTGCACACGAAGCAGGTCACAGGAAGAGGCATAAAATGCTTAACACAACACGTAAACGACGAACTATAATACTGAACACGGAAGACATGAATCATTAACTGATTACGATCGAGTCTCCATTTGTTTATCATACAATGTTTTATATTTTATTCCTGGTCTTCTCGAGTAAAATTAACAAATCAAAACTTGGGAGTAATTCTGTTTTAAATTATCGCTATAATCACGATTATCAACACCGCAACTGGATCGAAATATATTCGGTTGTCCCAAAATTATTTGGAAAACTATAAATTTGTTTCTACATGATATAATATTGTTGTTGCCTGTTTACAAGAAGGCAACAAGCAGTATGTAAACAAACAATGACCCTGTAACCTCGTCTCTGCTGATGAAAAAGAAACCACAGTATTTTGTTCATTACTGTGAATATGTGACGGCAAGCTGCACCATTACACGGTGACACAAGTACGCCTGTACAGGGCTTATAAGGAGACTTTACAAGTATTATATAGCTACACAAATAAACTGTACACACACAGTAAAAAAAAGTACCCCACTGATTATGTGAGAAACAATATGACACCACGGACGAGGGATAGTGGAATATGTGTGTTGGTCCTGTATTATGGTGGTAGCCCTGCTGTCCTTGCCTGAGGGTGTCCTCACATATCTGAAGCTCTACCATAGGAAACCTTTGCCATAAAGGCATGCATACCAACCCTCCTGGCACATCAGGTGATGTATGGATCATTAAGGAAGTCAGCAGACCCCCCTCCCCCTGCGCGATACATAAGAACATAAGGAGTCTGCAATAGGCCGGTTGGCCTGTGCATGGCAGCTCCTGTCGAGAGTTACTACCACTCTCTATCATCCATGAATCTATCTAGCCTCCTTTTAAAACTCTCCAGCGTTCCAGCACTTACTATAAAGTTCCACTCGTCCACCAACCTATTTGTGAACCAGTGCCTTCCTATCTCCCTCCTAAACCTAAACTTATCCAACTTAAATCCGTTGCTACGAGTCCTATCCTGCTCGGATATTATAAGAACTTTATCTATATCGCCTTTATTGATTCATTTCACCCACTTTAATACTTCTATCATATCTCCCCGTACTCTTCGTCTTTCTAGGGAATGCAAGTTTAGTTTCTTTAACCTATCTTGATATGGAAGGTTTCTAAGCCCCAGAATCATTTTCGTCATTCTTCGCTGCACCGACTCCAGTGAATTGATATCCATTCTATAATTAGGGCACCAGAACTGAACCGCATAATCGAGGTGCGGCCTGACTAACGCAAGATATAGTTGCAATAAGACCTCTGCACTCTTATTACTTACACTTCTAGATATAAAACCTTATATTCTGTTTGCCTTATTTCGAACATTAACGCACTGTTTTCTAGGCCGTAGGTCCCTGCTTACAAGTAACCCTAAGTCTCTTTCATAAGTCGACCTTTCTAGGTTGATGTTGTTAAGGCTGTATACATTGACAGTATTTGTTCTTGCAATATTAAGTACGCTGCACTTGCTGGTGTTGAATTTCATTTGCCATTTCTCTGACCACTCCTGCAGTTTATTTAAATCCTCCTGTAGTGCATTTGCATCCTGCCCTGAATTAATCTGCCGCCCTATTTTGGTGTCATTCGCAAACTTGCTTATGTCACTGCTGATCCCAGTATCTAGATCGTTTATGTAGATTATGAACAAGAGTGGGCCCAGTACTGACCCCTGGGGAACCCCACTGGTTACACAGCCCCACTCAGATTTAACACCATCTACGCTGACCCTCTGTGTTCTATCGGGGAGCCACGATCTTACTGTGTGTATGTCACCCAATAACCAGGATACTTTCTCCATAATAATTAATTAATAACTCTTACTGACCTATTATTAAAAAAAAAAAAGTCTCTAGGTTGATTACCGTATTGCAATTTGTCTCAACCAATGATAAGACGTATGGCGCAACACTTAAGGCGACTATACAGGTATCATGTAAACAGAAGCGGTACCAGCAACACAAACGGAAGCGGTACCAGCAACACACACACGACACACACAATACACCAAAACACCCAAGTCACTATAAAGACCACGACGCCCCGTCCTCACTTCACTCACAGACCAACTTACAAGGATTACGGAGCTAAAATCTTATCTAGTTTTTCCTTAAAGGGTATTAGAAACTTAAGCTGGTAGAATTTTGTCTAATTTGTTGTCATTGTGGTAATGGGATTTTTTTAAGTGGAAAATTAGCACTTGCAATGATTTTCTCAGGTGGGATTTTGTTTAGCAGGTATTTGTCTACACTCTACACAAGTTCCTGGATCTCAATGTTACTTATTCACCAAATACCTAATCCTCTCCCAGTAACACTACCTAAATCAAGTAACACGATCCCTCACAAATCACACTAAGTAACACCTTGTATTTCCACCTAGCACCACCAATTACCCCCAGCTCACCTGTGTTATACTCTCCCACCTCCTAGATACAGCATCATCAACCCCGCAATACACCTTGACAGTTTCAGGTAGTGTTAAGTGGCACAATGTAATGATAACGTCAAAGATCGTAAGTAGAGGAAATTGTTGAAAATATATTACAACCACAACAGACTTAAAGTGGGTGAGGTTAATGATGCAAAATGATATGATCTAATTTTATTAACGGAAATCATGTAATTACACGATCAGTGGTGTTTAGTTCGCAAAATAAAAATACTAAGTTATATAAATATAGCGTTAAGTAAATGTAATGCAGGTAAAATAAGTATAGAAGATATAAGAAGAATTTATAGTTGTAGGATTGTACTGACTGGAGGGAAGCTTCTTGAGTAACACGGCCATGACGCCAGGTTAGCTAATGACGCGGTGGTGAGAACTCTGGGTCAATGGGACCGTGACCTCTCCTAATTAACACTAAACTGGTTAGGTCTGGACATAAGAACATAAGAATGGAGGAAACTGCAGCGGGCCTATTGGCCCTTACTGGGCAGTCCCGTTTACACCCAACCCCTATTGCTCATATAAACATCCAACCTATGTTTGAAGCTATTCAGCGTATTCGAGTTAATGATGATATTTGGTAACTTGTTCCATTCATCCACTACTCTGTTTCCAAACCAGTGTTTACCTATTTCGCGCCTAAATCTAAATTTGTCTAATTTAAAACCATTGTTACGAGTTCGCTCCTGGTTGGATAGTTTGAGTACCTTTGCAATGTCCCCTTTGTTTAGCCCTGACTTCCATTTATACACCTCTATCATGTCGCCCCTCGCTCTACGTCTCTCGAGGGAGTGCAAATTAAGATGCTTTAACCTGTCTCTGTACTCAAGGTTCCTAATGCCCGGGATTAGTCTTGTCAGTCTCCTCTGAATTCTTTCCAAGGATTCTATATCCATTCTGTAATACGGTGACCAGAACTGAACTGCGTAATCCAGGTGTGGTCTCACAAGCGCAAGATACAGTTTTACGATGACCTCGCTAGTCTTGTAACTAACACTGTGTTTGCCCAGGTGAGTGGTCATGTCGCCGGTCGGTAATGCTCCCTAATTATTACCATCCGGGTGTGTCTTGGCCAGGAGTAGTTTCTTTAACACGGTCATAACGCCAGGTTAACTCTGGTACCTTGTGGCTGTCAACTCTCCTGGGTCAGGTCTTACTCTCACTGTAGGGTGTGTCAACTTACGTGGATTACCACTTGGGCATCTACTACTGTTATATGAGTTGTACTTCTCTGGGCTGTAAGTTATGTTCTGATAAACTATCATCACATAGAGCATAATAATTAAAGCATAAAATGCAGTTATTTGGTGAAAACTAATAAGACTGACAAAGCGTTATGTGAGGCAAAATGAATGTCGAAGCGTAATGTGAGGCAAAATGAGTGCGTCAAACCGTTATGTGAGGCAAATGAGTGACAAAGCATTATGCGAGGCATAATGAGTGTGTCAAAGCGTAATGTGTGGCAAAATGAGTGTGTAAAAGCGTTATATGAGTCAAAATGAGTGACAAAGCGCTAGGTGTGGCAAAATGAGTGTGTCAAAACGTTATATACGGCAAAGTGATAATAGTATCAAGGTAGCGTTAGGTGAAGCAAAAAAGTAAGTGCGTAAATAGGTACAGTATTATTGATACAGTATAAAGTAACAGCCTCGATAGCACTCATGGCGTAAGAGTTACACATAATAATAAATCTTTCTAGACAATCGAATTGATTTTTTCTGCACAATACAATACGTGTTACTACCAAGTCACGTTATTGTATCACTAACAATCACAGCCTCTTTAATATAACTTTTCATAACCTGAATATGAGCACCTAGTGATTATCTATGTACCATTAAACATAACAGTCTTTTCAACTTGTAATTACTCAACTATGAACCTGGTGATTAGTTATGTATCACAGTTTATTACAATCGTGTAAAAGAAAGTCGTAATCTGTGTATAAATACTCATAGATTAGTTATTATCGTTTAATATAAAGTTATCATAATTAGAGTTATGTATACCCACCGATTAGTTAACTATGTAGAACTGTAAACTTCCAATCACTTATAACTTAGCTTCGTGATCTAGCAATAAACACCCACTGATTAGTTAATTTTATAATACTGAAAACTTCCAATCACCTTATCTTTGTATTCCAACTTTCTTAATCCACTGATTAGGATTTTTTGTAGCTTTTAGAGAGAGAGAGAGAGAGAGAGAGAGAGAGAGAGAGAGAGAGAGAGAGAGAGATTCAATCACCAAACAGATATTAACCAAACTAAAACAATAACGAGTTTGTGTGTCGTGACAATACACTTACTCAGCCCTTGACACAAATAATCCGCATCTCCATCAAGAACCACAACTTGTGTTTTCGTTTTTCATCATCATCGTCCAGTTCTTAAAAAAGTCTTTCATAAACAAACTAGAACAACACACGAACACACGAACTTCTTTAAAGCCTTTGTGGAGATCACCATAAGAACACTGCCCCTTTAAATTCCTTTTCGGGATGAGGTAAAAGTTGTTTATCCCGCCTGTACAGTAGTGGGTGTAGTATGTTGCTGATTTAACCCCCCTAAGGGAGATAATTTAGCTGGTTTAAACCTCTTTTGGGAGATAATGAAGCTGGTTTAAACCTCTTTTGGGAGATAATGAAGCTGGTTTAACCTCCTTTTGGGAGATAATTGTTTTTCCTTTTTTGGGGGAATAATTTTTATCGACTGATAGAAGATATTATGATAACCCAACTGTTAGATAACATGATAACGTGGATTCCTTATCTCTGCTTTAAGATAACATAATATCACGGCTACTTTATCCCTACTTTAAAATAACATAACACGGCTACTTTATCTCGGCTTTAAGATAACATAACATGGCTTCTTTATCTTTGCTTTAAGATAACATAATAAAACGGCTACTTTATTTCTGCTTTAAAATAACATAATAACACGGGTACTTCTTCTCTGCTCTAATATAACATAATAACACGGCTACTTTATCTCTGCTTTAAAATAACATGATAACACGGCTACTTCTTCTCTGCTCTAAGATAACATAATAACACGGCCACTTGATCCTTCTTTTGGGGGGAGGTACAGCAAGCCATGACACTTGTGGCTTCACCATAAATAATAAACTGATTACTCTGGGCTCTCAGCGTGCATCTGAGGTGGCCCGGGCCTGGTGGGTAATACCAAGGTCCGGCCGCTTGCCACGCTCACCCTATACATTACATACTTTACGAGCGTTAGATTAAACACTTTCTGACGTCCTACTCACATTAGCCAAGTCATAAACAAGCATAGACTGGCTCCTAGTGCGGCCAGCTAGCCTCCCTCGCTCTCTGTCTCCCCCCTTCACTTCCCTCTCTCTCTCTCTCTCTACTCCCACTGCTTCTGTAAATCACTCATCTCTCCACCAGCAGGAAAAGTGCAGCTGATGAGTAATGGTTCAGAGGATGGAATAGGACGTTCAGGAAGGGACGGCAGCTACCTGGGAGGTCTTGGAAAGCGCTGAAGGAAGGAGAAACAAAATATTGCTCTTTGCTAAAAATGGTGTTTGAATCGTTTCTTTTAAATGTTCGTCTGCTTATTTTATGTATTTCGGGGATGTTAAAGTACAGGTGACTACATAATTATTCTTTATTGGCTTTTCTAATCGTCATTTTTTTATGTTTATTTTCGAGTTACTATAAGTGTTTTGTAAAATTATATAGCAATGTTTACATTAATTCAGTATGTTGTTTACATTGGTAACACGTTTGCCGAGGCTTCTATATTAGTACTGTTTACGCTGGTACTGCTATAATGATCACTGCACCGTTATACCACAAGAATGAGCTTTTCTGTGTAATCCTTCTACTCATACATTATTAAACAAGGCTCCTCACTACCGTAGTGGACATGAACGATATCAATGTTCTCAGATCATTGCCCCGTGACGAGGAAATTCCCAAAATATTTCAGCTGTAGTTGTTTGTGAGTCTTGACAACCCATCATTATCACTAAGGCCTCACCTATAAGTTGTTACAGGTGTTGATAAGAGTTGCTCAACCACTAATTAATGTACTCAGCTACAACAACACTGGAGGAAGATTCACGTCGCCTGAATGAAGAGTAAATCACAGTTTTCCTGTGATTAGTAATCTCATCTTATTTATTAGCTGGCCAGAACAACCTTCCATTTTAATTTCAAACTTTCATCTCCCTCCAGGTAAAGTTATAAAACTTATTATTGTTTTTTTTCCTGGTGTCTCATGTTCAACCGTCATCCTTGGACAGGCGGCTTTGTTCGTGAAGTTAAGTGAAGGGGACACGGCAATAAGTCTTGTACTAACAACTAGGGTGGGGGTAGGGAGGTGTGGGGTAGGGAGGGGTGGGGTAGGGAGGGGTGGGGTAGGGAGGGGTGGGGTGGGGTAGGGAGGGGTGGGGGTAGGGAGGGGTGGGGGATTCCCTCGTCGATAACATCACTTACACACGGTGACAATGTGTTTTCAGTCTCTTGGGTGAGTTGACCGGCTGGAATGAACGTTTCTTTAGTCAAAATACTTCGCTTATATTGTTTTTGGTTTTGTCTGTACAAATATTAGCTCTTGCCTAAATTTAGCCAAGGGGGGATTGTAATCACCTGTGCGTGCGTGGGCGTGTATGTGTGCATGCATGCATGTGTGTGTGGGTCTGGGTGTGCGTGCGTATGTGTGTGTGTATGTGTGTGTAAATGGTCAACACAGCTCGCCTTACAAAGGTCATGGTTAATGTTGATAAATTACTGGCCTGGGGGTTTTCATCATATTTCACAGCTATAATATTATTTTCACATATTCAACTCCTGTGTCCGGACAAAGTCTTAAAAACACTTCATCGTGAATATTTCTCGAAGATAATAAACCAAGAGGTAATCGGTAGAGTCACTTACATGTAACAAGGTTAAGCAAATAAATATAATTCCTAATGCAGAAATTATACTTCATACAACTCGATCCGACTCTGACTCAGGCGACGAGGGACACAGCTGCCGAGGTGACATTGTCTTTGTTAAAATTGACCTAATAACACGATAAGTGGATAAAGTAAAGCTGTTTTATGGATAGTTGTACACAATTACTTTCAACTTGACAGATTTCAAAATCACATTCATAGTGTGTGGGGAAGTAGGATAAGGAGATGACCTCTTGACGCTATGAATCAATTATGGGAGGACAGATAACGTTTATGTGTGACACCATAAATGGGAAAAAACCTTGACTTGTTTATATGTGATCTTGGAAATATCTTTATGAACTTATGTTTTTGTTTGAGTAGGTGTAGATGTATATTAGTGTGGGTGTCTGTACAATAATATATACGTATTCATTAACAGGTAAAGGTAGGTGCGAGAACCTATTAATGTACCTAATAAGGTGTCACTGTGACTAATGACGATACATAATATAACGTAGACCCATAAAGGATATAATCTCCCGCGATCATTGCCATAACCCGCCGTGACAATGATAATCTCAGCTAAAATTCTGTTCTGAGCTCTTCCGCTCCTTTGTTCACTACCCACGCCATCCCAACACCCAGGTTCATGGCGAAACTCGTTCTTTTTGTGAAGTGTCACTGACGGAGACATACTAACCCTGAATTAACATTGAAAATATGGAGATATACAGCACTATTCATAGTACATTGTCAAAAGTTACTGACGACACCTTGCACCCAATGGCTCGCTGCGAGCAATCATGTCTGTGGGATGTGACAAGCAAAAGTTGCTATATCTCGTAAAGGAAGTCACAAATCACGTCTTGATTCCAGGTCTGGGCACCGTCAACGCAGTCGGCGGTGGAGAAACTCATTTTAATGTTATATCAACAAGTAATATGTTCCCCTGAAAGCGGCACTCCATCAGGGTGCTAATATGAGGGAGACGGACATAAATTTATGGGTCATGTTTGTATTGTCAAGTTCTTTATTGGGTTTTGATTAGAACCAGAAGTTGCCTGCAGGTCGTGTTATGATGTTATTAAATTACATCAGAGATACTCAGGCGTTCCGAAACTATATATAAATACTCTATTACTGTATAGGATTTCCGTCTTGCGACACTAAAAAATTTTTGCACTATGTTACGACACTGCCTTGGAGAATTAATACATTACTGCTACTTCATGATGACGCGATACATATATCTTAATGCTGTTGGGGATACTATTATGACATGCTACTTTTTGTAACACTAAACTTTTCTAGTGTCGTGACGCTGTACCATAGTAGCGACACTGCTATAATGAGACTTGATTTAAGCCTCGAAGGACTCGTCTTCACGGTAAAGGATCTCCAGGAAGACACTGAATAAATATCTCCTGAAGCTGAATTTAGTGACATTAATATTCACGTATTTACAAATGGTCTCGTATGTAATAAATTTGAATACCAGTCTTATGTTAAGTCACCAGGAGCATTGATCTAACTCTCTGCCTTCCCTGTTAATGTGGTAATACTAGTGATACAATTATACTTCTCACATAAACTAACACCACCACCACTGAACCCAGAAGCTTGGACTTAGAGAGATCAACACTAAGAATACACTCTAGACATAGTGGAATAAAAGTCGGAATATATTGAGACAAAAAATGGAAGAAGATGAGAGAGAGAGTGAGTAAGGTGTGAGGTGAAAGGTGATAAAAATATATACCTCATCGGATCATAAAGCTACAACTTCGGTCAACCATTCTTTTGATCTCGTCACACCTTGATCTATCACCCAGGTGTCACGGCCCATCACTGTGTCTCATACCAAATCATAAAGTTCATGGCTCTTAATTTAATTACTGTGGGAAGCAAGTTTATGATGAAACAATGTAAGAAAACCTTATACATGACATTATTATAGTGATGGTGTTTTTTTGCAAGAAGGGTGGGGAGAGGAGAGGGTAAGGGAAGGAAGGAAGGAAGGAAGGAAGGACAGGAGGATGGAAGGGAAAGGGAGGGGAGGGCAGGTTCTATAATGCTGACAGAGAAACATACACATCAACATCCCTCAACCTATAATACTCTGAAGCATTATCTCGTATTTTGGCTTCCTGTCTGGTGTTCACAGATTCATCAAACCTTTCGGGCGTACATTTAAATTGGCCTTATTAGTCACAATAACATCAACAGCAACAACCAAAATTGATACCGGTATATGAAGAAAATAGCCAATCCAATTCTCAACCTTGTTAGTTAGTTTAGAAAATAATTGTTATACCCTTCAAGCCTTATATTCCTGCCCTATGAACGTACGTGTTGAACGATGTGACACGTAATGAGACAACGAGTGAGGCAATGTATCCATGTATCATTAGGGGAAGAACGACCGCGCGACTATCATCCGTTGGTGCATTGTGGCGGGCGGGGGAAAACTGTGCATTAAATTTTCCCTGACCCAATAATACCACCACCACCACCACTATCACCACCACCACCACCACCACTATCACCACCACCACCACTATCACCACCACCACCACTATCACCACCACCCACCACCACCACCACTATCACCACCACCACCACTATCACCCACCACCACTATCACCACCACCACCACTATCACCACACACCACCACCACCACCACCACCTACCACTATCACCACCACCACCACCACCACTATCACCACCACCACTATCACCACCACCACCATCCACCACCACTATCACCACCACTATCGCCACCACTATCACCACTACCACTATCACCACCACCACTACTACCACCACCACCACCATAACGCTACTTGTAGGAGGATATTACTCCAGCCTGTGTCGTGAACTGATTGAATTAGAACGAGAGAACACTGTTGCCGACTAGATGATGATGGTAGGAACACCGAGACTGAGTGGGTGACAATGCAGGTACAAGAGGGAGGAGGAGGTGGAGGAGGAGGAGGAGAAGGAGGAGGAGGAGGGGAGGCGGAGGAGGAGGAGGGAAGGAAGGAAAGGGAGGAAGGGAGGAGGAGGAGGGAAGAAAATGGAGGAGGGAGGAGGAGGAGGGAAGAAAATGGAGGAGGGAGGAGGAGAAGGAGAAGGAGGAGGAGGAGAAAGTCATCCCCTGTACCGTAAAAAAGTCCCATTCGGTATAAACGTCAAGTCAAAAAACCTCTATAATCAGAGGGTCACAACTCCGTTATCTGTAGCACGAATTCTCTGATATTTGATCTTGTCGTTGGACCCGGTGATAGAATTAGTAACTAAGTCTATTTAATATCCAATAAATGCTAAATTCATTCCTGCATCAAACATATGTGTTGGACGGACGGACGAACGGACAGACAGATGTTGTTCTTTGGCGTTGATTGGATGTGAATGAATTAAGCTTATTGGATAACAACACATACACAGCCGGTGATAGGTGGAAAACGGAAGCTGTCTGGCGGTAATTGGTAGAAGGTACAGTAAGTACCGTACAGTGATGCTGATTGGACCAGATGATAATTGTAATTAGGATGGATGGAGGAATATACAAGTACATTAGACACGTTCATAACATAGGAAGAGTGATCATCAGACTGTTATTTTCAAAAGCAGATGAGAGAAAGATGAAACAACAGAACTCAAGGTACGACAATAATTAATTATATTCCCCTTGGTCGTTGTCTTATAATGTAAATTTTAACAAAGGCAAATGGATTAAATTTTATATCTATTTTAGAATTGTAATCGTAATTTACATAATAATTTATAATGAACAAAAGAATAAAGGCAACACATGTGATACGAATCCACAAAGTAATTCTCAACCAACTGTACAAGACGCACTTGAGTTGCCATAAAAGGTCACAAAACTCTGATGTTAACCTGTAAGCACCTGTGTGATTAAAGTTATATATTATGCCTAATACACTTACACGTGAAATTGGTAACCACCTTAACATAGTGATTAACAAGTCCTTAAACGGGTGAACGACTCGACACCTGCGGGTTTAAGGCAAAAAGTTACGTCATCACAGGTAAGAATCACCTGACCATAACCTGTTCACAGTAATATCTTAGTATTACATATTCTCATACCTGATAATATCCATGAGACAAGATATTAATTTGGAAGAACACAAATATCAGAATCTACAAACGTACATCGTCTTAAAATAATTACTTGAACTTCTTTGGCTATTTTTCTTTACTATTTTAACTAACTTCATAAGAGAAAATAAGCATCAGATATTTTCCCCTTCCTCCTTTGCATCACGTCCGTGCGTTCGTCAGTCTTGCTTGGTTAAATATATTACCGAGAGTCGTGGGAACCTCATAAGAAACTCACACTAATTGATTCGTACCGTGACACAGCCAGGTAAGGGTGTGGTGACCAGGTGAGATCCGATTTACCTGATAAAAGATAATCATAGACATTTCTAATAATATTCCCCCTTGATTTTATTACACAGAACACGCCATCTGGATTTTTTAACCATATGAACCAAAACGCAGCAGCAACATTATTTATATTTATTACACAAAAAACTGAGAACAAAATCGAGATATGAATTAAAAGAAAACAAGTAAAATAAATATATAGATGTTAGTTTAATGCAAATGAATGCCACCATAAGTCCTTCGTCCTAGATAAGAATCATAATAATAATCCACTGTTTACATAAGCTGAAGCATCCCACCAAGACGACTTAATCCTCAACGTTCATATAGCTCTTTCTTATGGCTCCGAACACACATAAAATATCGTAGGTGACAGCTGCTCCCCATGAAGTGATTGTCTTACAGAAGAGTGGAAGTATTTTTCATCAGGATAACTAGAGGTGAAGGGAGTATTATATATTTTGTATCAGTGTAGGTTTAACAATTGCCTGTAAAGACACTTAAATAATTTGATGTTCCTTCCCTCTAAATGCATCTTATAGTATTGTTTTGGAAGCATCAAATATCAAATCAAAATACCTTTAAATATTAACTGAACCCCAGGTAAATAATGGTTTACCCTTCAGCTGAACAGACCAAACCAGATAAATTATTCAAGTTAATGTAAACAAACGAAATATAACTTGCAAAAAACACATCGACAGATCATCAAGAGATTCAATATTATGATTTTCTTAGGTTATATATATAATTATTTAGGAAGAACCAGGTAAATAAGAATAAACAAGACAACAGACAACATATAAGACATACAGACAGAAGGGATGATGACAATACCTCACCATTCCTACTGTATACGTCAAGCGGGGAATAAAAACAACTGTTACGTTAAGAATCTCAATATCCTGTCCCACTCATATAACTGTCCATATTTACTGCATTCTGAGACACTGAACAAAAAACAACAACAACAACATAATGAGAGTATCGATGATGGTGAGGGGGGGGAGGGGAGGGGAGGGGGTGTACAAGGTCATTCATACGGATCCTGAAAAGAAAAAAGTTGAAGACATGTAATTTTGACAAAGTAAATCGTGACTTCACCTTGTTTGACTGGTAGGAAACACGTGACTTAAAATTCAATGTTATTATGAACCATGAGATGAGGGGCCGCAGACAGCTGGGTTACAGAGTAAGTCCCTCCAAATTATAGACCTCCAGTTTAGTCATTTGATTTACCACTTATGTCGGGATAGAAAATTGAACTTAATCGAAAATAGACTCATAGTTTTTGCCTCGTTGTTTTCATCATCTAACTTTAATGCTTCTGATGAGTATTGTCAAGGCATGTAAATAGTGTTGTAATTCAAGTGGTTATCAGTAGTGTCTTATAACCTACAAAAATAAGTATAAACATTAAGATAATAGAGAGAGGAGGGGGAAGAGGAAGACGAAAATATTAAATAAAAATATTAAATTTCAAATACACTATAACTTCAAGAGGCTCCCCCATACACGACCCTCCAGTAAGCATCACCTAGTCACCCTCACACCCACAGAACTACCCGAGTAAATCAGAATGGCATGTTACTGTTGGTGTTTACATCCTCGCCTCTGGAGTGTGAACCATGAGAGAAAAACTAAGATCGTCAACACAACGGTTACACCTCGTGCTGCACTCAACACCCGGGGGGGATTTAGGTAAAGGAAAACACAACATTGTCTTCTCTTCCAGTGTTCTAACACATCTATTTTCACTCTGGGTACATTTTAGGAATGGTTTTGAAAGGAAGAGTGTTTGAGAGCACGTATTGGTTGTTTTCCGGGAGGGAGTCTTGACGTACCAGGTTTAAGGATCTAGTTAACTCCGTCACTCAGTCAGCATGAAACCCAAACAAGGAAGATGGGGTGAGTTTTATCGCTGCCTTCCTCAACCAGCAGTAACGCACTATAGGGGGTAATTACTGTTTCCTTTCTTACAAGGGTCCTCCACTCCCCAGCGTGCCTTTAGTGCTGCTGACGAGGTAAAATTTTGCAAGCTAAAGTTTCTTCTGCTTCTGACCCACAACAACCTAAGGCTAGAATCATGTTTTTTTTTTCTTTTTTGCAGCCATTATATCTTCAGTGCCACCAAGATGAAAAAAATGCATTTTCCTCCAACTTGTATAATTATCCGAACTACAATTGAATTAATATAAAATCGAATACCAGTGCGAGCATATTTTCGTATTTGATATTTGAATCTTTATACGAGTATGTCTTAGCATTTTTCTATAGTTACAATGCCTGGAAATTATTGCTCTTTAGGTCAACAGGTATTTCGCGAACATAGACTTATCTCACACTACAGTTTCTTCCTGTTTAGAACAATGTTAACTGAAAGCGACGACACTCCTAGACCGCGAGTGAGAGGCTAAAGAGGAAAACAAGGATGATAAATGCACTGACATATATAGTCATACACTCCACAACAAAAATAAATAGAACACACACACACGCACACGCACACGCACACGCACACACACACAGGCTGAGTGAGGACACGAACGCGGAAGAAGACACACAAGGATAAGAATATAAACTCACAATCATCTCTTATGGTCCCTCGGCCAACTGAGGGGGACACGAGCCTCCAGGTAAGAACACATGCCAGAGCACCACACCACACCACACCGGGCACTACCACGACACACCGGGCACTACCACATGACACACCGGGCACTACCACACGACACACCGGGCACTACCACACGACACACCGCACTACCACACGACACACCGGCACTACCACACGACACACACCGGCACTACCACACGACACACACCGCACTACCACACGACACACCGGGCACCACCACACGACACACCGGGCACCACCACACGACACACCGGGCACCACCACGAAGCGACCGGGCACTACCATGACACACCGGCACTACCACACGACACACCGGGCACTACCACGACACACCGGGCACCACCACACGACACACCGGGCACCACCACACGACACACCGGGCACTACCACATCGACACACCGGGCACTACCACACGACACACACCGGGCACTACCACACGACACACCGGGCACCACCACGACACACCGGGCACTACCACACGACACACCGGGCACCACTCACACACGACACACCGGGCACTACCACACGACACACCGGGCACTACCACGATGACACACCGGCACTACCACACACACACCGGGCACTACCACACGACACACTGCACTTACCACACGACACACCGGGCACTACCACACGAGACACACCGGGCACTACCACACGACACACCGCACCACCACACGACACACTGCACTACCACACGACACACGGGCACCACCACACGACACACCGGGCACTCACACGACACACCGCACTACCACACGACACACCGGGCACTACCACACGACACACCGGGCACCACCACACGACACACCGGGCACTACCACACGACACACCGGGCACTACCACACGACACACCGGGCACTACCACACGACACACCGGGCACTACCACATGAGGCATGAGGTGATCAAGATTCTGGGGTCATTGTGCATATGTTTGGGATATTTTGAACCCAATTAAGTGAAGAAATAAAATCTGAAACGGGGAAGTTCTCTTATGCACGGAACTTTACGAGTGAAGAGAATATATTTATTAAAGTAGGATTTAAGAGTTACAGATAAAACCTACACGTATGGACATTATGATGGTAATTGTTTATTGAAGTATAAGAAAAATTCTTACGATAATAATTCAGATATTCTCACATTGTTGCTGCCAATATATAAAAAAATAACCAAGGATTTTCTTTTCGGGGTGAGGGGGGGAGGGAGGGAGGGGGGGCTGAGTCAGGTACGACAGTGAGGCCAAGTCATAACTCACTTTCCCTCTCAACCACACAATCATGAAACAATACTGTCTCGAAGCGGAGTTATTATTGCTGCCTTAATCATCGAGCCGTCACAGTCCACACTCTGTCCTTAGGAACTGATGGACCAATATCAATATCAGGGGTTGGACCTCCTAGCGTTGTGATTGGTCATTAAGTCTCAATTTTGGTCCCACAGGTACTAATAATGTGTTCCCTGGTGCTCCCATACCCGAGGGTTGATCTTAACGTGTGTCTGTGGGCTTTTTTTTTTATACGTTCGAGTAACATTAATGTTTTAGTCTACGTACGAGGAACAGCGAGTTATCAAACACGTTTCTTTGTGTAAGTACGTAACCCTATTACTAAAGATAATATAGACAAAGAAGATAAAGAAATGAGGACAAGGAAGATATTACCAGAGAGAGAGAGAGAGAGAGAGAGAGAGAGAGAGAGAGAGGTAGACGTAGCTATCCTCTAGCCTCTCCGGTGGGTGTGTGAGGTGTGGGTGTGTGAGGCGTGGGTTCGTGTGGTCTGAGTTATGGGCGCATTAGGTGAGAGTGTGGGTGTGTGAGGTGTAGGTTTGTGAGGTGTGAGTGTGTCAGATGAGGAGTGGGTGTGTGAGGCAAATATGTGCAAGGTAAGGATATGCAAGGTGAAGGCGTGGTATGTGATGGATGGTTTAGTGAGATATGAGTGTGTCAGGTGAGAGTGTGTGGGAGGAAGGTGTGTTGGTCAACAGTGACACTTGATGGATCAGACCTGACGCTCCCCGCCCTCACTATCACAAAATCTGGCCACACGCCCATACCAGAATAATGACAAGACTGGATTGATTTATGTCGATGATTTGTCTTAACTACTTGATATTGCAAGTGTCAATGACTCAAAGGTTTCAAGTTTTTGCATTGTCTGTAAAGGTCATGGAGTATTGGCTAGCGAACCATCATTACTTTCATTTATTATATGTGATATAACTGCCATTATTATTGTGTACACTGACGGTATATATATATATTTTTTTTTTATCTTTTCAATAAAAAACTTTAATAACAATAAAATACCCATTACATTTATTCATCTAATAATTTGTATTTTTTCCATTTATTATTCAGCAATACAGTTTTTATCTCTATAAATATCTAAAAACGAAAAAAAAAATCGACTCTAACTGCAGCAGAACCACACACACAAGACTCGAGCAACACTGCAGGACACACCCTGCTGCCTGGGGGATAGACCTAATGTTGTTTGGAAGCTGCTGTAGGTAATAACCCTTCAGGAGCTCTGGAGCATGTATGGATGGGAATAAGGTGAAGAGAGAATTCCACTGTCGTAAAGTGAGGTGATTAAAAGATGAGGAGGAGGAGGAGAGGAAAGAGCAAAATGAGTACTAAGAGAAGGGAAAGGGAGAGAAAGAGGAAGTACAGGAGGAGGAGGATGAAGAAGACGAGATGAGGAGGAGGATAAAGATGGAAGAACAGTAGAAGGAAAAGGAGTAGAATTTGTTACCTAAAAGAGCAGGACAAAGCTACACACACGATAGTTTCGCATCGTATGACTAATTGTGGAGTGAGAAAGGAAGACACTTTATATTTTCTTCTCCTCTCCATTCCCCTGACTCTCAAATATGAAATGAAGGCAATTATATATTTTCCTCGCGTCACATCACTGGCTCGGAACACGGAGACAAGACCTTTGTTTTCCTCTCTGCGGTTCATTGACTCACAGACACGTTCTAGAGAGAGAGAGAGAAATTAATCCCTTGAGTACGATATCAATCCTTTGAGTACGATACTAACCTTTTGAGTATGATTCTAATCTCTTAAGTACGATACTAATCTTTTGAGTACGTTTCTAACCCCTAGAGTACGACAATTGCCCCTTGAGTACGTTACTAACCCCAAGAGTACTATAATTACCCCTTAATTACGATATTTACCCATTGAGTACCATATCAACCCCTTGAGTACTCAAGTCTCTCGTATACGTAAATAGGTTTAGAACGGTTTTCATGTTTCCCCTTTTTCCTCTGGATACATAAAACTCTGATTTGTGAATTTTATGGAATTTCTGTCTCGGGTGACGCCCTAGAGCCCGGCGGAGAAAATGATAGGCGTGAGGGTCAAAGCTGTTCATTATATTGTGGATAATGACCGAGGTACAGAGTCTCATATCTCTCCTGTGTCAAAGGCCACACAATTTTTGCATCTTGGTGGGGAGGTGATTTCATTGTGGTGCTGCGTGACTTTCATTCATTCAATTTAGGTTGGATCTTATGGTTAATGAGGAATATGGAGAGAGAGAGAGAGAGAGAGAGAGAGAGAGAGAGAGAGAGAGAGAGAGAGAGAGAGAGAGAGAGAGAGACAGACAGACAGACAGACAGATAGACAGATAGACAAAGAACTATATTCAATATGTAATGAAATGAGAGTAAATAGATTGAATAAGACAGACAGTCAAGGGGATTTTGTTTACAATTTGCTTGAGTTTCATTAAGCTAAGCTGAGTGGATTTTAGTAATGGATTCCTGAAATATACAATAAAGGGAAGAAGATAAACAAAGCAGATGAAGAAATAAAAACAACATTGAATAAAGATGTAAATAAATTGAAAAAATACTAAAAATAAGAAATAAAAATCGATACTAAATATCAATAACACATTTAAGTAACATATAAATTATTCTTAAAGATACAGAGCACAACACAACGACGTTCATTTGGGTGGAAAACCTTTCATTAACTCTTGTGTTCTGGTATTATGCTAATCTTAGTCCCATCCATAAACAGAGCAGATGTGTTACTCCTATGTATATGTGTGTGTGTGTGTGTATCAATTGACTCTCCTTCCATTCACAAAACACACCAGAACTCACCAAATATCACGTTGCTTTTTATTGTCGAGTTAAAATCAGATCTAAACATTTGTGTGCTCATCCAAGAGAAAAGTTAAACATTGACTCAAAAATTTCTGAATCGGGATCTATTTTTGTGTGTTCATGTGTTTGTATATGTATCCTAGCAGAAAATGGTTGTATATACATTTAGCTGCCCATTCATTAGAGAGAAAAAAAGAGAAGACATTTCACGGGTGATGGCTAACAGAACCAATGAAGTGTGTCTCAATACATGCTGATGGCTGCTTTACATAACAATACTAACAGAGGGAATTGTTGAACTTACCATTAAGCAAAACTAACACAAAACATCTGTAAAAAAAATCTTGCTAAATCGTGGACGTAGAGTTGTTGATATATATATATACAAGAGCTTTTATCGTCACTTAATTTACATAAATCATAAATGTTTAATTGTTGATGAATGCAAATATATTTTTATATCAGTTAACTCATAAAAATTCGTATAAAAAATGTAAATACCTTTTATAAACTCGAGACTGAGTACCAGGTAAGTCACTTTACTCTTCCTTTATAATATTCTTAAGACAAATGTACTAAATGTTCCTTAAAATAATATTTTGTTTTTATACAATCGAAGTCTTTTTGCATTTACTGTAAAATAATGACACATTGTAAATTATTTTATAAACAACTTCATTATACGATTCGGTGAACGGCAAGACACAAACCGCTGTAGAGGTGATGCTGCTGTAGCGGTCATTCACGGATACAACAAACACACAGACACACAAACATGAACACAAACAGACATATAGACAGACACTTCCACGAGGTAGATGATCAGGGTGATGGCTTATCAACACAATACGGTACAGCTAATCAGATTATGTAAACTACTTTAAATTATCTTATATACGAAGCAATCAGAATAATGATACAATTTACGAAAATCAAGATACACCAATAATGTATGAAAATCAGAATACCCAGATCACGCAAAAAACATAAATAATTATAATAAACACAGGCTATTAAGGTCCCAAATGTCTGTATCGAAGCTAACGAGACAATCAGAATATCCAAATTATGTATATAGACAATAATTCCAATCACTACAGATGATACAAAATCCCAATATACTCGAACCTAATCTTCCGAAACAATCCGAATACTCAAGAGCATAAAAGACAACAATACAATCAGTGTATGAGGCAGATGTTTCAGAATCAATCCCGGATGTTCGAAATTAACTTGCGAACCAGTCGGCAATATGCAGACTACGTTAAGAAAGCAACATTAATTATTCATGAGGGAGCCTCCATCAATCAGACAGTGGAGGGCGGGGCTCGTCGCATCAATTTTCTTCATTCATAACAAAAAAATAACAACCAAATCAAAAGTGGACAGCCATAAAAATGATATCACCATTGGGAGGAGGAGAGCAGGTTGTCCCGAGGTCACAGGTCACCCAAGGGAGATTACCGACGGAAAATATGCCAGAGTGCAAAAAAAAAAAAGTAGAGAAAAATAAGGAATTGTTTGTAAGGAACAATGCAAGATTAACATTAGTTTATATGTTAAGGTTAAGGCAAATTTGATATGTGACTTAAAATGAGCGTAAATAAATCTTTAATCTGTAAGTTATTCCTCCCTAAAATTAACAGTAGCATGTATATTATGATCAGCAAAAGATAAACATCGAAATGGGACCTCCGATTAGCGTAGATTAAATATTAAGGTTTATGTTATGATTAATACAAATTATATTTATACATCAGATTGAATTTATATTATCTACATCGTCAACATCTTCTAGAGGTTCTTTTTATTTCCAGGATGAACAGAGGACTGGTATTACTGGCTGGTATGTGAGCAGGTAAAGCCTCATTAACACCCACAGCCGGCCTCTGATGCTAAATAGTGTATTTCGTTGTGCTAAGTTTGAGGTATACCCACGCGTGCACACACACACACACACACCCTCAGACACACATAAAAACACAGCGGAGGCATACTTACACATACGTATTCACACAAACGCAAATGAGACACACAAACACGCACAGTATATACACACACAAACATACGGATAAATAAACACAAGCTCATTAGCACACTTAAGAATCATAGTCACGTGTTCACATACCTTAGTGCTCTTCTCTTTCCACATTCGCCAACAACACAATTTTTCGCTGAGGACATTCGCCAATAATCGCTTGAAACTTAGGTAAAAGTGAGGATTTACACAGGTCAACGACTTGTATATCCACTCAGGACATTGACCACCAATCTTCGTGTTTACTCAAGTGGTTTTTGGAGATTCGCCAAAAAGAAATGTGTATTCACCTCAGAACATTCACCACCATCAACCTGTGTATTCAACTAAGTCTCTCTCGGAACAAATGCTGTATTTCACTCATATTTATGGAAGCCGAGAGGTTAAGGCGAGGCCAGGAATTTATATCATCTTTTTCCTCCAGATACTAAAATCATGAACCCAATATACGAAATATTTTTGTCAAAAGTCTCCAGATTATGTGAACCGTTGGCTCCCATCTGTCAAGAGACTGAAGGGTCGTCAACTTCTACTGTGGAGAATCAAATGACACCTCACAGGAGACCAGTTCAACAAATATTGGAACAAAATGAAATATTACTATAAGATACAAACATCCTCTCTCTCTCTCGCTCGCGTTCTCTCCCTCTCTCTCTCTCTCTCTCTCTCCGATCTCTTATTCATTATCAAGAGACCGAGATATAAGGAAGGAGAATCCAATTGTACTTGCAGGGGATCCTCGACTTTTTGTCCCGCAGAAACACGGCTGAAGCGATTCGCCAGGGTGGAGCCTCAGAGACACCCGGCTCTTCTTTATGACACCCATATTTGAGCCTTCATGTCTCTTAAATTCGGTATAAACGTATATTTATCGAGTCACCTTCACGATTTCACTCGGACGCCTGATTTACCCAGAAAGTTTATTTATAAGTGAATATCAGGTAGAGGTCGAACTTTGTTCCTCGAATGTCGGAGGTGACGGTATGGTTCACGAAGCCCTTGATGTAAGACCAATTTCACACCAGGAGATGGCTAGGCAAGGCCACACTCATTCATTACCGATGAACGCCCAAAATTTTCAGATTTCTCAGAAACACTCAAGTATGTAAAGAATGGTGAGGTTTATTATTTTTTAATCTAGAGCAGAAACTGAACCGGGAATTAGTTACAATATCCAGCAAAGAAAAAAAAATGTGCATGGAAAAATAAGGAAAGGAACATTTTCTTTTAAATCTGGAGCAACAGCTGACAAAAAAAAATACTGTAAATTCAAGTCCATGTTTAAAGAAAAACGAAAAGCCCACTACTATAGTAAACAAGTTTTCCATTTTCTGGTGCCAGACAGATTCTATTTTTGTAAATCCGCCCCGATAAACAACAACATTGCCTAGTTTGTAACCCCGTTCACGAATAGATGGTAATCTGTTGTTTTGGAGAGTGGTGCTCGATCGTTCCGGGTCTACCTCCAACCTCCCTTTACCCTTACAACTTTTAAATTCCAACCTAAAACTACCTCCAAGGAGACGAAAATAAACATGACAGGGTTGCTTTAGGAGGACACTTGCAAAAATTAATAACTGGAGGAAATTCTACTTGTTTCGGTCGATGGTTCAGTTCACGCCAACACTCATGACCGGTTTGAAGGGAGATTCTCTTTTATTTTATTGACTTTTGTATCCCCGTGTGTGTGTGTGTGTATGTATGTATGTATATATGTATGTATGGTGAATGAATATGTCGTACATAATGTGCTTACATATGTGGACGAAGGCGGATGAATATACGTACACTTGTGGATGTGTATGAACGAGTATACTGTATATAGTCTGTGTGTACTTCATTTCCAGTGAATATATGTGTATGCACTGTATATAAATATGTATGGTTGCGTATATACAAATGTGTATGAGTGGTTGTATCTACTGTTAAGTAGTTGTGAATATACGTGTGCGATTTTGTCCACGTGGATCAATGTGTCTAGGTGGTGCATATAGGTGTATATTTACAAGTGTGAAGTGAAAGTGCTGGGGGATACAGCACAATGAAGGCTAAACTTTCAGTAAAAAACCATCTTTCACTTTCCCATATATAAAGTTCGGTATACCATCTTGCAAATGAGTCGACAGGGTGGGGAGGGGGAGGGGGCAGTGTGTCTATCAGTGGCCTAAGCCTGTGGGTAAGGTCCGTATACGTATAGTGGTCTTTTTGCCGCTAAGTAATTTCAAATGAGTTTTTTTTTCTTATTCTGCCAGTGAACATGAACGAGTACATTAGAACAAACATATTAGTAAAACAAACGGCCAAAAAAATATGTGAAACCATCTGAGAAAAGAGATACATGAATCAGGTCAATACGAGCAGCAACAAGGTTAAGTGCCGTACTTCCCTACCGTTCACTTTACCTGACAGACTACCGGACATACATAGCGGCTTGGTAGGGATCGCACCGTACTTAACTTGAATACCACTTTACCTCTTCCGCCGTGGAGGCCCGCCTCACCTTTCGTCGTTTTAGTCAGTCATGGTCACTCAATCTCTATCTTAGTTCTGTTCACTTACTTAATCATTGTCAAGAACAGCATCGTTGAGGCTGTTATCATGCAAGACGAACTAAACAAACATAACCTACCCAAGTCTTGTGAACTACACGTATTCTAAGGCCATAGGTTAGGTTAGGTTAGGTTAGGGTTGAGTTGGGTAAGGTGAGGTAAGGTTGATTAGGTTAGGTTTGTTTGTTTTGTTTGGTTTGGTTAGGTTAGGTTAGGTTAGGTCGACCCATCCTGCCGACTTTAAATGACGATATCTACGATCAGTTATGTAGAAATTTGGGAAACCTAAAAACTCAGAGAAATCATACCATAAAATTCAATGAACAGAAAACAGAACACTTTCCAGAACGTTTATAGTGGACACCCACCCACACACACACACACTCTAAATGACGTATTAAAATAGACCACCATACTGCCCTCCCTTCGTCATCAGAGTTTCCCTTCACTAGTACTAATTACTTTATCTTACCTTCTCGCCCAGGTGAAGCTCAGGATGGTCGATGTTCTTCTGTTTCTTTCTTGTATTTGAATTCCTCACAAAACTGGTCCAGGTTACACTACAGGATCGAACATGTATCGGTTGTTCGTGTCCGGTTGAGTACATTTTCAGGTTGTTCAGTCACTAATCACTTTAACGGTGGCTAGAGTTTGGTTGGGTCTGTTTCTCTTTGATATTACGCACTTTTTTGTTTCATGTTTATTGTTTCATTGTTTTTTGTCACGTTGTAAATAGTCAAGTATCACTTCAAGCAACAAACCAGTTCAAACTACAATTTATATTTCCGCATTACGTACACACACACACACACACGTAGTTCCATATAAATTAATTTTCTTTGTTCACTTCATCACATCAGGTTAAGTTTATCACGTATCACACCACACAGAAAAAAAGCACCGAAAACAAACACGTCTACCCTCAAGCTGTTAGTGTCAACAAACAGCTCCTCGCAAAGTATCAACAAACAGCTCCTCGCAAAGTATCACAAACAGAAAAAAAGTTCACTATAGACGCAAATATTCCGGAGAGTAGGTGACGACCACCGACATGTACTCCTGGAGAAGTGGGAGAGACGACTGATGGTGTTGATCGGCTGCACACACACACACCGTTAAGCGAAACACAACACATAATAAGTAGTTTGAGTAGTTAGTGGTAGTTTGCTCGTTCAAAGCGACTGCGGGCCGAGCGCTGTCCAGCCACTATTTCTGTTGGGAGTGTCGTGGGTGATTCATCGAAAAATTTTATCTTTTTTTTTACTGTATCTTAATTTTATTTAGCCTATTTCTTTCCCTCACTCCATGCGTACACCTCCTTTACCTCTCTCCATACATGAAGTCCAGTGAATCCCTCCTCCTCCCTCCTTCCCTTCCGCCTCCCTCCCTCCCTCCCTTCCGCTCTTCCCTCCTCCATTCATAGACTTCAGTGAACTCCCCCTCCCTCTTTACTTCCCTTCACTTCTTTTCGAAGATATATTCGAATGCATTCCACCCTCCCTCCTTCCCTCCTTCTCTTCCCACACATACATACACACATGCCCGCGCGCGCACACACACACACACACGCATACACACACGCACACACACACACTACTCTCACGCATTTAAAGCAAAGTGATTTAAGCAGTCTACTTACATCCTGAGTCATTCTTTATAGTACAAAGGAACCATGTAGAAAATTATTAGCAGAAAGAGTATAAAGGTTTTAGAGTTCAACAAATTTTAATGAAATTGTGGATTAAATAAGAAATTACTTGACACTTACACGAATTTCCTCAGGCTACAATTACTAGTTATAATAGTCTCTCTCTCTCTCTCTCTCTCTCTCTCTCTCTCTCTCTCTCCCCCTCTCTCTCTCTCTCTCGTATCTACTTCAAAATTCTACCAATTCATCCCATCTTCGTGACACTACACAAATATCTGTAATTTCTACACAAGACTAAGATTGACTTTCCACACATCAGGTTATTTTTCATGGTAAAGGTGCAGTGTCAAAGGTAACCAGACATTACCTATAATTATCGTAGCTACGATCTCATTATCCTAAGGAGGAAGGACACGCAAACAATCTGACGCTCGAAAATCAATATTGCCATCTCAAACTACTCACCCCCTTAGAGTTAGTGAACAGGTAAATAAGTATTTATCGTGTAGTTTCTATTTTGCAATATGTTGTGGGCATTAGTTAGGTCCTCGTGACTAACTAGAGGGAGCACTGCATCAAAGTCAACATATATTCTTCTATAAATTAACGTTTTATTAATAACCTGGTCGGTATAATGAGGAGGCAGGCTGGGTTTCTCCTCCATGACGAGTGGCAACGACCAGCCCGGCCACCCTACACTCTCACGCGTCTGCCATAAACCTGCCCACGCCCTGCCGCCCTTCCGCCGACCCTGGCCCTCCCATCTCCGTCCTCCCACCCCAGCCCATACTCGCCCTGCCGCCCATTCATGTCCTCCCATCCTCGCCCAAAGTCGCCCTGCCGCCCACCCAAGCCCACCCACCTTATTCCTTCCATACCCTCCACGCTCCTTTCAAGGTTTTCCTAACCTTCTCAACCAACTCCCTACATCCTCTCGACACCTTGCCTCCCTCCCCCTCTCCTTCCCTCCTTCCATGCCTCTCCTCCTATTCCACCTTTCTCAACCTACCACTTCCTCCCTTCTCCTCCACACCTTCCCCAACTCCCCCCACCATGACAACAGCAAAAAATTAATCTTCGCAGGTTTATACTGAATGGATGTATATAATTTATTTCTATTAATAACGATAAAATATTTAAACAAGAGTGATATGAAAGCTAAAGTTGTCAAGGCTTTAGGAATTGTTATAGTAAAAATTTTAAGCTGTGAATAATAAATGGATGAATACATGAATAAACTATATAATGAGATGTGTCTGTTATTATTCCACTCGAAACTGTCACACACACGCGCACTCACACACACACACACACACATCTTACGAGTAATTTCTTGAACTCTTACTTCCGGTGACTTGCAGAATGTCATGATGAAGGAGGAACATACTGAGTGATTCACCACACAAACATAATACTATATTTAATAGATATTACACACAATAAATTATCTTTTATTCCAGCACGTTTGAAGGAAAGAAAAAATTTGTATTTTATTTGGAGAAAATCACTGTATCATGGCATCGTCTCTCCCTTAACTGTCTATGTTGTTTTGATAAAGTTGTCAACGTGGGAAAGATTATTCTTTTTATTTCATCTGTCATAATATTGTTATCATTGTAATTACCATCAATGTCATCATAATTATCGACATTATGATTATTACTAGTTATTAATTATTATCATCATTACTATTATTAATCACCATCTGCAATCATCATTATCATTATCATCAATCATCACAAGGTTCATTATCAATCGCTATCATCACCATCACCTTTACAATCGTGAACGCCAGCATCGCCATCATTACCAATCATCATCGTACTCATTAACATCATCATTATCATCATCATCATCATCATCATCATCACCATCATCACCAGCACCAATAATAATAATAATAATAATAATAATAATGATCATCCTCATCATTACCATAATCATCCTCATTACCATCACTAATAAGACTCGTCCTCCTTAAACCAGACGGAGGCAGAAGCACACTGGACTGAAGAGAAGAAGCACTAGAAGCACACCAGAGCCGCAGGGGTTCCGGTTCCACAAGGCACCACCGTGATCCCCCCCCCCCCCAACCTCACCCTCTTAAAGTCTCTGTGATAAACCGCAGTTGCTACCGGGTGAATAACGTGCTTGGAATGCCTGCCTGCTTCCACGTGTCGCTGCCCCCCCCCTCCTCTTTCTCCTCCTCCGCCTCCTGCTCCTCCTCCTCCATCTTTTCCTCTTCCCTACTCTTGCCCTACCCTCTTCCTCCTCCCCCCACCCCCCTCCCCCCAAGCACCTCTTGTTACGTAATGCGTCCAACGCCTCTACTCCCGGATCTATTCGATGCGGTTCCTTAGTTTGCTTTACATCACTGCTTCTCTTACTTCTTTCTCCTTCTTGTTTATTCCTTTTCTTCTTTTTATTTTTATTTGTCTTCTTTTTTATCTTTTCCTTCTTTAATTTTTCTTAATTCTTTTTTATTTGCTTCGTTTGATTTTCTTCTTTTTCTTCTTTTTCTACTGTTTATCTCCTCTACTTTTCATCCTCTATAATTACCTCTCCTATATTAATTTCCTCTTCCTCTCCCAATCACTCTTTATTTCCTGGCTATTAATTCTTTCCTTTCTCTCTTCAATACTTATTTCCTTTTCTCCTTATTCTTAAATCCATCTTGCTGCTTCTTTTTTACCTGTATTATCTCGTAATCTCCATTTTTTCTTTACTTCTCTCGACAATCTTAGTTAACTCTGACTTCCTATTCCTTCATTTTCCTTTCCCATTATTATTTCCCTTCCTCTTTTCCCTTATTTCATCCTCTTTCGCTGTTTTCTCCTCATCCTACCCTGTTGAACCCTTTCCATAATCCAAACCTTATCTCTCCCATTCCTATCTCCCTTTTCCCTCTCCCCCTTTACCTTAAATCTTTCCATTTACCTATTTCTTATCTTCTACTTCTACCTACCTTCCTATTCCTATCTTATCTCTCTTCTCTCAGTTTTACCCCTTCTCCCTCATTCATCATATCTCCCGCCTCTTACCCCCCTCCCCCACCCCCACGAGATAAAGCCGCCATGTACACGCCTTTAGATGAACGCCGTCGGCATTAGCCAGTTGAGTTAGGATCTGTTCATTCACTCCCAACTTCCTGGTGTTGTCAGAAATGTTTATGATGTCCTGTGGGACTATTTGTTAATGTCGTGTGTGTGTGTGTGTGTGTGTGTGTGTGTGTGTGTGTGTGTGTGTTGTTTTATGTATTACTGGGCAATAAGAACTTGAGTTTATAAGCTCTTACACTCTCACACCCTCATCCTCCAAACATGTGGGTCATCCTCCATACCTCCAGCTCACACCCTCGTCCTCCATACCTCCAGCTCACACCCTCATCCTCCATACATGTGGGTCATCCTCCATACCTCCAGCTCACACCCTCATCCTCCATACATGTGGGTCATCCTCCATACCTCCAGCTCACACCCTCATCCTCCATCATCCTGTCGTGTTCGTAACGTAACCTCAAGTCTACCTTCTATACTCTACCCTACAGTCCCTCACCTTCATCAAATAGACTGCAATGTCCTCTCTCTCTCTCTCTCTCTCTCTCTCTCTCTCTCTCTCTCTCTCTCTCTCTCTCTCTCTCTCTCTCTCTCTCTCTCTCTCTCTCTCTCTCTCTCTCTCTCTCTCTCTCTCTCTCTCTCTCTCTCTCTATTTTTCCATAGGCTATTGTGATATTAATGTTTACTTCACGAACCTTCAGACCGATATTCTTCAAATGTTCTTGTTAATGTGACTTGTTCTTCTGTAGAATAACCTAACCTAACCTAAGCAAACCTAACCTAACCTAACCTGCTGATGTTGAGTTTCTGTCATTTTGTTGATGGTTAAACATAAATTATATTTCTGTTGATGATACTTGAATAATTTTTCCTGTTGATGAGATGTGAATCAAAACTCTGTTGATAAAACTTGTTTAATTTTGTTGATGATGATGATCGGTGGGGTAAGGGAGAGTGAGAGGGAGGTAGGAGTGAGAGGGAGGAAGACGTGGGAAGGGTGAAAGAGGAAGGAGGGAATGGAGAAGAAAAGGAGAAAAGAAAGAGGGGTGAGAGGGAGGATGTCGTCAGAAGGAGAGAAGAGGGAGGAGAGAAAGAGAAAGAGAGAGAAAACGTAAACATCAGATCAGTCGGAAGAATAAAGATTGTCGTAGCAACAATTATCAAAGAAACACCTGAACCTCACCTGTGTTAATTACAAGAAGAAACTAATATAACAGTGATCGTTTTATTTATATATATATATATTTTTTTTTTGTGGTTTCCGTTTGCTCGCATTACGTGCCAGGGAACACCAATTGTCGAAGAGTTGTATCCCGTTATGGGCGGCGCTTCTTAGCCTTACCTGAGTACGAGACTTGCCTTACCTATGTGTTTCCAATTAGAAGACTCAAATGAAGGCAGGTGTGTGCGTGTGTGTGTGTGTGTGTGTTTTGGTGTACACAACGCCGGTTTACGTGTGTAGCAGTCTTTTTTGGTCTGTCTGTCTATCTGTGTCTGTCTGTCTGTCTGTCTGTCTGTCTGTCTGTCTGTCTCGCTCTCTATACCAACTCTATTATTTCATCTGTATATCTCAGTCACTCATTATTTGCCTTATTTCTTTCTCTCGGATCACTGTCTATCTATATCTCCCATTATCTCTCTTTCTCTGATTCTTTTCTTCCACCTCCCCTCTCTCTCGCTCTCTCTCCATTCATTCTCTCTATCTTCATCTCTCTCTCTTGCTCAGTCACCGTCGACACACCTGCACAACAGCTTCGTCTTACCTACCGCTTCTCCAATTAGTGCAGATGTGGGAGTCGCTCTGGCCGTCACCTCTGCCTGGCTGCCTGCTAGTGTGGCTCCACATCCTTTATCCTTCACATGCAGTTTCGACTCTGATAGACTTCCGACTCCGCAGTAACTAAGAGAAGGATCTAATTAACATTCCAATCGGCATTCACCCAACACAGATGTTCATTAAGAATGACTGAAAAAAAGCAAGCTTAATTAATGAAAATTTTACGGTTTATAGCAGGTAATACTTTCATTAATGATATTGAAGAGCTTAATGATCAAAAGTAATTAAGGTAATGTGTTATATAGTATTCATGTCTGGGGGTTGGCGACCACGACCGACTACTCCAAGCTCTTTTGTAAGGAGTGTCATGCTGCAATCTCTAAAGGCACTTAGTGGAAATTCTGAATATACTAAATAAGTGAATTTACTACAAGATCCTGAAGTGATGCGAAGTCTGACCAATAATTACACCTGTGTCAAAACATCTGACAGACGATAACACAAATGACTCGACCACAAGGACACCA